>NC_137682.1:10497421-10505603 GCF_963989245.1 Nansenia antarctica | reverse complement strand
GGTTTTACAGGATGGCTACGCTCAGTATCACTTTGTGGGCTCTGCCTCAACGATAGAGAGAGATAGACAGAGACCGTACTCCTCTTCTCGCACGCCCTCGGTGTCTCCCGTACGGACCTCACCCAACAACCGCTCAGGTGAGTCCTACGAGTGGGTGTGTAGTAGTGTGTGTGTGTGTGTGTGTGTGTGTGTGTGTGTGTGTGTGTGTGTGTGTGTGTGCGTGTGTGTGTGTGTGTAAGTGTGTAAGTGTGTAAGCATCATAAAATGAATAGTCTGTTAGTGTACACTTTATGACATTAACACATACACACACTCACCTTTTTTTTTTTTTTTTAAATGTGTGCCTTAACTTCTCTGGCTCAGTGGTGGACTGTGTGCACCTCTCTCACACAGGGAGAACAAAAATGAAAAACAAGAGCAATGTCACAAGGTTACACTCCCTCTCTCTCTCACCGCAGTGCAGGATAGAACTTTGTACAATACAGCAAATCTCAGAAAAAACCTTACATTTTGTCACAGTCAACAGACTGTTCGGGAAGCCCAATAGATTCTGAGATATGGCATATGTGTTTTATGGGATCATGGTGGGCCACGCGTTCACAATATTACTTTTTCTGAGCTCTCTGCCAAGCAAGGATGAAAGAGGAACCTATGAGGGTTAGTGTGAATACTTTACTTTGAACCACTTTATCAGACAGGGAACACTTTATCAAATACTTTGCTTGGACTTGGACTTGGACTCGGAGCTTCAAAGAAACATAATTGTGACAGCAGCTGGTGTTTTGGGTAACAAGTAGACCAAGGTAATTTTTTCATTTTGCATATTATGAAAGTACAGATTGTAAGCTTTCAAATGATGTGGCATACATTGAAATACACAGAAAAAAACTTGAAGAAGAATGTTGGTACACCTCAAATCAACTACAGGCAACCACCCCCAACCACTCCCCAGGACAATCACAAGATTCACAATTTGTATTGCCATGTGTGCCAAAAGTTTATTACATCCCATTATACAAGTACAAGAGAGTAAAATTATTATGGCTTCAGTTACCGTCGACATTGCAGCAGCAAGAGAAAACTAGCTTTCTATGTATAAAAGGAAACAATAAGATACAATCGATACAATAAAAGAAGTACAAATTAATAATGTTGTGTGTATGCATTTTTCATTATAGTCCATAATGCATCTAGTGGGACTTTGGTGGAGGGCATGTGATTTTTTTGTGCCTTATCAGAACAGAATTCTATGATCTTTTCAAAAAGATCATTCTGCCAGAGTGGGGGTTTTCCCTGTTAGTGAAGCATCTCTCCCCTCCGTGTGAATGCAAACTTCGTGGCCATTTCTATGCTAGTAACAGTAGTAGGAGTAGTTATTTTTCATGCAAAATAGTGTATATTTATTGATTTACTGATACTGTAGTGGAAGATATCCTCATTTCCAGTGAAGTAGCCATCTTGTGACATTTTTGTTTATCTCGCCCCTTCCTCACTTTAATTGGTTTCTTGAAAACAAAACATGCCCCCCACCCCCAAAACCTACTGTTAGCAGATCGAAAAACAAGCTTACCTTGCTGACAAATTAACCATATTTAGTGATCGTAAAACTGTTGTTTGTTATATCGAGTGGGTACTTCAAAACTTCAAGTTGCGTATTGTGAAAAAAAACAAAATCCCATTTTGTTGAAAAGAAAACTCTTTTTTTTATTTACGGGGTTTCACGGTTGCCAACTGGTTGCACATCAGCTGCTGTCACGATTATGTTTTTCATTCAGGTTTTCTTCCATGTTTTGTTGCAAGCTAGCATAGGCAACAACTCTCTATTCTACCGGTATGTGGGGGAGTGTTCTTGGAATGGAACATCTAATTAAATGATGAGCACATTCTCCCATCGCTCCATCCGGTTCAATCCAAGCCAGATCGGCTCATCAAAAATTCTCCAAACCTGCAGAAGAGTTCTGAGAACGAGGTGATTTGGATGTGTGGCTACGTGCCAAAGAATTCCGTAACACTCCCCACCGAGAGTGCCAAGTGTTTACGTTTTTATTTACCTCGCAACATTACTTTGATTGACGAAATGAAGCATCATCATTTATGCATTTGTTGGTGAATAAAGTCACCCTTGGCCCTCTAGAATGTTGACAATTTGGTTAACTTTATTCACCCTCGGCACTGAATGAGGCACATTGACAAATGTCCCAAATGTGCAGTTGCTCCCCTTTAAACGCTCACTTAACCAGGCCAATGAGCCAGGAAACTATAGAAGGAGGACGTTCGTTAGCCGTTAGCCGTTTTCATCAGCGCTAGCCTGCCAATGGGCCTTCACACTGAGCTTAGCTCAATTACCGTTAACCAGTAGCATCGGTGCTAGCTTGCCTGTGGCTGTGCTTTCTCCATATTGGGCTTAGCTCTCTGACGAGCCAGAAAAGTGATTTTCCTCCCCCTGGCTTAGGGGAGTTTTTAACAGGCCCTGCCCAGGCTGTGTGTGTGTGTGTGTGTGTGTGTGTGTGTGTGTGTGTGTGTGTATGGTGTGTGGTGTGTGTATGGTGTGTGTGTGTGTGTGTGTATGGTGTGTGTGGTGTTTGTGTGTGTGTGTGTGTGTGTGTGTGTATGTGTGTATGGTGTGTGTGGTGTTGTGTGGGCATGTGCCTGTGTGTGTGTGTGTGTGTGTGTGTGTGTGTGTATGGTGTGTGTGGTGTTTGTGTGTGTATGGTGTGTGTGGTGTTTGTGTGGGCATGTGCCTGTGTGTGTGTGTGTGTGTGTGTGTGTGTGTGTGTGTGTGTGTGTGTGTGTGTCTGTGTGTGTCTGTGTGTGTCTGCGTGCATGCGTGTATGCACATGTCCGGATGTGTGTGTGCGCCTGTGTGTGCGTGTGCAATAGCTCTACCACGTCAAGGTCATTGGTATGCTAAGCCATCAGTATTTCTCCCAGCACTTTCTCCCTAACTCATTTCTCTGTAGCTGAAGAAGATATAACACATCCTTTAGTGCAGTAAGATAGAATGAGGAGGAGGAGGAGGAGGAGGAGAGATGAGGGCAAAGCGAGGGGGGGGGTTGGAGGAGAGGGAGGGGGATGCTGGAGACGAGAGGATAGGAGAGGAGGGGGAGGGGAGGGAGGGGGGTGTGAGAGAGAGAGAGAGAGAAGGAGGGGGATGTGAGAGAGGGATGAAGAGGAGAGGAGAGGTATGGGGGACGCAGGAGAGGAGAGGAAAAGAGGAGAGGATGAATGAAAGTTTGACTTTGACTGCTTGACATTGAAGAGTGAGAACCTTTTAAGAACATGATGGAGAGAGAGGCTCTGAGCTGGGATAATGAACAGGGCTTACTCTCCTCTCATCCTTCTTTCCTCTCTCTCTCTCTCTCTCCCCCTCTCCCCTGTTCCCTTCCCTCCTCCTTAGGCCCCCATAATATGTCACACACACACACACACACACACACACACACACACACTCACTCATATCTCTTCTTCTGCATGTTCTGTGTGCCATAGCCTCTGAGATGGATCAAAGAACAGAGGAGAGGGAAGTGAGGGAGAGAGGGAGGGAGGGAGGGAGGGAGAGAGAGAGAGAATGAGAGTGAGATACACACTCCTGCACACACACTTGCACATACAAACACACACTCTCCCTGACACTCCCCTGCCCTGCGGTGACGCTTCAATTTCCTGCCAAGCTCCGGGCAGATGTAAAGGTTGGATCCTCTCTGACACGGAACAGTTCAAAGACATCTCACGTTCACTCTCTCTCTCCTACTATCTAGATAGAGAGAGAGAAAGAGAGATGGAGAGTAGGGGGGGGGGGGGGGGGGGGGGAGTGACGCAATCTTCCCGGAACAAATAGGGAGAAGAGGTGAGGAGGTAAGGAGTGGATTTGTGTAAGAGAAGCCCTAGGGCCTAGGAGAATGGGGTGGAAGAGAGAGGGAGGGTGAAAAAAGTGAAAAAGAAAAGCAGGACAGAGAGAGAAATGGAGAAGGAGAGGGATATAAAGTAACACGGGAGATTGCGAGGCAGTGAGAGAGAGAAAGAGAGAGTGAGAGGGAAAGGGAACGTGCTGGTCTGTGGAGACATGCATGCAAGAACAGCAAAGGAACCAGACACCTATAAACACCTACCTAGTAGCGACAGCTTCTTCTTCCCCCACCCCTCCCCCCTTGACACAATTAGGATAAGGTAACGAACAAAAACATGACGCAGGTCCTGCAGCTCTGAAGAATGCCGGGTCTGTACATAGTCAATGGCAGGATTAGAGAAGACTCAGGGCGCTTAAGTGGCGTAGTGGATTAAGCGCTGACCATGTACCGTAGGGCTCCCGGTTCGATTCCGGCCGCGGACATATCCTGCATGTCATCCCTTCTCTCTCTCTCTCTCACCCATCCTTCCTGTCATAATCTATACTATATATGTCATTAAAAAGAAAAAATATGAGTGGGACTGCCCCACTCAGAAAAAATTACTTAAAAAAAAAAAAAGGATTAGAGAAGACTCCCTCGGGTGGTACACCTACAGCTCATCTCTTGGCAATAGCACAGTAGACTATTCCATATCAGACCTATGCCATGAATATCTCAGAGCACTCACCGTCGACCCCCCCCATCAACACCTCTCTCAGACCGCTGAAACATCACAGTATATCTGAGGAGGGCGGGACCCCACCCATGAGGAAACACAGCCCAATGAACGGCATACTACTACTACTAATCAGCCCTCCCGATGGAGTGAAAGCCATTGGCAAGTTCGAGCAAATTCCATCACTCTTTGACAACCTCCTGGCAGAAATGTTTTTCGACAGTGAAGGGGTGAACCTGGCAGTATGGAGCCTGAACAAAGTCGTTGACGTTTCAGTGTCCTTCCTCTAACTTAAAGAAGAGAAAAACTAAAAAGAATTAAAAGCAATGAGAAATAGTTTGAGAATGACTGTAGAAACCTGGAATAGTAGGAAATAGTAATAGTGAAAATACACCCTCAGACAAAGAAGGAACAGTGTACCAGAAATCAGCTTAGTGAACAAAGGAACAGCATACCAGAAATCAGATTAATGAAAGAAGGAACAGCCTAGCAGAAACGAGATGAATGAAGTTGAAGATTCCATAAGCTCAAATCATTTCTGTGAGAATTGGAAAACACTGAACAAAACACACTATGGGGATATATGGATGAACCATTTTTACACATCTTTATAGCAGTATAACAATGAATCCGGAACAAAAAGCTATACATGATGAATTGCAATCCCTTGAATCAGCTAGCAAAGAATACCAGAACCCTTTTGGATACTTCCATTACAGAGCTTGAATTACTGGAAACACTACAAACCCTTCGACTCAAAAAGGCCTGTGGTTGCGATGGAATATTAAACAAAATCATTAAATATACAGACAATTCCAATCACCTCAAAACAAGCCACCCCCCAAACACTCCGTAACAAAGCCCTCATCTGCCAAGAGATGAGCCTGGAGAAGAGTGTCTTTAGCCAGCTAGTCCTGAGGCTCAGTTCCCAAAATGTACTGCGTGTGTGTGAGTGAGAGCTTTTGTGAGCCCGCATGTATGATGTGGCTCTTTCTGGTACCCCAACAATTTTTGGGGGGCTCTTAGTCTCCGACTGGTTGGCCACCCCTGCCATAGAGCCTCAGGACAGCAACACCAAGGAGATGAAACCAAGTCACACTATAAAGACACACAAAGAGAATACAATAACACATCGGAAACTACAACAAATCTTAAGTAAATTGAGTTGCTATCTGTCCCTCAATGGAGATTACACAGTGGCAAATTACCTGTCCTCTGACACTGGATCCAAAACTAAGAAAGTCATTGACTATGTACAGATTCTGTGAGCATAGTCTGGCCATCGAGAAAGGCTGTCACTTCCCAGAGAAGACAGCATATGCTGGTGAGGTAGAAAATGAAACACATTCCTAAGCTCATGCCAACATTATAATGAAATAAGAGATATTATTTTTTCATGTAAAGATTTGTTTGTTCGTGCCAATTGAATTGAATTAAAGAAGGAAAGAGGGGGAGAGAGAGAGAGAGAGAGAGAGAGAGAGAGAGAGAGAGAGAGAGAGAGAGAGAGAGAGAGAGAGAGAGAGAGAGAGAGAGAGAGAGAGAGAGAGAGAGAGAGAGAGAGAGAGAGATGTGTCATCCCTTCACACAGGAGACCTTGTCTGCTCTCTGTGATTTAGAATGGTCAGGATAGACCCGGCGCCTGGGGATTACACACACATACACATACACACACACACACACACACACACGCGCACACACACACACACACACACACACACACACACACACACACACACACACACGTAAGGCAGAAGGAACTACAACCATGTTTTGAGTGTGTCAGTGAACTAAATCAAAGACAGATCAGTCATAAACAAACTCATGGAGGAAAAGTTCATCTTTACCACAGACAAGCTTGGGGAGTCATTTTGAAAGTGTGTGTGTGTGTGTGTGTGTGTGTGTGTGTGTGTGTGTGTGTGTGTGTGTGTGTGTGTGTGATGGCCCATGATGGCCCATGACAGGAGACCTCTCAGAGCCCCTGGGTCTAGTGTGCTGTTCTGATAGCGTTCAGATGGGTTCTCCTGGCTATCCGTATCAAACAGTCACTGGCTCGGTCTCCGGGGTAACTCTAATGGTAACGGGCATGGTGTCCTGTGGTAACAGGATTTAACACAGACAGGTTACGGTAGCGTTGATCTGTTTAACAGGAGTCACATACACACACACACACACACACACACAAAACACTCTGCTGTCCTCTCATTTCTCTCTCTCCTCTACTGTTCCTCTCCTCCCCTTCTCTCCTCTACCTCTCGTCATCTCACCTCCTCTCCTCTTCCTTCCTTTCCTCCCTCGTTCCTGCTTTGCTCTCCCTCTCCCTCTCCTGTCCTTTTGTCAGACTGACATTGTGTGTGTGTGTGTGTGTGTGTGTGTGTGTGTGTCTGTGAGTGTGTGTACGTGCGTACGTGATGCGTGCGTGTGTGTGTGTGCGCGCTCGTGCGTGTGTGCATGCAAAATATTAATATATGTTGGCTATGTAGTTTTGTATCTAATAATAACTACATTGCATGTGGCTGGGCTATTGTTAGAGTCCCCTACAGTCTCAAGGGCGAACATCAACTTATACAATATTCAATATCATGAGGTTAGCTAAGCAGAGTTGTACAGGTAGGCACTGCAGAATACAATGAGCAAGCAGTAAAATAAGAATGAGAGTAAGCATTTTCAGTTTTTTTAGGGGCATTGCAGTGTGTGTGTGTGTGTGTGTGTGTGTGTGTGTGTGTGTGTGTGTGTGAATGTGTGTGTGTGAATGTGTGACTAAGCGTTTTCAGGGGGATTACAGTGACTTGCCACTGTGACATGCAGGAGACGACCTTCACGCTGACACACAAAATACATGATGATGGGATTCTGTAAACACACATCCATCAGCAACACACACACACGCACACACACACACACACATGTTGGTGGTAGAGAGAGACAACGGAAGGAATGGTGTGTGCGTGCGTGCGTGCCTGCCTGCCTGCCTGTCTGCGTGCAAGCGTTTGCGCGTTGTGTGTGTGTGTGTGTGTGTGTGTGTGTGTGTGTGTGTGTGTGTGTGTGTGTGTGTGTGTATTGCTGACCGATATGTCTATATTGCAGCGAGCGCCCCGGCCTCTCCCAGGGAGATGATGAGTATGAAGGAACGTAAGGCCGACTACGACTCCACGGCAACCAACGCCGGTTTCCATGGCAACAAAGGAGAGCACACATCCCGAAAAGACACCATGGCAGGTGTGTGTGCGTGAAAGGAGAAAGAGAGAGAGAGAGAGAGAGAGAATAAATTCCTTCTTTATTTTTCTAGCTATCTCTCTCACTCACATCTTTCTCTCTCAGTCTGTTTCTTATCTACCATCCTTTCTCTCTCTGTCTCTTTCTCCCTCTTCCTCCTTTGTCTATCGGTCTCTCGTAGGCTCTCGGTCTCTTTCTCGCTCTCTATCTCTTTCTCTCACGCTCTCGTTTCTCCGTCTATAATGTTTGAATTACATAGCTCCCTGAACTCATTAGCTCTCTCGCTAATTGCCATCTTTTAGACATATACAAAGATCTAGACACTAATTAGTTGCTTTTTTTATGCCAACCATCTCTGATGTTGTTTTCACCAAAGTTGCTGACATTAATTATGAAACGTGGGATG
>NC_137682.1:10282421-10489921 GCF_963989245.1 Nansenia antarctica | reverse complement strand
TTTGAAGGTGGGCAGTGTTTTGCACTCCTTTAAGATTATAGGAAGGGCGTTCCACATTTTTACTGCATAGTTTGCAAACGAGTTTAACCCCTTGTCTGTGGTGCAACGCGGTTGAACGTGGTTCGTGGAGCTTCCTCTGGTATTGTATGTGTGGACGTTGTTCACTTTTTGGAAGTATGTTGACAGGTACACCAGTTCCGCCACGCACATGCACTGCTGTGGTTGACACTTGCGGTGTATTTTCGCCGTAACATGTATCAAGGACATTTAAACAGAGGTGGAGCACCACCAAACTTCCATCTTGCCTGGAGAGACAGTGTTATGGGAATTCTAAGTATCATTGTTTAAATTCTAACACTGAACAAAGATTCTGCTGGAGTCAGGAGTATAGCAAAGCAATCTTCTTCTTTATTTGTGCACAGAGAAAATGTCTGACCACCGTGTGAGAGACAGTCATGAGGCGTTCCATGTTTGACTAGTTTACTTTTATACAATTCTTCAGAAGGAGAATTAGTCATGGGACACAGCAGTTTTCCTTACTGGTTAACCCAACTTCTTTAAAGCATAACATCATCATTTGTGACCACAAAGGCAAAGGACGGAAGCACACCGTCCTCATCTCAGTGGTCACATGGTTATCTTTGTATTGACAAACAAGCTTAGTTCTGCAATTTCCATCACAACAGTCTATAGCACAAGATAAGCAGCCCTTAACTCAGTGAGGTCATCCTATCCCTCTACATGTATAGACAAAGATAAACATAATCAAAAATGATTGCTGCTTTAGAAATAGTACATTTCGAGTAAAAGCATCCTCCCATTCTAGCTGTTCCAATCGAATACATTTCTTTAATGAAAAAAGTTTTCATCAAAGACACACAAATCAACCCATTTCATTTGACAAAGAGTGGACTGCCTTCATAAACATGCTAAATGAATTGTGCTCCTTGACTTGAGTGCAGTGTTTGAAACAGTTGATCACTAAATCACTGCTATTTCAGACACAGGAGAAACTTGTAGGAATCTGGGAGTCTGCTTTATTTTGGTTTAAGTCGTATCCCACTGAAAGATACCAATTTGTTCACATGGCTGGTGAACAGCTTTACACAATTCCCACCTGGTTCAACATTCTGCAAGGATCCTGACCAGGACCAGAAGGACTGAATACATTACCCTGTCTTTCACACACTTCCTATTCAAGTCAGGGTTGATTTCAAAGTGCTCCTTATGACTTTTAAACCACTTCATGGGTTGGCTCCAATCTACTTGGCTGATCTTCTTCAGCCCTTTGTTACGTTGGAGCATGAAACTGAAATGCATAAATGGTAAAAAGGACTGCACTTACAGTATATAGCTACTTTATCCAAAACGCTTTACAACGGCCTCTCATTCACCCATTCACACACACATTCACACACCAATGGCGGCAAGCTACCATGCAAGGCGCCGGCCTGCTCACTGGGAGCAATTTGGGGTTCAGTGTCTTGCCCAAGGACACTTCGACATGTGGCCAGCCAGGGCTTGAACCGCAGATCTGGCAACCTTGCGATCATTAGACGGCAGCTCTACCTCCTCCGCCACAGCTGTTTTTCATGTTTTATTTGTTTGTTTTTTTACCAGTAATAATTCAAGCCAGCTAATCTAAGATTCTACAGACCTCCAAAAGACATAACACAGGGTTAAAAATTAAAACATTTATTTGCTTAACCAGTTGTAGATACATACAATGTATACAATACATTAAGATTAATTACTCAAATGTTGTCAAAATAACATTTGTAAATTCAATACGTCATATTGCCTATGCATTTGCCTTTGGAATCTGCCGTAGACTAAAGGCTGGTACACACATAAAGATAATCTGGCCGATTTTGGCCCGATTTCCCCCCTTCCGACCAAGGACAGCAAACGCCCGATTATCGGATGGCTCTAAAGATTATCCTACAAGATTATCCTGTGGTGTGAGGTGTGTTAAGAGTAAATTTCTCCCGACAATCTGCTCGGAAAATGGTCGGGGCCGACGATCGTAAATATTAAACGTCTTCTTGTCTGTGGTCAAAACTGACAACTCCCGAGTCCGATTGAGACGTGAAATGGAATGTAATCAAGAAGCGAGCTAACTGACACGTCTTCTTCTTTTCGTTCTTCTGTACTTTATTTCCACTGTATAGCACATGGCTGTCTCTACAGGTCAGTCAGGCTACCCTGATCACGCGAGATTTCTGGCTTGGGGGACGAGACTCCAGACTGGCGGAGGACAGATCTTTATGCATGTGGTCGTATATCGGAGCACACCACACACAATACGATCAAAAAACTGTTGTGAGGCGTCTCTCTCAAATAAAACATCTGTTAAGATTTAGAAAATCCTTATACTGTATGTGTACCAGGCTTTAGACTTAAAATCAACAGTTTGTAACATCATTAAAGAAGAAAGTGATGAGCTCAGCAATCGCAAACGGGCTGGTAGGCCAAGGAAGACTTCTACAGCGGATGACCAAAGGATACTCACCATAATCAAGAAAAATTAAACAACTGTCCCACAGATCAAGAGCACTCTCCAGGAGGGAGGCATGAAATGTGTCAGAGACTATACCCTCCGCAGAATACGTCACCAGCTAAACTACAGAGGCGTCACTGCAAGGTGCAAACCACTAGTTATCCTCAAAAAATGCTGTTTTTACTGTACATTTTTCTACTTTCCACCACATACTCTGTGAGTTATGTTAATGTTCGACTTTGAAAAGGTGTCCTTCCTCAATTGGATTTCCAATGGGATGATGGAAATCTCCTTGCTTTGATGAAGGTATCCATTCAGAAACTGAACTTCAAGATGTATTATATAAATTAACAGGGGGAAAAGAGGTATAGTGGGGCATTTGTACAATTGACTGCAGAACTACTTTCCTCTTCCCCTCTCCAGCCCCTTGCAGCAATCCGACTGGTGTGTGAAATGTAGTGTTCTGTAATGACTCGAACGGGATGATTATTAACCTTCACAATAAGTATAGAAGTTAGAATCTACTGTCAGAGAAAAGTCCTGCAGTGTGATAATGTGGAAAAATAGCTTTTCAATTTCACTACCGCCCATTTTTACACCTCCGTTCAAATGTTGCAGAAACTGCCGGTCCTGGCTGTTGCCTGTCTCTGTCTGTCTGCCAGTGTCTGTGACCACCCAGGCATGGCAGACCGCGGGCACGGTGTATGTGTTTGTGTGTGTGTGTGTGTGTGTGTGTGTATGCTTGTGTGGTGTGCGTGCAGTGTATACAGTATGGGTGTGTTTGTGCAGGACTAGGTTTGTTAACTCTGGAGGGTTTGGCGTTAAATCAATAATTTGCTTGTACTTACTTACTTACTTACTTACCTTACAGAGGTAAGCATTCATTCAGCACAGTGCCACAGTCCACAGACAAGCCTATTGGAATGAATGCATGAGCAAAGGGAATCATGAGAGAGAGAGAGAGAGAGAGAGAGAGAGAGAGAGAGAGAGAGAGAGAGAGAGAGAGAGAGAGAGAGAGGGGGGGGGGGGGACAGGAAGGCAGGAAGGGGAAGGGAAAGAAAGACACAGGAAATGGAGAAACAAGAAACTGAGAGGGGAAGAGGAAGAGAGGGTGGGAGGGAGAGAAAAGGAGAGCAAGCTAAATGGGCGGGGGGGCAGAAGGAGAAGAGAGAGAGAGACCCCCCCCCCACCCTCCCTTTCTGGACATGAGGCTCGTGTTTGAAACCCCAGACGTTTCAATTTGAGCTCTGCCTGGGAATCTGACGACCTTGGACATGATTAATGTACCCAACAGCACATAACAAAACCACTCCGCTGAGCGCCGATATTAGCCTGAATAGCAGTGAATACACCTGCTATGATAATGCCGCTACCGTGACAGGGAATGAATCGAATCGAGGCCCCCAGACAGTGGTCTTTGTAATGAGTTCATCATGACATATACCATTGTGTAGTTATAGACATAAAGTATGTTAGTATGAACATAACAATTAGAAGTGTCATCGTCTCTCTCTCTCTCTCTCTCCCTCCCTCTCTCTCTCTGTCTCTCTCTCACTCTCTCAGTCTAACCACTCCATTGCCTATCCCTGCTCACTTTTCCACCCTTCCACCACACTCTCTTTCCCCCTCTCAATCTCTCCTGCCCCCTCCTTCCATCCCTCCTGTCTCCCCTTTTCCTCTTTCTGCCTCCCCCTCTCCCTCTCCACTCAGTCTTTCCTCTCCCTGTCTCAGTGTCTCCCCAGTCACTCCTCCCTCAATCACCCTACACACCCACACCCACACACACACACCCACACACGCACACACACACACACACACACGCACACACACACACACGCACGCACACACACACACACACACGCACGCACGCACGTACACACACACACACACACACACACACACACACACACACACACACACTATAAGGTCTCCCGCCTGGTGGAATGCCCTCACAGTAAATAGAGTCCGACTGACTTACAGAACAGAACAGAATAAAACAGTCCAACGAGAAGCTGCTGATACCCAGAGGAGAGGCAGAGCGAGAGGAGAACCGTTGGTTATTCATGTGTGGTAGTGGTGCTGCTGCTACCGGGGGCTCAGCTGGCTCACAGAGGGGGGTGGGGGGGTCGGGGGGGGGCCTGGGGTTACCTGTCAGATGCGGTGTTCTGTCCCCCCCCAAAAAATATCCTAGAACTGAAAAAATATTTGACAGCAGATTGCAGAAGAAAATGATGGTGCAATACTGTAAAAATGCAATTCAATGGAAAACCTGTGAAAGTAATGTTCAATGACTCTTATGTATTTAATTTATCTGAAGTCACTTCAATTAGACAGTATAAACATTCAAGTAATGGAAGATTCTATGGAATTTCCAGGAATCATTGTGAACATGTTTAACCTTAATAGGGTCATATTTTGATCTTGCTCCACCAATAGATCCACTCCACTAATCAAGACTACAAGAAATCTCAGAGGTGTATGACCTTGTGGACAATTTTAATTATAAAAATCATCCATTAACAAAAGCACATAACACTTAATACAGCCAAAATCCAACATAAACCAACATCACAGGTACTGTATATTGGTGGTGAGCGAGTTAACATATTTTCACCCTTAACCACAAAAATGTTCATGTAAAACTAAATGTTTAAATTAGATTAGATTAGATTAGATTAAACTTTATTGTCATCGCAGTGTACGAGTACTATACAATGAAATGCAGTTTAGCATCCAACCAAAAGTGCAAATAGTGACAGAATAAAACCCTTCTCTGCCCTCTCCCGCTTCCAGACGAACGCCTACCCTATATTATAGCACTTGGCTTAATTCAGCCGCTATAATTGAGCCGCTATCACAGGGCGTTAATACAAACCTCATGTTTACAGGTTGAATGTCCTTCAACAATCACAGCAATTGTCATTCAGTCAATTCATTTCACTCTTTTACCTCGTTTAACTTTTATTGGCATTTTCTTATAATTTCTTATATTTATATATGTAAAATAATACAGTATATTTCCGTAAAATTAAGTTCATTTCTTACAGTTTAGGCTCACTCACTTGTGACGTCCCCATTATGTCTATTTGCTTGGTAAAAGGTGGCAGGAAAAGATAGTTGGAGCTCCTTTCCTTCATAAGAAGCTTTCTTTCGAATGGTCCTTATTATGGCCCCAGAAACTACCAGGATCACCAAAGGCAGCGAGGACATAAATTAACATTACAAGGGAATCCAAACCCAAGGATTTTACTTACCAAGATCACATCATTGAAAAGAAAAACGCTGCCGGAACTCCTATTGAAAGCTGGAATAAATCTCCATGTTAAAGGGATACTTCACCCACATTACAAATACCACATTTTGGTTCTGTTTATCTGTGCACTGCACTTTCACTAAGTGTTAACTAAAATTGTTCAGTCAATGTACCTTAAATTAGCATGTTTGAACTCTCAAAATCAAAGTGTAGTTTGTAATCTGTTCTTTCATAACATACACATGCTCTCTGGGACATTTCAGTTATTCTCCTGGTGTATTTGTGCTGCGTTGATGGTCCCTTGCCTCTCACACAGTCTCAGGAATAGAAGAAAAAAGACATTGTCAAGAATGATGTGCTGAATCAAAGCTGTATTCTCCCCTCTAGTGGCCATATATGACCATGCACACGCACACACACACACACACACACACACACACACACACACACACACACACACACACAGACACAGACACAGACACAGACACACACACAGACACAGACACAGACACAGACACACACACACACACACACACACACACACACACACACACACACACACACACACACACACACAGACACAGACACAGACACACACACACACACACACACACACACACAGCACACACACACACACACACACACACACACACACACACACACACACACACACAATGATGGCAGAAATAAATACAATGCATAAATCACATGGGACAAAGAAGGCATTATCCAGAGCACCACAGTGCAAAACAAAAACGGATGTTGTTGACGACTGTGTATCTTGCGTAGCCATACCTCCAAATCATGTTGTTCTCGTGCCTCTTTTGAGGTTTGGAGAATTGTTGATTAGCCGTTCTGCCTTGGATTGAACTGGACGGAACGATGTGCTCACTATTTCATTGGATGTTTACATTCCAACAACCCTCCCCCAAATGCCTGTAGAATGGTTGCTTGTTAGGTGTGTCATCTTCCGACTGGATAGGACTATTTAGCAAAAAAAATATTTAGGCAATTAAAAAAAAAAAATGTACACATGGGCCAGGCCAGATTCTGGTGTCACTCAAGGTGGCAACACTTGCTTTTTTGAAAAGATACATGTCTGTAGATTATATTTTGGTATGATACCAATTCCTGAGTGGCAGCTGAGTCACAATTATCAGCTCATTAAGTTAACCACCCCCTAAGGTAAATAGCATTTTAGACACTGGTGCCTGTCCTGATTTAGACTCATGGTAAAGACATTTTTCAATGTTTTATAATATAATGTATGGTATAATTTCAAAGGGGGACCTTTAGCTTTCACTCAAGACCAGTTGTGAACAAAAATAGAGGTCACTGGAGCTCTTCTAAATGTCAATGACACAGATTTTTTCACAATTTCCGCCTAAACTATATCATTTATATTAGCCCTGTGGCATCTAGGAACATCAGAGACACAAAACAGAACAACTGGAATACTCACATGACTCTAAGGATTCAGGAAATGTATAATATACCACAATTTCATTGTGAAAGGTGATTGTGAGCCTTAAATTAGAAGGGCATTATTAAACTGACTATAGACCAAAGCCAGTTAGGTCACAAACTGGTTCGTATACATTTGTTTAAAAACCCAATGAAAATACTGGATCATAATGAATACCATAGTGAGGTAAGAAACGACTTGAATTGTATACAACAATATCAACATAACAATAACATAACTGTAACCAGGGAGTAGCTGAAAAGGACTGTATAATTTAGGAAGGGGCTGGTTATCTAACTAATGGAGCTAAATAGGCAGTGTAGGAGGATACAGGCAGGGGGCGCCAGCAAACCGTTAGACTAGCAGTTACTATCGTTAGCATTAGCATGGGAACTAGCAGTAGCATTAGCCTTGTAATTAGCATTAGCATTTAGCATTGGAACTAGCATTAGCATTAGCTTTGTACTTAGCATTAGCATACAAACAACTAACACACGGTAACGGTATCACATATGAACAACACATTTATTTACATGACGGTTGTATACATCCCCATATATACATTCCCTCCCGGCCGGCCACACACACACTCAATCACTCACTGATAGTCTCTGGCCTGAACAGGCTTCTAGTCCAGGGCTGTTGAGGCCTGGTTGAATGGCATGTGCGTCGATGAAGTTAGCCGACGAAAGGGGGGGGTGACGTAGCAACGCGGAGGGAAAGGGCCGTCTTCGTGGTCCACAACGAGGTGAAGGGCCCAAGTCCGGTGGTCCGCGTCGAAGCTCCGCTGGAGTCAGTGTTCGGTCGCAGTCCGCTCGTGGAGGCGACGATTATGTCCAGCTGGCGTCTCGCTTGGTCCAACGTTGAACAGCCGGCTGCTGGCAAGGCGGTCCAACGGGAACACAACTAAACGGGCTACAGTGGTACACTCAATAATCGCTTTCCTGGCGTCCTCAGCTTCTGCACGGTGTGCGTCGTACTGAATCCGCCATCTTACATTGACTTCGCGTTACTCTCTCTCTCATTTGGTCTCTCTCGTTCTGATGCTCATCCCACACTCACTGACTCGCGGACTACTTCCGTTTCTTATATATACACCACCGAACGTAGCATCCGGGTCACGGACACACCCCGGATATACTACGTCATCAAACATATGCATAAACATTACAATAATAATACATATACCTTCATAAAACGTACAGAATAGTATAGAAAATAACAAAGAAATAACTGGGGCAAAATAGGGCTGGTTTGGGGAAACTAAACTGGCACTAAACTGTGGGCCTTCACAACAGCCGCCCCATGAAACCCTCGGTTTCAGTTAACTAAAGAAGGCACACTGGCTAGGCTGCTCTAGCAGCGTGAGGTATGAGGTGATAGGACCTTGGTCACTCTGCCTGTCTGCCAGGCGGCGCGTGGAAGGGACTGGTCGATCACCAGTACCACGGCACCTTCGGACAAGTGGTCTCTCTCCCTCAGCAGAGTCTTCTGCTTCTCCTCCTTCTCCAGGGCGCGGATGTGCTCCTCGAAGCAGATCAGAGCGTCTTCCTGGTCCATGTTCTGCAGCTCCTCGTACTCATCGAAGGTGGGGTCGTCCAGCAGGTACTGCTGGGCCTCGGACCAGGTGGTGCGGTAGGTGACGTTGGCCATGTTGTCCAGAATGCTCTTCAGCGCCTCCCAGTTCCTCTTCCTGAGCTGCTTGGCTTGTTCCTTCTCCTTCTTAGCCTTGTAGGCCTTAAACGCTTGCTTCTTCTCACTCAGCTTGGGCAGGGCGCTGTAGCGTGGGTCGTTGATGATCATTCTCATGGTTTGCTCCCATGACGCGTTGGATGAACCACCATTCTCCTCCAGAAGCTCTTTGAAGGCCTGCTTGGCCTCCTCTTTTGGGTTCCACTTGTACGTTTTCTTCGCCAACTCCGGCCTTTCCTCCTTGGAGGAGTCTACAATACTGGCTGAGACTTCCATGGCTGACGTGTACTCGACGGAGTTGACGGGTGCGTCAATGCTGACCTCGGCCACGTGAGGGTGCATGGCCACCTGCAGGTGTTCCTCGGCAACAGCTGTTGCCGCCATGGCACGGTAGCGCCACCACCGGGACTCCTTAGTCTGGGAGTTGTAGTAGTAAGGCTTTCCCGTGTCAGACTTGTACTCCTTCCACGGGCACTTAGACAACATTTGCTCAGCAGGAGATTTCAGGTCGTCTGGTTTCTCCCCTGAGGACTGTTTAGTCTCTGTGTTGTAGAAGTAGGTCTTCCCATCCAGAGACTTATGCTCTGTCCACAGAGACTTCTTCTTTGGTTGGTCATCCTGTGGTGAACCATTTGTGGTACTAACTGTTCCAGGTGCACTGGCAGCAATAGATTCCACTCCAGGCGGTCCGGTTGGTTGGTTTGCTTCTTCGGTTCGGACATGGAGGGATGACGTAGCTCTCCCGTCTCTATCTCTCCCCTCGGTAGCGCCTTGGAGGGCCCACCCAAGCGCAGTCTTAACAGCCATCGGGCAGCCTCGTGGTCCTCTCAGCGGAGGACGGAGCGACACGATCAGTTCAGCGTTGTCCGAGCCGATGAGAAGGGTTGGCTCCGCTCCTTCTATCGGATGTAGGTCTACTCGCCGTAGGTGGGGATATCTTGCGCGTAACCTCTCCAGGGGGTAGTCGTAGCGGGAGAGCGCTAGCTGGTCTGCGGTGAAGACATTCCGAAGCCGATATCTGTCCGACGGCCGCCCCGCCGGGGAGATAGAGAAGTTGATTCTCGCCCCGGTGACCTCTCTAAGGTCGCGACGTATCGTGCGCAGAGTCAGCTTCTCCGCAGTCCCTTGGAGCCCCAACTGGCGCACTGGCCCCTGGAGAAGGATGGTCCGTTCCGACCCGTCGTCTAGAACGGCGTACGTGTCGTACACAGCGTTGTTGTGGTGAAGTCGGACCTTCACCACCTTCAGTAGGACCTTGGAGCCGCTGCTCTGTGGCGAGTCTAGGTAGTAGACAGGGGTTTCCTCTTCCGGTGCGCGACCGGACCTAGGGCTTCTGTTGCCCTCCGTGGACCTGGCGAGGGAGACCTCGTGTAGGATGTTGAGGTGGACCTCCTCACAGCGGTTGCACTTCCTCCTCAAGGTGCAGTTCTTCGCCAGATGGTCGCGCCCACAGTTCCAGCACCTCTGGTTCTCCTCGAGCCACCTCTGCTTGTCCTCGGTACTCAGGTTGTTGAAGTCACTGCACTCATTGAACCAGTGCTCGCTGGTGCAGTACGGACATGGCGGTGGACCTCTCCGTCCCTTTTGAGGGGGTTGAGAGGAATCCTTTCCCTCAGGTCGGGCTTTCCTCTCTCTCCGAGGCTCCTCCTCCGTGTGCAGCACTCCTACTGGGCGTCCTCTGTTCGAGCTCGGCCGGTCCCAGCGGTCTCCCTTCTCCCTCTCCTTCTTCGGCTCAGCGTAACCCATGGCGTCTACGTTGGTGTCATGCACTTCCTCCAGTAGGAACTCCGCGAAGGCAGCCATGCTCAGACCCAACTTCCCGGGGTTACGAACGCGCTGCTGTCGCCGGAACCTCTCCTGCCGGAAGTGTGGGATCTTGCGGAGCAGCCGCTCTACGTTGGAGGTGCTGTTGATCTCGCTGGCGCCAGCTGGGCCCTGCGTCTTCAGCATCCCAACCAAGGTGTGCACGCGGAGCGCGAAGTCATCCAGCGCCCGGTCATCCTTGATGGGGGCCTGCTGTTCGAGGGCTTGCAGTTCAGCAAGGGCGTGGTTCCAGGGACGACCGTAGCGGGCATCCAAGTCAGCGAGCGCTCTGGTGTAAGGTGTCGGTGCGGAGGCATGGGCCAGTACCATGTTGTGGGCTCTGGGGTTCCTCACATGCTGAAGGAGAATCGCATATTTGTAGGACTCTGAGCAGGAGTTGTCCAAGAGCGTGTCTAGGCAGATGCGTAGCTCCACATACTGGCTCCTGTCCTCGTCCTTGAAGAAGGGGAACTTGGGTCCCTCCACCTGGGGGAACATCCTGTAGTGGATCATCGGGGCTGGAGTGACGGTCTGGGTGTCCGGCCTGCATGCATTTTGGTGCACTGGAGGACCTAGGGGTGTGCTACGCTCTTGGGGGATGGCTCCCCTCCCGGGCAGCGACGCTGGCTCCCTCTGGGCCGCGTAGCGATCGGGTCCCTGGTCCTCTTCCTTCCAGGTGGTCAGCTGGGCCTGTAGTTGGACAGTCATGGCGGGGGTCATGGAGCCATCGGCGGGGGGTTCAGGAGATGGCACTCGAGAGGGCCGTGCGGATGATGCTCTGGAGCTACGGGCCGACGGAGGTCTGCTGATGCACACGTCGCGCATGGTCTGCATCACTTCCTCCATCTTCTCCGCGTGCAGTTGCTCTCTCGCCATCTGCCTCTCCGCCGCGCGTTCCGCCCCCTCCATCTGGAGGCGGTCGCGCTCCATCTGGAAGCGTTCACGTTCGAGCGCCTCCTGGCGCTGTCTCTCCGCCGCCCCCATCTGGAGGCGTTCACGTTCTAGCGCCTCCTGGCGCTGTCTCTCCGCCGCCCCCATCTGGAGGCGCTCGCGCTCGAAATGGATGCGTTCCCTCTCTCGTTCACGCTCGAACTGGAGGCGTTCTCGCTCTAACGTCGCCTCGGCCTGTTGGCGCTCCCGCTCTAACGCCATCTCGGCCTGTTGGCGCATACATTCGGACAGCGCGGCACTACTCCCTCTGGAGTGCAGGCTATCCGCCCCAGAGGCAGAACTGCCCACGGAAGCCCTGGACCGGTAGGAAGCCACTGAGCGGCAGGAGCTAGGTCTCGAGCGCGCCGTACTGGGAGGCAGATCGTTAAGGCTGAGGCCCTCCCTCTTCCGCCCGCAGGCGCTGTCGGACCGGGCCTCTCCTTCCTGTTCTTCCGTTTCCACGGCAAAACCCTGCGGTTCTGCCATCTCATCCTCAGGCTGGTGCTCTTCGAGGGCTGTCTCAGTGCTAGCCACCCGCGCACCGGCGGACACCTCGGCCTCTCCGACCACTGTATCCCGTGGAGTGCGCTCCTCGCTACCACTCAGTGAGCTTTCGAGCTCAAGCTCATACTCCTGTAACCTCGGAGGCAACCGCGGGACTCTCTGTGGTCGTGGCTCTGGCTCAGGGGGCGGAGAAGGGGGGGTAACTGTCTGGTCTGGTTGGCTGCGCTCAGCCATGCTATCACTACACTACCTATCCGGCTCGAAGGACCAATTGTAACCAGGGAGTAGCTGAAAAGGACTGTATAATTTAGGAAGGGGCTGGTTATCTAACTAATGGAGCTAAATAGGCAGTGTAGGAGGATACAGGCAGGGGGCGCCAGCAAACCGTTAGACTAGCAGTTACTATCGTTAGCATTAGCATGGGAACTAGCAGTAGCATTAGCCTTGTAATTAGCATTAGCATTTAGCATTGGAACTAGCATTAGCATTAGCTTTGTACTTAGCATTAGCATACAAACAACTAACACACGGTAACGGTATCACATATGAACAACACATTTATTTACATGACGGTTGTATACATCCCCATATATACATTCCCTCCCGGCCGGCCACACACACACTCAATCACTCACTGATAGTCTCTGGCCTGAACAGGCTTCTAGTCCAGGGCTGTGGTGCGCGTTGAGGCCTGGTTGAATGGCATGTGCGTCGATGAAGTTAGCCGACGAAAGGGGGGGGTGACGTAGCAACGCGGAGGGAAAGGGCCGTCTTCGTGGTCCACAACGAGGTGAAGGGCCCAAGTCCGGTGGTCCGCGTCGAAGCTCCGCTGGAGTCAGTGTTCGGTCGCAGTCCGCTCGTGGAGGCGACGATTATGTCCAGCTGGCGTCTCGCTTGGTCCAACGTTGAACAGCCGGCTGCTGGCAAGGCGGTCCAACGGGAACACAACTAAACGGGCTACAGTGGTACACTCAATAATCGCTTTCCTGGCGTCCTCAGCTTCTGCACGGTGTGCGTCGTACTGAATCCGCCATCTTACATTGACTTCGCGTTACTCTCTCTCTCATTTGGTCTCTCTCGTTCTGATGCTCATCCCACACTCACTGACTCGCGGACTACTTCCGTTTCTTATATATACACCACCGAACGTAGCATCCGGGTCACGGACACACCCCGGATATACTACGTCATCAAACATATGCATAAACATTACAATAATAATACATATACCTTCATAAAACGTACAGAATAGTATAGAAAATAACAAAGAAATAACTGGGGCAAAATAGGGCTGGTTTGGGGAAACTAAACTGGCACTAAACTGTGGGCCTTCACAACAATAACAATATTATGAACAACATTTGCATATACTTAGTCAATGATACATTTATACATATTTGACATATATGATACATATTTCCACCAGGCTATGGGAATAAATGTATCAGTGATGAGAATATGTGAAGGTTACATAGTTCTCAAGCTCTGTGTGTATTTACATGGTGTTAACTAACCAAGTCCAGAAACACCACACTGTGTATCAATGTATACTACACAGTAATACCATCAGAATCACCACGTAGTGTCACTCAAACTGCTCGTCTCTCTCGTCATCTGACTCCCAGAGTTCAAAGTCAGGCTCTGGATCATCCTGCAGCTTTTGGTTACGGCAGGTCTGTAACCTGCACATGTCTGTGCATGTCAGTCCATTTGCCAGGCACGTGCAGCTTGGTAATTTGTATGAACACACACACTTGCATGTTAGCTGATCCAAGACCACATCTGGTGCAGGTGGGGAGCGCATCCAGTAAATTGCCAGCTTGCGTATCATCTTCTGTCCATCCATACTCAGTAGGGCTTGGTACCACAGGGTTAGCCTGCAGACAACACTTCCAAATTGCTGCCTGATAGTTGGCTCGTTTAATATGCATAAAGAGACAGTCTCGACATGGTGGCAGCTGGCTGGACTCGACCTCTCCCCTTTTGGTGCAGAAGAGCTGGTAGCGCAATTCGTTCAACTCACCAGTGCTGCTATTAGCAACAACAGGTGAACTGCTACATTTTCTGGAACAGCTCATCACTCACATCCCATGACTGCCCCAGTCAACTAAAAGTCTCTTGGTAGGAAGTGTGCTCTATCATCATCTTCAGGGCATTCAGCTTCCCTCGACCAGCGAATGCACTGACAGTGTCGCAGCCTGTGAAGGCGTGTAAGCCAATTAGGCTGTCACAGACGCTGTCTCCAAGTGAGCTTGCCAGTTTGCTGTGTTACGGCCTCCTCCCTCTCTGCTGTCTTATTCTGATTCTGTGTTGCAGGATGGCAGTGGGGAGAGGAGGCCTGATTTGTGATGCAGCATACCTGTGACTGTGCCTATTTAGGCTGTGCTGTTGAGACCAGTCTCTCTCTCCATACAGGAGCACACTTTTGATCATTTGTTAGTGGCAATCCTTTTTTACTATGTTTACACTTAACAACATTCCACTTACAGATCACTCACCCACACCCTACACCATTGATTATATCACATCCCATTTCTATTTTTGCTTACTTTAGTCTTTAGTTAATAATAAAACATTGATTATTTCCTTTACCCCTGACTTGTCTCCATTTTTGTCACTAGCTCTGAGCCGGGTTAGTGACAGCTGATATCAACAAACCGTGTGCAGTTCTGTGTCCCACATTGCAGGTAGATTGGACAGGTGATGTTCTTCTGGAAGCCAATACAAAGCACCATGACATCAGTGTTCTCAGCAATGATGATAACAGCTTCTGAGCCTGCATTTGCAGCATCCAATGCATAGCAGACGGGTGTCAAGCAGACGGTTGTCAGTTTCGTCCTGTGTGGAGTGCAGCTCCGCTACTTCTTCACACTCGTCTTCTGTCAACTTGAAGCAAGTTTCCTCACAGGTCACGTACAACACCTTGCCATGCAGCTTTTCTCTGTATTGTGGGCATTTCCACTCTTCCACCAGAAACGTGATGAGACTGGTCTCACGGACTGCACAGGAATCTTCACCGCTGGACATGGAGTACTGCAAGTACCGGAGAGTGGTGTCTGCACCCCGGTTCAGTCGTTCAGCATCTTTGATTGATGTCTGGCAAAAACAACATCAATCCTCTCACTCTGTGCCCCCTCATGGAGAACCTGGGTCAAGGCCGACTCACCTAACGCAACCTGTGCAAAGGTTTTGTTGTTGCCATTAATTTTTTTGGACCAGACTCATCCCATCAATGATGGAAGTACAGTAGATGGGGTTGGGAAGTGTTCTGCTGGAGACACAGTCTTTTCAAGCTTTCTGGCAAGTGCAGCCTTGTTTGTTTTTCGCAGGGACCCATCAGCATTTGCCAGTGCCCATGGCAGTGGGCCCAGTTGGGTGGGCAAGGACATCCTTCATATTCACCTTCCTGCTTTCAGCCACCAGGATCATGTGGCTGAACAGGTTTCTATCTGCCTTCAGAACCACATACTGTGCTTTCTTTTCCACTAGCTTTTTTGTGTGCTGACATTGGAGAATGTCTTCAGACTTTGCTTGGTCATCTTGTCGTGGAATTTCACAGATGGTGGGTCCTCATCTAACCTTGTTTTCTTGAATGCCTGGTAGGCCTCTTCTTCTCCTATCTCACAAGCTCTCAAGAGATCCCTGGTCACATCAGGTGGAGCCATGGAGCCAGTGGAGAAGCTGACAAGATCAGTCTCATCAGGGGACATAGGATTGAGCCAGTTATTCTCCATAAGATCAGTTGAGAGACTGGACATCTGCTTCATCGCTCTTGATCCTTGAAGCCTGTAGATCTGGATGGGACAGTTTGGACATGCCTTTGATCTACCAGGTCTCTCAGCTGTCTGAGGTACATGCTTCTGTACTCAGCTGTAAGGTAATATTTATTCACGGCTCCTGGATTCAAGCTGAAACCCTTTGTCCCTCCCGCAGTCTGGGTGTCTTTGTTCACTGTTTCTTCGATAGCTTGGTCAACAGGGATCGGTGGAGCCCAGTTGAACTGAGAAGCCTCCTTCCATGAATTATGTGTATACATCTGGGTGTGTGGTGGGAAGCTGAGACATCTGGGCGTAGTAGTAGGGGAGGTATCGTGCATAATTCATCCTGTCATAGGCGAAGCACCATGGGATCATTGCTCAAATGCTTGCCAAGTGAGTGTAGCATCCACTCTCCCTCTCTGGATGCTCTGATGAGCCCCAACAAGATTTCAACCATGTCCAAATAGGACATCCAGAAAGTTGAGAGGCTGCCGTTTCCACCTCTGAGGAACTTGCGGTAGACTTCAAACAGTTCCAGTATGCGTAAGAGCTGTTCTCAAGGACCTCCTTCAAAGCGGCTTGTGAGACCTCTTTCCCAAGGCTGTCAATTGTACTCAGTGTCTCATCCAAGAGGACTGTTATTTTTTAATATGACTGATGACTGGTATTTTAAATATTCCAGTTCTAACTCTTTCTTTTGTCTAGCTCTTTAGCAACATACTTTATTATATTACATTTTTCTCTTCATCTTGTGTAGTGAGCTTAGTTGTACTGTTGTACAATTGACTATACCTATACTGCTGTTTCCCACATGTCGTTATTGCTCACAATCGGTATGTCGATTGTCAGTTATAGTCTTGTACTCTACTTATATGTATGTTTTTGCTATAGACACTTAGCTTGACTGACTTTTGTAGATTGTACAGTTATTATGTCTGTATGTCTGTATTTTCAGGACCCCAGGAAGACTAGAGGTACATCCGTGTGCTTCTAATGGGGATCCTTAAATAAAATAATATAAAATTAAATTAAATCTAAATTTCCTGTCAACGACTTGACACTGACTGGCAGAATGAAAGCTTGGTCTTTCTACATGTCACTGCATATACCATGTTATGGCCAAATGACTGCAGAAGCTGCACTCTCTGTGGTGCATGATCAGGATCAATAGAGCCAGTGAGTAGGTAATACAAGAAGACAATGAGTGACTCTGGAATGGAAGGACATTCAGCTTCTGTTTTGACTTCGGGTGGCCAGGCTTGAGGAAAAACCAGCAAACTCACTCTCCAGCCTTTGTCTTAAATGCTTTGTGGCTGATTCCTTGACTTGGGTAATTCCTAGGGAGTTCATTGAAGCAACCAGTCTAGGAGTGAGATATTTCACTATATGTAATGAATCTAGAATATATGAAAGTTTCACTTTTTGTGATTTTAAATTAATCTCAACTGATCTTAACTAAATTAACAAATCATTTTAACAGTATATTAACAGTATATTAACATGTACATTAACAGTATATTGAGGGAATGACTTGGGAATGGACAATAGTTTAAATATATTTCGTAATGCCCTTCTAATTTACAATCACACATTTCCTGAATCCTTAGAGTCATGTGAGTAGGCTATTCCAGTTGTTCTGTTTTGTGTCTCTGATGTTCCTAGGTGCCACAGGGTTAATTAGTTTAGGCGGAAATTGTGAGACAATCTGTGTCATTGACATTTTGAAGAGCTCCAGTGACCTCTATATGTGTATATGTATAAAACATATGGAAAATGTCTTTACCATGAGTCTAAACCAGGACAGGCACCAGCGTCTAAAATGCAATTTATTAGGGGGTGGTTCACTTCATGAGCTGATATAACTGTGACTCAGCTTAGCTACCACTCAGGAATTGGTATCATACCAAAATATAATCTACAGACATGTATCTTTTCAAAAAATATAAGCAAGTTTTGCCACCTTGAGTGGCACCGATATGTGAAATTCTGGTCTGGTGGCCCATGGATTTATCACGACACCGCCGACAACGGGTTAGGAGCGAGTGGTTGTGAAAAGGAATTGCGACGCACCTTCTAATGTGAGCTTCCTTTTTGACACCAGTCCCTTTCCGTACAGACCAAAATTTCGTCAGACTGAACTTGACGTTCCTATTTGTCGGAGGTTTTCCCTGACGTCATCACGCACCGTTGCCAAACAATGGTCAAGAAAAAGCCACGTTGACGATATCGATTTGAGCCCTTCGCTACAATTTACCCCCAACAAACCCAAAGGAAACAGTATCCAAACGTGTCGTTTCACACTTTCGCTTAAACATTTAGTTAGATTAGAACATGTCTTCGCCGCCAAAAGAGAAAATCGAAACGAAAGGTGGACATCTTCCTGCTGGTAGGATGTTTTTTGTTTTGTTTTTTTTACTCACTGACAAACAACACGCTCAGCTGACAAACAAACAACATTGTTCGCAATTGTATTCACGCAACAACGATTTGATGTGTTAAGCCAATATGCATATATTCATGATGGCAATTGCATTGCAAGACAGTGTTAGCACTGTCGTCAATATCTTGTTGTCTTGAAGGAGATTTGATCGCTCGCCAAATCCCATTTCTCAGATGACTCAGATGCAATAATAAGTGTAGCCAAGGTGCTGATGGCACATGGCCATACACCAGTCGTGACGTTAGAATTATAAGGTTCTTTTTGTCAAAATTGAGTTTGTTACATAATCTGATCCATTAAGGTGTTTATTAATGCCTGTGTGGTGTTATTTTTTTAAATGTTGATTTTTGTTTGTTAGTAATTCATATAATACAAAGGTTCCATCTCACAAAACATAATGGAATGTAAAAACTTTGAGACTCAATATCTCTGAACTACCCTAAACGGAGATAGAACCTTATCATTCTAAACGGAGATAGAACCTTCTCATTCTAAACGGAGATAGAACCTTATCATTCTAAACGGAGATAGAACCTTATCATTCTAAACGGAGATAGAACCTTATCATTCTAAACGGAGATAGAACCTTATCATTCTAAACGGAGATAGAACCTTCTCATTCTAAACGGAGATAGAACCTTCTCATTCTAAGCTCACGATGTGTTGGCATGTATTAGTAGGCCTAGACATGTGGATAGAAGACACTTTCAACCTATTGTAGATGTGTTAATGTGGAGGTTTTACCATTAGTCTATAGATAACGCTTAAGGAGACGTGGACATAGGAAGTAGGGCACCACCGAATGAGTCTTATCTGACAACTGATAAGTAACTCTGTAACACTTACAGTACAGGCCAAAAGTTTGGACACACCTTCTCATTCAATGTGTTTCCTTTATTTTCATGACTATTTACATTGTAGATTCTCACTGAAGGCATCAAAACTATGAATGAACACATGTGGAATGATGTACTTAACAAAAAAGTGTGAAATAACTATAAATATGTCTTATATTTTAGATTCCTCAAAGTAGCCACCCTTTGCTTTGTTGTTGTTAATAAAATATATTATAATAATATTAAATATAATATGTGTTAATAATAATATGTTATTATATATATATATAATATTATTATTATATATTTTATTAACAACAACAATTTTTTATTTTATTAACAACAAAAAAGCAAAGGGTGGCTACTTTGAGGAATCTAAAATATAAGACATATTTAGAGTTATTTCACACTTTTTTGTTAAGTACATCATTCCACATGTGTTCATTCATAGTTTTGATGCCTTCAGTGAGAATCTACAATCTAAATAGTCATGAAAATAAAGGAAACACATTGAATGAGAAGGTGTGTCCAAACTTTTGGCCTGTACTGTATGTTACTATTCAAACAAAGGAGGCATTTCTTCAGTTGATAAAGTATACGCCTGTTACATGACATGGCAATATGCAATGTGTATGAATACATATTCTTATAGGGCCTCATCTTGCGCTTTCTGTACAGTTGAACCACACGAGTGTGAATGTCTCCTTATCTCAATGACAAGTGCATTGATTGTACTTAACTGAACACTGATATAGCCCACTGAAACAGCTGCTGTGTTTAGTAGTGCCATTGGTTCTTTTGAGTGTTTTCAAGTGTGTGTGTGTGTGTGTGTGTGTGTGTGTGTGTGTGTGTGTGTGTGTGTGTGTGTGTGTTACAGTGAAGGCAGGAGGGATGAGGATAGTGCAGAAGCACCAGGGAGCGGTTCCTGAGCCCCCACCAGAGAAGCCCAAGGATGACGATGAGGAGGAATTTGAGAGCACCCCGTAAGACACACACACACACACACACACACACACACACACACACACACACACACACACACACACACTTTCACCATTTAAAACTGAACTTTAGCCCCTGGTCTGTCTACATTTTCTCACTAAGGACATAAGCACTAACAGTGCAGTTCATTGGGAGTCATTCAGATACGTTTGTGACTGTACAGCAACCGTCGTACACATACAATATTAACACAGAGGATGTTTCAAATGTGGGTTAACAGATACAACAGCATTACTGTAAAACTATATCTACTCTATGGGTACAAAAAGCAACGCCGTCTCCATATTGAGCGGCTACCATAGCAGATATAGAGCAATATCTTGCTAACTGTTTAGCCTTTCTCTTGGATATGTGGGCCATCTAAAGGCCCCTAACCACCAGCTTGGGAACATGACCCAGGCTGCCAAAAATGAAAATTACACACACACACACACTCTCTCCGCCGCCCTCTCTCCTTCATGCACCGTCACCCATTTTGCGCTCTGTTAGATACGTTTTTAAATAAGCAGAGATTAGTCTTACAGACAGTAGTTTTTAAAAAATAGACATAATTAATTGGAGAGAGAGAGAGAGAGAGAGAGAGAGAGCTAACAGTGAGCAGAGGACCAGAGAAGTGTGTGTTTATACAGGTGACATATTCCCACTACGCTGTGTGCAAGAGAGAACTAGAGCTCTAGCAAACAATGAAGGGCCAGGGGCAAAAAGAGAAAGTCTTTTTTTGAGTACTGGGACACACCCAAGTCATGTCAGGTCAGTGAAGGGAGGAAAAAAGGAAGTTTTTTTTTTTTTTTTTTTGAGTATTCAAAGCAAGGCCTCGGAATGTAAGCATCGCAAGGGGTGTGACCTCAATTGGAAGCCTGCCAGCATGGTGCTTCCTTATTTTGGAGTGGTGTATTGTGGGATTTGGAGTCACATGCTCTGTTTTAAAATTCCCTGCAGTATACTGTGTAAAATAATTACAGTACATTAAAGGCTTGTAGCACAAGTGTGTTTATGATTTTTCGTATAATTGGCACTCTCTTAGGGCTTGATTTGTTTAATTTGACTTTCATGAAGAAGGACGAGGGAAGGAATATAAAAAAAATAATATATAATACAGGCATAATAGAACAGAGAATGTCTGTCTGGAATAGTTAGATTGTACCATCTGATTTGCTGTGCGGTTTTGTGATGTACTGTTTACTTCATACCCTCATTTGCCATAAAAGCGTGTGGTTAGGTTGGGTTGGTGACTCATGCACGCTTGTGGAACCTGAAACTGCCATTACCTACATATACAGCCTCCGATTGACCAGTCAGCATGGAGATGGATAACTCCCCATTTCACACAACTCCCCATTTCCAGTTTAAATACTGTTGAATACATGTGAAATACAGCCTTCTTTCCTTGAAGAAATGCCTCATTTGACATTAGTCACTTGTTGAAAGCAATCCAGTGGAAAGCTTTGACCATTGCTTTCACCAACCCAATCATATTGGTTCAATGATTTACCTCAAGGAACAGAGGAAGGAAGAATGGATTTTGAATGTCTTCAAACAGGGCCTAAAATCTCAAACTTTACCCCCCCCCTCATCCCCTGAGGCTCAATTCCCACTCTCCAAATGAGGTCAGAGTCAACATGACATGTCAACTTGGGGGGAGGGGGGGTGGGCGGTGTTGAGGGGGTAGCACAAAGTCCATTTCGATGTTATCACGACAACTAAAGTTCTTATTGCTATGCCCTTCATACTCCCTTTTAACCCATTAAACATGGTCATTACAACCATTAGGAAGCTTTTATAAGGCTTGAATGTTACATACTGGATCTTTAATGTTTGGTCTTGGGATAATGTCATGCCATGTGCATTGGTCTCCTACTGGCCTTACACCTGGGAAGTTGGCACTAGAGAGAAGTCATCGCTTTGAAATCAAGAATAAAAGCCTCAAAGTTTCCTATTGATTGTAAAGATTAACTTTAATCAGTAGCAAATGGGATCCTTTGAAAGAAACTTTATTTACCAACACTGTTTTTGGCCTGGAAAAAGCACTTTCTAAAAATAGTGTCCTCCTACCTGACACTCGGTTTGCATAGACATATTCTGTCACTGCCCAGGGGTGTTCTAGTGGGAGTGGACCGATTTTCGCCTTCCTGTCTCTGCGGCTGCCTCTTCGAATCATGAAGAACACAACAGCTAATGTCCTAACCCCAAATGCCTATTGATTTCCCACACTATACATAGTGTCATTGTAGATATTTCCGTTTTGATCTCCAAAGACAATATCCTCTCGCTTATAAAAGGAAAGTAACTATGCATCTAACAATGGCATATCTTTTTTTAGTTGCTTGTTTGGTGACTGCCCTTTGAGTTGATTTATGATAACAATGATTTATGATAAGAAATTTTTCTTGGAGACAGACTCTTGGAGCGAGTCGTGTTTTCTGTTTACCACTGTTTCCCCAGTGAACAAGCCAACAGTCTGTTGCATGACAAGCTGAAGACACTAGACGTCATGCGAGTGTACAGGGGCGGGGGGGGGGGGGGGGCTTGCTCCCTTTGGGAATCAGCATTGAGCCTGAGCGTGGAGAGGTGAGGTAACTGTTATTTTATGCCAGGGAAGAATAGGGTGACTGCATTGCATGGGTAGATACTCACACACACACTCGCGCACACACTTGAGTTCAGTGGGGCTTTGGCTTGCTGCTTCACTTCCTCCCCATCTTTAAGAGGCCGGCCGTGTCTCCTCCGGGTCCTCTCTGGAGAGATGTGAGAGGCGGCTGTGAAAGTGCCTTTTTGAAATGCAAGAGAGAGAAATCCCCTCTGATGCTGGCAGCTTGGCACCTGCCCTGGCCTCAGCTCCCCTTCAGTTGGCCATCAAAGAACACGTTCAGCCCAGAGAGAGAGAGAGGTTATAAGAAAGTAAGTGCTTGATATATACAGTATATATATATTTTTTTATATATATCTTCGACCACTCGACCAAATTTCAGGACCCTCCTTTGATGACTTTTTTGTGCTTTCTACCACTCAGTATCCTTACATTTTCAAAATCACATCAGGTTAAGCTAATATAAAGCTATTTTGCTGTTTTTCTGTGTAGGAAGCAGGTTAATTTACAAGGGGCCAACTAGTGGTCGTTGTGTGTAAGTAGCAGATTAGCATTGTAAAGAGGCGGCTCTTTTAGTAGGTAAAAAGGCACGGCTGTTCTAGTGTTAAGCCGGGGAAGAATAGTGTGACTACATTGCATGGGTAGATAGCAGTGCGGTGAGGTCAACGGTTGGGGGAGCACTGGCTAGCCAGCGCCAGATATACACACGTATGAACCCGATAGAGTTAGCTTCAATTCACCATTCAATTGTCAGGTTGCACATTGGCGACCGCATGTTTCATATTTCATACCAGCATTCTTTTACACGCTTGCAGGTAACACACGCATACAGGTAACTTACGTATTCGATTCACGTTTTATAGGAAAATGCAGTTCCACTGTTCATACATTCAACACGAATGAAAACATATATTGCATGGTCTTACCTTTACTAGTAAATGAAGTAAATATCCTAAAAAACATGTCTCAAAACGAAATATCCTAAAAACCATTTTCCTGCTACAGTGCTACGGCTAGCTATGCGTTGAACAGCGACAGTGAGGCTCTTCCTCCCCTGACCGCACGTCCCTGGTAGAGTCTCTGTCTCTCTCTCTCACTCTCTCTGATAGACAGTTATCAGGTGGCTGCTGGGTAAATTGCACATTAGTTGTAGCCAGTGAAGCGATGCCATCAGGGGAGTGCCTGTCTCACCAAATGTAGGCCTCAGAGATGGAGGGATAGCTGTGAAGCAGGAGAGAGATGGGCAGACCGAGAGGGAGGGAGGGGGACACAGAGAGAGGAAGGGAGAGGCGGTGTCCCTAGGAGACGATGTGCCACCTTACAGTGAGTTCCAGGAAACGGTGACAGGGCTGACAGGAGTTAGCTGTTTCCGTGGCAACCACTGCCCTGCCAATGTCAACAGCGAAACGTCCTGCTCCCTTGAAGCACAGACAGAGGGGTCCAATTCCAATTCACCCCTACGGCTCCGTTTTGCGCGTTCACGTTTAGGGTAGGGGTGGTCCCAATTCATGTTTTCATCAACGGCTAGGGGGAAGGGGGAGGGCTTTCCACGGCTCTGTTTGGAGATTTTTCAGGACCACATTCGATTCGGAGCCATTTAAATGTATTATAGACCTTTTTTTAATAACAAGCATAACAAATTGGGCCATGGTCTCTCCATGTCTTTTCTTCTCTCTGTCTCTCTCTGTGTCTGTCTCTAGTTCTAGTTTCTATCTTTCATTTTCTCTGTCTCCTCTCTCTCTCTCTCTCTCTCTCTCTCTCTCTCTCTCTCTCTCTCTGTCCCTTATCCCTCCCTCCCTCCTTTCTCCTTTGTTTTCTTCCTGTCTCTCTCTCTCTCCCTGTGTTTATATCTCTAAATATCTGTTGCCTTCTCCCTTCCTCATGCTGGGCTGAATGCTGTCTTCTCTCTTCTGCCCCCTCCAGGCAAGTTCTGACACTACAGCTCCCCCCCCCCAGCTCCCCTTTTCCTCTTCCCTGAGTGTATAGCTGCACTGTGGTTGACTGGAGCTGGGATATTTCAGCTGCTACACTGAAGCCCCTCTCTAATCCCAGATAAAATTATCTTTTCATTAAAGAGAGTGTCTATCAATGGAGTAACACCCCTCCCCCTAGTCTCTCAGCTGTGGCTGTCTGGCTGGTTGGCTGGCTGTCTAGCTGTCTGACTGACTGGCTGTCTAGCTATCTGTCTGTCTGGCTATCTATCTGGATAGATGTCGGTCTGGATATCTGTCTGTCTGTCTGGCAATTTATCTGGCTAGCTGTCTGTCTGTCTGTCTGTTAGGCCTTTCACACCGCCAAGGAACCGTTCCGTTTTGCGTTCACGAACCAAGTCTGGAACTGGCCGGCTTGTTCCAACCGAAAATACATTGGTTCGGAGCCTGAAAAGTTGGTTCACAGCTGGAACCAGAAAATAGTGGTTTTAAGCGGGAAACAAAACGTAGAACAGTCTCGTCGTCAGTCACGTCAACATTTTTGTTTATCCTGCCCCGCCCCTTCATCACCCATCGTTGATGACGCGGATGGTTCTGGTTACACTGGTATGAACGCGGGCTGGTTCGCCAGACAGCACCAAGGTTCGGAGGTTTCAGATCGCGAACGGGAACTGTTCCTTGGCGGTGTGAAAGCCCTATTTCTGTCTGGCTGGCTGTCTGTATCTGTCTGTCTGTCTGTATCTGTCTGTCTGACTGGCTTTGGTTGTCTGTCAGTCAGTCCATGGCCTCTTTATCGAAGGATTTTGCTTGTCTGGGCCTTTAAGGATTCTTAATTCCTTAAAATATTTAAATATTATTATTTATTTATTTTTTGCAATACAGCCATTCTAAAGTATAATATATTTAAAAAACAACAATGTGTCTGTATAGTCGGTAAATGTGAAAACTGTGCTGGACTGGTAAATGGACTGTACTTATATAGCGCCTTATTCCAAAGCACTTTACAACAGCCTCTCATTCACCCATTCACACACACATTCACACACCAATGGTGGCAAGCTACCATGCAAGGCGCCGGCCCGCTCACTGGGAGCAATGTGGCCAGCCGGGGCTCTACCTCCTGCGCCACACCCGGCCCTTGCTGTGGCCCCTTCGAAAAAACTTCTTGAGTAAGAGTGTGTGTGTGTTTTTTTCAGGGCACCACGCACAACTTGTTTGCCGCCTCAGGTGATGGAGCTGTAAAATCGGATGAGAGTAATTTTTCATTTCAAGGTCGATTTCTACCTTCAGTTGATCTCTCTCTCTCTCTCCCCCCCCCTCCCTTCTCTTCCCGCCCCCAATTCTAAGGTGGGATGTGCTCCCCCCCCTCCTCTGCTCTGGGCTAGTGCTAAAATAGCTTATTTTCTTAATTTCTTTTACCCTCCCTTCTCCCCGCCTGTGCTCTGCTCTGACGGCTAATGTCCTCCCCCGTACTGAGCTCCCCCTCCCAGTATTAATGAGTCATTTAGGAGGCTGGCAGGTCCAGAGAGCTGTGGACCGGTTCTGTCTCTACAGTTGGTTGGTTCTGGCAGTCTGCCGTCATAGTCAGTCCTTTAGGACTTGCTGACTGGACCAGGATGTTCCTTTTCTTCTAACGTACACACACTAGGGGTGGGACGATTAGAAAATGTCATGTCACGATTATCGTGGGCAAAATAATCGCGATCCACGATATTATCGCGAGAATTAAAAAAAAAAAAAAACTTTTATTTAGAATGCCAATAAAACACACTGTAATCACTTTAACTTAGATTTTGTTGTATTTTTATTGAATCATGTTAATAACATTAACATCATTTTAAAAACAGCTTGACAAAAATAAAAATCTTTAATAAAATCTTAAATAAGGTAATGATAAATTATAAGGTATCACTGCATAAATAAAGGAAAAAAATACTGTCAAACAAAACTTGAACACTGACACTTTTCTGTCATCAAACTGAGTGCTAGCCTTGTGGCTTAGAGACTTGAAAGCTTCAAGATAGGTTAAAGTGCAAATGTGAGAAATCTCAATTATATTACTATTTATTTATAACATACGATTATGACATCCTCCCTCTCGCCAGTTTGGGGCAACATAGACTTCTCCCCTGGTGCCACGGATAGGGGTTTCAAGCGGTGGGACAGCAAAGGGATGGTTACTATCGGACATTTATATGATACGGAAATACTACTTTCATTTGACCAATTATGTAAGAAATATGACCTACCACGAAATGAGTTTTTCAGATACCTTCAGATACGAAGTTTTTTAAATAGCCAAAAAGACACTGGCCTCTGTCACCAACCCTCTCCGCTGGAGGAGATAGTCTCTGCTGGAAAGACGAGAGGCATTCTGGGGCTTGGGTATAGAGCACTTTCGAAATATGATAAAGGCAAACCTGCATTTACGCCCAAAGACTGGAATAATGACCTGAACATTAATACTGATGAAGCAACTTGGTCACTAATATGGCAATCGGCAAACGACATCTCAATCTGTAATAGGACGAAGGAAACGCAATTTAGACTACTACAACGTTTGCAGATTACTCCCCAACTTAGACATAAAATGGATCATAACAAATCGGAAATGTGTACAAAGTGTATTACCGAGGTTGGGAGCTTTGTTCATTGTGTTTGGACTTGTAGATATATAGATGATTACTGGAAAGGTATAGTGGATAAAATTCATCTAATTCTAGATGTTACATTGGATAAGGACCCCATGTGTCTATTGTTTGGGTTCCCAGACAAACAACTTAAAAGTAGGCATTCCAAAAGACTTCTGTGTATCCTCACTTTTTGTGCAAGGAAAAATATATTGCTGAAATGGATAGACTGCAAACCTCCTACAATAGCTGGATGGCACAAGGTAATTTTTGATATGATTCCTATGGAATATCTGACATATAGGTCTAAGTGTAAGATAAAGACATTCTATAAGATTTGGTCTCCGTTCTTAGATTATATTGGTACCAGACTGGCTGCCATTGTAATGAAAGGTTTGGTGGATTACACTCAAGAAAGTACACAAGACTAATGTGTAACAGATCTACAATGTATGGGTCACAATATTATTTACTGTGCTGGTGTTGTGCTGCCGCTGTGTTTAGGACTGTAAGACATGGATGCTGTCTCCGATGGGGGTGATCCCCCCATATATTATGGCATTTGTTGTGTCATTTTCTTTTCTGTTTATTTCTGATATGTGACATGGCCTCCCCCCCCCCCCCTGTTTTTTTGTTTTTGTTTTGTTTTTAAACATTTTCTGTTTATGGACAATGTACTGCATAACAAAGTGCAAAACTAGTTTTCTACTATTAATGGGACAATAACCTCCCCCACGGATACTAGTTGTTGTTGTTATGTCCTGTTGTGTACATGTCTCTGTGAAACACTGTGAAATATTAACCCAAAAAAAAACGCATAGGTCACATACATTAATACATACAATAAAAACAGACAGACAAAGCAGTGTTTATAAAAGGTAGTGCCTATTTAAAAAGTCCAGTCATTTAAAAATAATAATTCACCAAAAAAAAAAAAAACGATTATGACGATTATTCAACTAATTAAAATTCTCCACGATAAAGTTATCGCGGGTGTTTTTATCGCGATTAACGATAAACACGATAATCGTCCCATCCCTAACACACACACACACACACACACACACACACACACACACACACTTTGGCAGCATGAAAGACCTGCCTGTGCTTGTGTCTTCAGATTCTCTGGTTCTCCGTTACCTGCTTTTGCTATCGCAAATCTACCTGCTGGTATCTAGGAACAAATCAATCCATGTTAAACTACAAAACTATGTTGTTTGTGATTACAATAAACGCTCGTACAGGTTTCTCTCGTATAGCCGCTACTAAACTTAGTTTTAGTCCCACTCTTGTGTTTCTTTTCAGTTGTTTTTATTGGACAGAGAAAGTAGAGAAAGACAAGAAAATAATGAGAAGATGGTATGTCAGCAGGGCAAGGGCATAGAGTTGGATTCTAACCCATGCCGACATGGCCGTACGTGTGGCACTGTAGACCCTACCACTGGACCACCCCAGGCCATGGTGCTGGACCACTGGACCACCCCAGGCCATGGTGCTAGACCACTGGACCACCCCAGGCCATGGTGCTGGACCACTCCAGGCCATGGTGCTGGACCACTGGACCACCCCAGGCCATGGTGCTGGACCACTCCAGGCCACGGTGCTAGACCACTGGACCACTCCAGGCCATGGTACCAGACCACTGGACCACCCAGGCCATGGTGCTGGACCACCCCAGGCCATGGTACCAGACCACTTCTGCTCCATCGCCCCCGAACTGTGGAACGCCCTCCCTCCCCACCTGAGAGCACCACAGTCGGTCGACTCTTTTAAGAGCCGACTTAAGACTCATCTTTTTAACAAAGCGTTCCAGTAGCCAGATTTGTATTTAGTTTTTTCTTTAGTTTTATGCCACAGTGTCTTTTTAACCTTTCTGCTTTTGATGTTTTTAGTGATCTTTATTGTGTTGTGCTGTTTTTGTTTCTTTTATTGACTGTAGCACTTTGAGATTCTTGAAATTTAAAGTGCTTTATAAATAAAATCCATTATTATTATTATTATTATTATTATTATTACCACTGGACCACCCAGGCCATGGTGCTGGACCACCCCAGGCCATGGTACCAGACCACTGGACCACCCCAGGCCACGTCAGAGGAGATTTTGGCACGTAATTAAAACACTGCTAACTTGGGGATGTTTGAATCCTGCTAACTGTTAGCTTGTGCTGCGGTAGCGAAGTAGAAAAGCAGAGAATCTTTCACTACTGACTCATGAGGACGACTCTCAGGGGAGGTCTTTCACCTAGACATGAATAGGCTGAACCATCCCTGAACACGCTGCAAAGTAAAGACTTGATCCTGACTAAATGGGATGTCACGAGTATTCACATTGAAATGGAAACCTATCATAACCACCCTCCCCCTCTCTCTTTTTCTCTCCAGCCAACCGAAGCCCACCGTGGTTGTGTCAGGAGTGGTCACAAAGGTAAGAGACCACACACACACACACACACTCTCTCTCTCACTGTGGGCAGTTACCTAGGTTACTCAAGCACTCCCGAATGTGTGTGTGTGTGTGTGTGTGTGTGTGTGTGTGTGTGTGTGTAGAAATCTGGGCCAGTGAGTCTACTGGGGCAGGTAGTGGGTCTGTGAACTGAGGGAAAAGATGGGAGAGAGAACCCCTGATTGAAAGGGAGAGACTATGAGAGAGTGAACCAGAGCCGAATAGAAGAGAGTAACCTGGAGAGAGAGGATGAAGAGAGAGAGGGAGTGTGGGAAGAAAGAAAGCAAGAATGGAGGGCGTGAGGGAGATGGAGAGCAGAACTAATGAAAGAGGGGAGGCTTTAGAGAGTGGACCAGAGAGCAGGAGGGGATAAAAGAGGGTAGAACTGAGGAGGGGGACAAAAAAAAACTAAACTGGGAGAGTTTTAACACACTTTTCTATGACAAGAGAAGCACAGATCAGAACCTGGAAGAGAGAAACGTAGCGGGAGAGCCCAGAGCAGGTAGAGAGGGAGGAGAGGGAGGAGAGGGGAACTGTGGAGAATGAGAGAGGAGGGGAGAGTTGGGATGGAGAATAGATAAGACTGGGAGAGAAGAAAGAGTTAAAGTGCAGGGGGGGGAAGATAGAGGGGGGCTATCTGTCTGTCTGTGTCTGTGTCCATCCGTATGTGTGTGTGTGTGTGTGTGTGTGTGTGTGTGTGTGTGTGTGTGTGTGTGTGTGTGTGTGTGTGACCATGATGTCCTTGAGAGGGTCAGCGAGGCCCGAAAGGCTTTCAGACATCTTTTTTCCACTGGACAGAGAGATAGCTTTAGATACTGTAGATCTCACTGATATCAGCTTGATGGCAGGACCCCCCCCCATATAAAGCTTTACCCCCCCCCCCCCCCCTAAGGCTTCCTATTAACCCCTATCTAAACCATCATAGCTAGAGGCTACCACAGCGTGGGGGCAGGACAGGGCAGGGGAGCGGTGCGGTGCGATTGCAGTGTTCTGCTTTTACCGTTTCTTTGAAAATGTTGTTTTTATTCAAAGTGAAAGCCACCCATCAGTCTATCCAAGGGGTTTAAAATAGTTGTTTAGGTAACCTCCCCATCTGGCCTCACTCCTAAATATGTAGATGAATCCTGGTCTGAATTTGTATATTTATGTTTACATAAATAAGTAATGGACTGCACTTATATAGCGCCTTTATCCAAAGCGCTTTACAATGGCCTCTCATTCACCCATTCTCACACACACATTCACACACCAATGGCGGCAAGCTACCATACAAGGCACCGGCCCGCTCACTGGGAGCAATTTGGGGTTCAGTGTCTTGCCCAAGGACACTTCGACATGTGGCCAGCCGGGGCTCGAACCGCCGATCTGCCAGCCTTGCGATCATTGGACGGCGGCTCTACCTCCTGAGACACAGCCGCCCCAAATAAGATTGCTCCCTTTCTAATCCATGAACGCAGCAACATCGCTAGTTTCCGTTTCTGACGCTGCCCGTCAGCCAGTCATAGTCATATTATCACCTTGTTGGTCAACAACAAACTAACAAATAATTGCTAGTTTCATGCTGTCTGTCACTCAAACAGTCTTTCCTGTCAAACCAAAACAAAGAGAGGTATGGAGAACACACATTCTGGAGGTTGAGAGACATGGAGAACTAAATGACAGAACTCTACAGTTCTTCACATGAATCCTTTGACTAAAGGACATGGCCAATTCTAAATCTCTTCCAATTTATTTGAATAATTATATAGGCCTAAATCAAAATGCGCAGCTGTTAGCAGTTCAACTTGCTCATGAGACATGAGTCAATGGATTTGAAGTTAAATAGCAACTAAAAAGCAGGATAAAAAAGTAGTTAGGGAGTAAGGGAGGCAGAGAGAGTTTGGAGAGAGATGGAAGGGAGGCCAACGAGAGCAAATGAGAACATAAGGGCATTTCACATGGCAGAGAAATGGAAGACAGCATGAGAAGCTTATGGCATTTTACTCCCAAACTCCTTGTCTTGACCGAGGGGGCCCTGCCATGTCTTAGAACAGACCTCCACTGAGATCACGCCCTGTCAAATCAAATCATCCACATTCCGATAGCTAAGTAGTAGCCGCAGCATGTAGCCTAGCCTACATTTAGCCCCAAAGTGTTGTTTAGCATCTACGTGCATGAGCTCCGTCTTATTGCTTTTAACCGTCTAGTCTTTAGGCTGGATCTGGGGGGAAGTTTCCTCACACATTCTTAGCGAACACACAGCCCTTTAGTTCTGTCCATGACCCATGCTACTTGTCAAACAGCAAAGTGCTTTGTTCAATGCATTTTGTTTGGTGAAGTACAGAGGATTGACAGTTAATCAGAATTGTGGCAAATACTCTCAACACTGTGAGGCTGGGTTGGCCACGGTAATGGCCACGGGTAGGCCATGTTCGCTACAGACTCCAAATTCAGCAGGGCTCCCACGGGTCCTTGAAATCCTTGAAAGTATGTGAATTTGAGGGAAAAAAATCAAGGTCTTAATTTTTTTTTTTTTAAATAGACATGGGTCATTGAAAGTGCTTGAATTCCCCTCTCTCTCTCTCTCTCAAAAAAAAAAAAAAATATATATATTACAAATGTTTTTACTATGCTCGTCAACTAGTAAATAAGTCTCTGTATTGCTTAACTTTACACACATTTCACAATATATTGTTTTGCTGTGCTGTGGTAGGGAAGGCAAGAGACCATCTAGTGTTCACACATTCAAGCCTCTCTTGAATGTGAGAGTTTTTTTTTTGGGGGGGGGAATGTGAGAGGTTTTGGGTAACCAAAAGAATATAATTAAGAGGAGAACACTAACTCATTTTAGGTGTTTAAGATGTCTCTGTCAGGAATGCTGTGTGCGTACGCCCCGTGTATGCGTTCCTGTGTGTGTGCACCCGCATGTACATATTTATTCCAGTTCCCCAGTGTGTGTGTTTTCTGCGTGTGCCTGTATTACCGCTGTTTCCTCCGCCTGTGTTCTCAGGGTGACAAGGATTTCACTCCCGCGGCTGCCCAAGTAGCTCACCAGAAGCCCCAGCCCTCTGTCTCCAAACTGCCCCAGAACCAGCAAGTCAACCAGCACATCCATCAGCCCCGCAAGTGAGCTACGGCTAACTGCTAACCGCTAAGCTAACTCTGCTACCACCTGTCCCCCGCAATGGAGTAGGAGGACGTTGCCCCATAGGTACAGATCTATGTTCAGTTTAGTGTTTTCTCCACCGAATGGTTAAGTTAAGGGTTGAGGAGGAGAAGATAAGCTGATTCTAGATCTGTGCCTAAGGGGCAACGTTCACCTGGAGCCAATGCAATTATGCACCGACATCAGACCACGGACGCCAACCTATCACAGCAGCCTACCGACCAACCTAGCAACCAATCACACAGCAGTGATGAGTCTAAGCTCCTGCCTTCCCACCTCACAGACTACAGGAAATAACCAACCAACCAATCAACCAATCAAGAGACAGAAAATAGTTGCAATCGACCAATAGCCTTCTAGTGTTTACTTTTATTGCGGAGACTGTACCCCCAAGCTGCACAGAAATATCATGGACAAATGAAAGAACAGTGTTCACCATTCACTCAATCAACAAGCCAATCACCACAAGTGCTCAGGTTACCAGGGCAACCCCTGTTAAACATTCCATGCCCCCACCCCCCCCTCCTTAATCACCAAACCTCTTGCTCTCAAGTGTCATTGATTTCAACACGAAAGTTCAGGTTTTCAAGGAACAAAGAAATCGTCCTCTCAAAAAAGTTTATTTAATAAAGTTTAAAAGAAAATATTTTTATTTTTTTGTTCTACTCAGTTTGTTTCTTGAGTAAATTGTACAAATCCTTAGTCAGTGAGTGGACTTAGGCATTAGGTGTGGTTGTTCTAAGTAATACATAAAGATTTAACTTAAAATCTCACTTTTTGTAATGTCTTGATTTGTTATTGGACAAATGGGAAATGTATGGACTGAAGGATGATGGGATATGTAGGCCCCCATTCTCACTTAATACAGGGTTCGACATTAACAATTGTCCGGGGCAAGTAAAACATTCGCCGGGTTTGTTTGCGCGGCAGCGACGACGTTGCTGGATCTGTGTATCGGTGTTGCAGGAAGAACAACGGACGGCGCAGGCGCCAGACCAGACTAGATGATCGTGGAGTGAAGATATTATTAAAGCGTACGCGCCTGTCCACCTGTCTGTCGATCAGCGCGTAGGCTTTACACAGATCCAGGATCCAGCAGCGTCGTCACTGTCGCTTGCCCTGGGCAATCGGGCAACCCGTTAATGTCGAACCCTGTAATAGAAACTCCATCCGTCACGTCCTCCTCTTTGTACACACTCTCTAAATACAGTAGTTAAGCTTCCCTCTGTCCCCTCTGCAAGGCATTGAACCCTGTGGATGTCAGTAGTTATACAGATTTGCAGTAAACAATTTTAATCCTATTGTATTTTCGTATTTAGATAATGGATTTCAATTCAGGAAGTACCTGATTCCAATTGACCCCTAACACCCTAGGTACCTGTGGAGACCTGAGAACATTGGAGCAGTAAACACTACTATACTATTGCCTGCTTGCGGCTCTGTCAGTATGTGAAGCGCATTGAGTTGCATCTTGTAAGAAATGCGCTATACAAATAACATTTGATTTGATTTGATTTATAGCAACAACACTACTATAGCAACAACATTTTTGTATCCCCTCAGCGTCTGTGACTTCAGTGTCAGTAACTTGGTAAAAATATAATTGCATGTGTGCGTGCACCCTCGCACCTTGAAATAACAGTAATACCACGTTCATTGATAAAATGACTTAAAGTATGGAAAGAGGGGATGGCAGTTTTAGAAGGGGGGTGATTTTGACTGTTTATATTTCAGGGGGGATGCCATCCCCCCTCAACTCGAGTGCTGCTTATACTGTAATAATATAATGGTCTTATTCTTATCAGGTGACATTGAAACATGGCTGCGAACCCCCAGACACCAGAGGAAAATCCAGTATAATTTAGCGCTTGGCCGGGCAAGGTCCGTTGTGGAACGCACTAGGCATGTTGAAGGGGAGATGGCGTTGCCTTGACAGCTCCGGAGGGATATAAAGGAAGACTGAAATACAATCATAAACATCAGTTCCTTTTAAATCTTGAATTAAACTCATTTTCTCGGCTGATAACAACATCGTTAATTTTATTACGAGACACTTGCATGAATTACAGTAGGCAGTGTGGCTCACATGCCTGTAATAACTCTGCATAACCAGTAGGTAATGTGCGTACGCAAGGTCAATACCCGACGTAGAGCTACGATTGTTTCCACGGTCAAATTGACTCACGTTGAAATTGTATAAATCACTACGTTGACGTGGTTTTCTACGTACGACACGGGTAAGATCAAATTTGATCCAAAGTACTTTCTATAAATGAGGCCCCTGGTTGTGCCTGGGATATGAACTCATGAGTTAACTTGTGATATATTCACTCATGTCCCACAGACGGTGTCCAAACCAGCTGAGAGCAGTCATTCTACGGGCAGGCCTATCTAAAGCCTACATGTCTGTCCTTGCATACTGTGCTATGCAGTAGACAAACCTCAGCAAAACAAAAGTGGGTGGAGAGGGAGACATAAAACCATTACAACACTTTTTCAGGTCAAGGACTTTGTCCCTCCGCAAGCTAACACATAGTCTACACTTCTCAAGTTCATATCAAGCAGTCAGCAATGAGGGGAAAAAAGTTGACTAAGACAGCAATTTACTGGATTATTTATGTTAATGTCTCTTTTCTGGCTGTGTCTTGTTCCTGGCTGCTGGTTTGCTTTCAATTAAACACGTTTTGTATTCAGTCAGTTGAGAGAGACTTGGAATTTAAATTCATAAATGTGTCCATGAGTTCAAAACGCTTCCAAATGGGGTCATGGGGTTGATTGAATAAAAAATGGAAATTACCCCAACAGTACGTCTTTCTGCCAGCAGAGGGTGCCAGTCTGTTTCTCAACCCCACTGTGCCCTCATACACGAGTGAAGCTCTCACCAAGTCAGACTCTTCAAGAATAGTCTGATGGCGAACTGTTATGCAAGTGGTGCTGGGGGGAGGTTATCCATCCGGTGAATTTGACCAGTGCTGCCGATTCTATTGACGAATTGAGAAGAGTTAAGGAGGTGCTTGAAGTGGAACAGGGATTTCAACCTTCTTTTCAAACTGAAAATGTAATGCACACTGCCCCCTTCTCAAATGATGGCATCGAAAACGTATGAATCTAACTACTGTATATATTTTCATCTCGCACTTCGCAATGCGTGCAAGTCGGGTTGTGAACAGAAGGCATGGCGGAATGGACAAGGGACACATTACGGGGGTGGAGACTTGCTGACAACTTCCTGTCCCCAGTGTGCACTTTCTACGCCCACAGTATCTCATTCGATTGGGATCAGTTTACCCTCCCCCCAAATCTAAATTTACCTTAACCATGCTATCACAGTCACCTGTCTCTACCTGTCCCCACTGAGCTGGTAACCATTAAGGCAAAAATACCTCCTGACCCTCTATAAGAGGTTCAGGGCGATCCACTGCCTACTCTAGATTTCCAATGGGAGATTATTTGCTAGCGCAGTGAGAATCGCTGACCAAGCCTCTGCGTTTATAATCTCAGGTGACAATCTCAACCGGCAGCTGTTACGCTGTTACTGTGACCTAAATATTGTCTGCTGGATTCCTACTAGCCCACGAGTCCTCTCTCAACATGCCTTCTGTTCAGCTGTGGTTTAAGAATACAAGAACGCTGAAGCTTGGAGCTGTAGCTGGAATTGTTGCGAATACGTATTAGTATCATCACAACAGTCAATCACTAAGTTATCAAATATAGAGCTCATTGAAAACCATGTTTTATTTGTGAAGTATAATCTGATGAGGGGATTCTGGTCTCCATGATCTCTCCCCATCGCTCCATGATGATGAGGTATTTAGTCCAGAGTACACTATGGGCTATCCAGTGTTATTGCAAACATGAAGGGGTGCTGGCAGTGATTCTGTGCGGTGTCCGAAATATTAGTGCTATTTTCAAGGCCAGAATTTTTCAGCACACCCGGGCGATGGCACTTGACCTACTCATTGTCATGAATACACCTCTAATACCAGGCGAGACAGCGCTTCAGTGTTATCACCAGTTAATGCTTTCACAAATGACACCTGCATCTGGACTTGCGTCTCAAAATAGAGCCCTATGACAAGATAGTGAATAACATATGATGGTGGTGGTACAGACCTTGCACCGTATCTGGTAGAATGTATCTTCCATTCAATTCACTTGTGCAACCTAACATTTGAAAATGTGAAATAACTTTAAAAAATGTTTTTTTAAATGATGGCTTGACTTTCAAGGTTTCCCTACCATATGTATTACATGGACAAGATATGCAAAAACAGTTTTGTTTTTATTCACCATAAACAAAACAAAAATACATTTCCCATAGCTATCGCAGATATTGTGGTCTTCTCGTTATAGCATCGCTACTTAAACGCAGCAGCGTAAACATTTCTGAATGTGGACCATTTTTCGAGCAGATTGTCGGGAGAAATGGACTCTTAAAGCCGGGTACACACATACTGATATCTGATAATCTGGCCGATTTTGGGCCGATTTCCCCCCTTCCGACCAAGGACAGCAAACGCCCGATTATCGGATGGCTCTAAAGATTATCCTACAAGATTATCCTGTGGTGTGAGGTGTGTTAAGAGTCAATTTCTCCCGACAATCTGCTCGGAAAATGGTCGGGCCGACAATCGTAAATGTTAAACGTCTTCAATATTTTGTTTTCTAGACCGATGTCTGCTTCTCCTTTTTGCAGTGATGTGAGGTTCTTCTGAGCATTTCTCCGTAGATCTCGTGCTATTCTATCTGAAAATGTTCTTGGTCTTCCAGATCTTGCCTTGACTTCAATTGTTCCATTTATTTTCCATTTTCTGATTATGTTTCTGACAGTGGAAATGGGTAGATTGAAACGTTGTTAGAGTTTTTTTTTGTAGCCTTCTCCTTGATGGTGGAAGTGAACTATCTTGATTCTGACATCCTTGGACAACTGATTAGAGGAACCCATGGTTTTTAACACCAGACACAACAGCCACAGCAGTCGGATACTTTAGAAGGCATGGAGTTCAGAATATATAGTTCAACCCTGGAATTATATTCACTTGACTTATTGAAGCCCTAATGAGTAAACCACCTTGGTCTGGGCCTTAGTAATCATCTTCTCAAAAGGTAACAGAATAATCCAAAAAGGTTCCCAAACTTTCCCAAACTTTCATTTTAAAATTTAAAAGAAAAATAAACCTTATTTTAACATTTGCAGAAAGGTGTCATGTTTAATTGTAGCATTTAGTGTTCAGGTTTGCTTTCAATCACTTGGAGTTTAATTGTAACATTTAAACCAGGGGTGCCCAAACATGTGCACCCCACTGTAGATGCCACTTAAGCTGTCCCAGGGGAAATTGTGTTCTCTGAAAGCCTGACAATAATCAGTGCTTTTCTCGTCGCTGGGTGTTTTCACTTGATAGTTATTTTTTTAATCTATTATTTTCGAATCCTCAAGTTAATGTGGAAGAGGCCCCAATTCAGGCGGCTTTGGTCTTTATCTGAATACACACATTTTGAATGTATTTAAAATTAGCACCACACTTCTCTGACCAAGCTCTACCCCAAAATCTGTTGTATCTCCTGATTGGAATACAGTTGAACATAAAGGCCAAACAACATGTTGCCTTGACTTAGTGTTACAAATATAAATACTGCTAGATCATTGGCAATGAACAGCATGAGGAGAATATCTTAGTATTTTGGCGTAAGCCATGTCTAAGAAAATATTATTTCATGATGTTCACAGCATGTGACCTGCTTTTCATAGTTTCAGTGCAACAGAACACTGACTTCATATCATTTAGGATAGAATTCCAGTTTTCTCCCCTTACATTGAACTTTAGTATATAGCGTAACATTACAACAGTGTGTCACATTGGGATATTGCTCTTGAAATAGAAAAAAAATATATATCACATTTTTCACTTCTTCGGAATGTCAAAATAGGCTACCCTAGTAGAAAATAAAAAGTTCATCAAAAAACACACCTTCATTTATCCAAAAGGTATACAAAAAAATATAATTCAATAAATCATTTTGAATCTCCGTGAAAATATCTAATACAAAAAATAAGTTAACATCGAACATTTCAAGTATCATCATCCCCCTCTGTGCATTTCTGAGCTTAGCGACGTAGAGAGGAGTGTGTAATGACAAGTCTTATGCGGTACATAATGTCATCCTATGAAGTTATTTCTTCTTTCCCGAGGCCAGGTGTCTCCTGGTGGCCCCCTCCACCCTCTTTCTCTCTGCCTCCTCTGCTTTCTTCCTCTCTTCCTTCAGTTCTTTATACCTCCACTTGGGGAGCTCTAGTAGGTTCCCTCCCTCCTTACTACTGCTCTTCCTCCGTATCTTCTCAGGCTCGTAGGTGGGCGTGGGGGCCTTGATCACCCTCACCTTGGGCACCGAGAATCCGGGCCTCACGCTGCTCCGCCTCGCCATGTGGAGAGGCAGGAGGCTGGTTCTCCGGGGGGACATGGCAGTGCAGGAGGCCTCCGTGCCCGGGCTCAAGTTAGAGGGTGGGCACGGGACCTGAGGCTGGACCTGCAGGCTGGCCCTCCGGTCCTGTGGAACTTTGGCCACCAGGGTCACCACGTGGGCTTTGTCGAAGAGTTTGCGGTGGTTGTCGATCCTCTCCGGGTTGAGGGTGCGGAGCTCCTTGGCACGCTGACGTCGTAGGATCTCCGGGACGGCGTAGCGCCGTTTCCCCACGCACGGCGGACTTCCAGGGCACACCTGGATCGCAATGACAACAGACGACCATGAGCAAATACAGATATGCACATCCTTTATACATCTACTGGTGCTTACTAGGGGTGTAACGGATCACCTAACTCACGGATCGGATCATGTCGCGGTTTCTGAGTCACGGATCAGATCTTTTTAAAATGTTATATAAAACCTGCTTTTTCCTTGAATTCCGTAAAACCACAACTTTTATTGTGTGAAACAAAAAAACTACATTCAAGATGTCAAAACTGGTAAAATATATACAGTATATATAACATAATCTACACTCACATATTACATATTATACTGAAATACACATTCAACTTATATTATAGTGCAATAGGAGAGAGGGAGGAGGCGCCTGGTTGCAGCAGTGAATCACTGGGCTCTTTAAAACAGACGAATAAATGTTTCATGCCACTTTCAACTAAATAATAAAGTGAAACGTTCCTTTAAACATGGTAAGAAAATGAAAAATGGCTACATTATCAGAAGTTGTTGAGCTGGCTTTTTCATGCCTCCCATCAACACACCAGGGTGATGTCGCGTCAAATGTGTGTCCATGCTCGTACGCGCTTACACACCGTAACTTTTCGACCACCCTTCTTCCATCATTGTTATAATTGACAGAGAAGCTAAAGTGCTCCCATTCATGGGATTTAAATGACGAGGGAGACTTTCAAGTTCTCCGCCGCCAATGTTACTAGCGCTCACCATGATACCTGTTGCTGTGAATTGCCAGCTTCACGTGTAGTGAGTAAACAACAGTTAATATAATATTAAGTAATATTAGTTAAGTAAGTAACCCTATCTCTTATGAATAAGAGAATATGGATGAGACACCAAAATGGTACGCGTGCGTAAAATGCCTGTGTGGGCCGCGAATACTTTAGAGATTGTTAAGTGGGCCTTGAGTCCAAAAAGGTTGGAACCGCTGCCTTAGACAATTATGTATTATGTATGTAATTATGTAACTACATAACACACACAACTACATAACAAGATAATCACACAAACAAATCCATTTAAATCTTGCATATATGCATCCTGTGATTGGATTACGTATAATCTGAACAATCGGATCTGCACACATTGTTACATGTTAGACTTAATCACTAGTCATAAGAAACGGATGTCCACGGACGCGATACTCCCATGATGAAACCCATGCCCTCCTCCTTCCCTGACTTTTCCTAGATGTCTGTTTTTAACTTAATAACGTTGTTACAATTTCAAAATCACACATTCGAGAATTGAAACTGACCTTACAATTATGAATGGATTACCCATTTCAACCATAATGGTTGGCACACACAGACAGAAAGACAATGTTGTGTTTCCATAAAATGCCAAGTGAATTTTAAGCGACATTTTCAAAGTTCGCAAAAAGAAAATGCGAATCATGTGCGAATTATGTGCGTTTCCATTAACTGGTTTAGAGCGAATAAGCTAGGCTACGTAAAACGTAATTTCATCAGAGGATGACGCGGTATAGGCTACGTGTCTACGTGACATAGTTGTGGAAGTCAACGGACAAACCAGGAGAGAAAATGGAGAGAGGAATTAGTTTCAATTTGACAGGAATTCAGGAATTTGTTTCACTTCGGAAAGTTAATTAATAATTACATGTCAGCTATCATTGGCCATGTTGCAGATTGTCCAGAGACGAAACAGTTGAGTCATGTGAGTTGAATGTTTGCTACGTCAGAGTTTATTCCGCAAACCTGTTTCCGTTTAACTTTATGCGCATTAACTCTGATTCGCATAAGGCAAAAACTACCTCAAGCGAACGTACAACCTTTTGTGTGAATTAGAGAAAGTTTATTCTTATTAAACCGTTTCCATAAAATTCACATTTGAACGCAGGTTGTTTTTTGGGGGGCTTTTTTTTTACAGTAGGCTATGTACAGTTACACCAATGATGTCTGTCAATGTTATATTCAATATGTAATCTCTTTAAAATACAAAATGTGATATTCTAATGATTCTTAAGTCCTGACTAAACAACCAGATCATTGTTTTTTGCATGTTATTGCATGTTATTGGTCTAATTCAATGATTACACTATTACACTAACGTTAACCAATGGAGGTCTCCAGACGACACTCTGGGTACTTTGGTTAGTAACGAGAGCCCTTGGCTACTAGTGTTAACATGTGTCCTATATCTGTCTTCTACGTACTGTACATATTCCACAGAAATAAAGTTGAACAGTGTTCTCTGTGACCTGATTGCATTTTCCCTTTTTCCCCAACGCAACCAGAATGCAGGCTCACCATCTGATCTTTTTTTTTCTCCATTTTACACCTTCCGCGTCTTTTTATGTGGACACAACCATGATGTGGACAGTATCCGGACACAAGACACGTGTTAAGGTGTACACGGGAACGCACACACCCTCAGAACAAGACAACCACGCACATTGTCACAGAAAGGGCTAGAGGAGGACATGGAGACAGAGGGAGGACAAGGGAGAGAGGAGGAGGAGGTGGTGAGAGAGAGAGAGAGAAATAGAGGAGGAAGTACATGTAGAATAGGAAGAGACAGAACTTCCGATCCATACCGTACGGCATGCCACTGCCATGAACGGGCTTCCCAGGGCGGTCGTCAGGGAGACCAGGTGATCTATGACTCCGTCGTCTTCAGGCTGGGTAACGTTGGCGATGTTAAGGGCGTTCCTCACGGTGTCAGAGATCCGCTGGAGGCAGCCGCGCGGCTGCTGGGCTTTAGCCACCAAGGCAGTGAGCTTGGGCCACTCGGGCCTGGAATACGGTTAGAACAAAGATATCATACATTCATTATTAATTAATTAATTAATTAATAATAAAGCTCTGGCACAATGGCTCGCTTGATTTCATTACATCATGAAGGCCTGCATATAAGACAGCATAACATAATATCAACATCATCATGTATATGATATATTACGGATGCAACCCCTTCATTGATTTATCATTTAGCCAATTAGCAGGCCCACCACTTGTTTTCGGGGTAAAGTTGATATATCAACTATCAGGTTCATACGCATAGCTCTGGATTTGCACCTGTTTTTCCAATAACAGGGAATACGACACAAAACTGTAACCCTAATTCACTTCGATGTCTTTTGGCTGTTTCGATCGATCGATTGATATTGTTTAATCTCTTGTTTTATCTCTTATGTTTTTTTTATTTCCTTTTGTGAACAAAAAAACGTTGCGATGGCGTGATGACACACGTGTACCTGAATATATCACAGATCTGGTAAGGACAGGGCCGGGAGAGGATGGCCGTCATGGCCCAGGCAGTGTCGTATCTGCCTGTGAACATGGCCCACTCCCTGGCCGTTAGCTTACGACCAAAGTCCCTCGCCTGGAGGTCAGCACCTTAGAGAGGGTAGAGGGAGGGGGAGGAAGGAGGGAGGGAGAAATAGGGAAGTGCGAGGGGAGGGGGATGAGAGTGGGGAAAATATATGGGAGGGATGGGACGAAGGGAAGAGGGGGAGGGATGGGATGAAAAGGGAGAGGTGGAGGGAGGGAGGGAGGTGTAAACATGTGTATTTCTGTGTACGCCTGTGTATGTATGTGTGTGTTCTGGGTCTGTGTACGTGTGTGTGTCTATATCTGATATGTTTGTTTCCACATATACAGTATGTCTGCGACGTGTGTGTGTGTGTGTGTGTGTACCTGCCAGCATGAGAGCACGCACACACTCCATCCTGCCCTGCATGGCAGCCTTCATCACAGCCGTGAAGCCGTGGCAGTTCCTCCTCTCAATGTCTAGCCCAGCGAAGTAGTTCAACAGGTAGTTTGAGATTATGATGTGTCCTAGAGGAAGAGAAAGAGAGACATGGGGGGATGTGAACTTTCTTGAACTGTGTGTGTGTGTCTGTATCTGTATCTGTGTCTGTGTCTGTGTCAGTGTGCATGCCTGTGTGTGTGTGTGTGTGTGTGTGTGTGTGTGTGTGTGTGTGTGTGTGTGTGTGTGTGTGGAGAGAGAGAGAGAGAGATAGGGAGGGAGAGGGGCTGTAAACATTCTTCCATAGTGTGTGTGTGTGTGTGTGTGTGTGTGTGTGTGTGTGTCTGTGTGTCAGTATGAGTGTGTCGTACCTGCCTGTGCGGCAGTGATTAGGGCTGTGTTTCCCTCGTTGTCCTGCCAGTTGATGTCCAGGTGTGGACACTGAGCCAGCGCCATGACAACGTCGACGTAACCTTGGTAACACGCCACCATTAGCCCAGTCTGAGAGAGAGAGAGAGAGACTGTACTTAATACACACAGAGAAACAGGGAGTCCACTGTGTGTGTGTGTGTGTGTGTGTGTGTGTGTGAGTGTGTGTGTGTGCGTGTGTGCGTGCGTGCGTGCGTGCGTGCGTGCGTGCGTGCTCCAAATGGTAGGTAGACCCTACTAGTTTACAACAAACCAGTGTGTTAATAGTATTTGACATTCAAATGTGTGTGTGCGTGTGCGTGTGCACGTTGTGCGTGTGCGTGATGTGTACACAGCCTGGAAACTCCTGTAAAAAGTCCCAATTCCCAGAACCAAAACCAAAACAAATACAGCTTTACCGCCAGTGAGCAGGGCCACGGCGGCCAGCAGGAAGCAGGGGAACACCAAGAAAGTAAGGAGGAGGAAGGGAGGGGAGAGTGAATGAACTGGTACCAGAGATGAAGATCGATGATGATGATAATGACTGATTTAGTTTACAAAACAGTAAGACACATACACACAAGCACATGAGACGAGACATATATACAGTACACAAATATTCTGGCAGGTAATCCAGGTGCTGTATATTTCAGCTGATTTAAGGAATCGACCGACATTGTCTACAATGCATGTCTTGATTGCCAGACCTTTTTTCAAGGGTAATATTCAGCCTCAAGATTTCAGCCCTCAACCTGATTGGTGAACAGACACTCATTCAGTGAGGGGGGGGGGGCATCCTCTATCATTGCAGTTGCACAAAGCTGTGATTCTTCAGGAGCTGGGCTGGATTAACAAACTGGATTTACAGCATACTCTACCACCTCGTCTGTGAAACAAGGTGGAGGGGGTGTTATAACCCTAACCCGACAAAGAGACTTGGTCAAGAAATGGTAGAGCATAGGCCACATTCCTTTTTCTATCCTTCAGGCAGGAAGTATGAACTGTGTGTGTGTGTGTGTGTGTGTGTGTGTGTGTGTGTGTGTGTGTGTGTGTGTGTGTGTGTGTGTGTGTGTGTGTGTGTACGTGTGTGTGTGTGTGTGTGTATGTGAGCATTTATGTGTGTGAGTTTGTGTAAGTGTGAGTGTATGTGACCAAATTACACCTGGGGAATTAGAGGTGTGAACTCACTGACTTGTCAGTTAACACTAATTGATCAAGACTGTGTAGAAGGTAGGAGGTTAGTTTGTAAATCTGGTGTGAGGCTTAATGAAAGGTGACAAGTCAGAGCCCATGGGTCAACAATGTACAAAAAAATCTACTAAGAACGTAGAAAACATGCTAGCGCTCAAGTAAGTCCAGGAGGGCGTCAATAGACATGGCTGCTGTAGAACGAGGTGATGTCATATCACTTTTGGGTGATGGTTGAGACCGACCACAACTACAACTGGAACACGTATCACATTTTTGTCGTTGCTGAAAATAATAATGATGCAATCATGATACCGTGAACCGCGGTTAAACCGTAAACCACGGTTTAATTTGGGGACGGTTTAGAGGTTTCAAAAAATCGATATTGCCCAACCCTACACCACACAGACACACGCACACACACAATCTTGCACACTGTACATTGTGCTACTGTGCAGGCAGACAGAGGCTAAAATAAGCTGCAGACACTCACAGCTCAGCAGTGCTAGAACAATTAGGGAGAGAGGAGATTCCAGGGAAAGTGTGTGTGTGTGTGTGTGTGTGTGTGTGTGTGTGTGTGTGTGTGTGTGTGTGTGTGTGTGTGTGATTAAGTGTGGAAAAACCTGGAATTCAGGATCATTGGCTGTGTTCATTGGTGCTGGTGGTGGGATGTGTTGTGGCCCTTTGCACATTTTCCGTTTTGTCGTCGTGTAGCGTCGTGTGTTGTCTCTTTCTGCTGTCTGTCTGTCTGTATCGGCTGTCTGTCTATCTGTATGTGTCTGTGTTTACATGTATGTGTCTGTGTTTAAGTATATGCGTCTGTGTTTGAGCATAATGTGTCTGCGTTTGCGCGTATGTGTCTGTGTTTGAACATATGTGTCTATGTTTGAGTGTATGTGTCTGTGTTTAAGTATGTATGTGTCTGTCTTTGAGCGTATATGTCTGTGTTTGAGTATGTGTCTGTCTTTGAGCGTATATGTCTGTGTTTGAGTATATGTGTCTGTGTTTGCTGTCTATGCCCCACCTTTCTGTGGAGGAAAGAGATGAGGTTGCACGGACACGTTACACGGATACACAGATCCGTGAGTCCATGTATGCCTATCTGTGTGTGTGTGTGTGTGTGTGTGTGTGTGTGTGTGTGTGTGTGTGTGTGTGTGTGTGTGTCTCTGTGTGTTAACTGGGTCAGTGGAAGAGAGGGACTGTTGCTGTTGTCCACACACACATGCTCATACACTATTTTCCCACAGTAGCAAAAGTGCCAGAAAAGTTGTACATGTTGATAGATATATTAATAAGGCTGCAAACTGACAGTGTTTCAGTTTAAGAATGTCCTTAAATTTGAGGTGCAAATCCCTTTAAAAGAAGAAGAAGTTCAGATGACTTTTGATTGGATTGTGGTCATTTCAACAACAGAGTTGCAGGTTTTTTCGCTTCATGGGTCAAGCCATGACTTATGACAGATAGCGTGAATCCATCTTCAGTTGTTGTTTGTTTTTAGGTATTTTTGGGGGGGGGATAAAATCATATCCTCAGGAAATGAAATGCATGTTCAATTGGATTTAAATCTGAAAATGGATTTGGCCAGTCAAGAACTTTTTATCCTGAAAAACTCCCTAGTCGCTAAGGCAGTATGATTGAGGTCATTGTCTGGGGTCAAGAGGCATTTGTTTGTACACTGAATGTTTCTGTACACTTCAGGATACATTCTGCTTCTGCCGTCAGCAGTTACGTCATCAATTAAGACAAGTTAGCCGATTCAAGTGGCAGCTATAAATGGTAAATGGACTGACTTATATAGCGCCTTTATCCAAAGCGCTTGACAACGGCCTCTCATTCACCCATCCACACATTCACACACCAATGGCGGCAGGCTACCATGCAAGGTACCGGCCCGCTCACTGGGAGCAATTTGGGGTTCAGTGTTTTTCCCAAGGACACTTCGACATGTGGCCAGCCGGGGCTCGAACCGCCGAGCTGCCAACCTTGCGATCATTAGACTAACCCTTTTAGCCAATGGAGGTTTAAAATGGACGATTTAAATTGCCTGCTGCTGGCCGGTGCGAAATGCATTCTGGGGAAAAGGCGGCGAAGCCTGTGCTTTAAAAAAATTAAAAAATAAGTCAAGTGTGAACACTCGAACACTTTCCACCAGCAGTGCTGAAAAATGCGCTTAGAATAAATAAATAAAAACAGTGCTAAAAATACTTTTGGTTCGTAATGAGACGGGACAAATTCTACTATGTATGGGAAACACTGCCAACACTCACCCGAGTACAAAGCGAGTACAACTACAAACCATTTATTTGTTGAGGAAACAATCTGGAGATTTCTGCTGGCCCAACAGACTCTGTGGCTGCGTCCCAATAGTCTGTCTTCTGTTCCTCGTCTCTGCTCTCCCCGCTTCCTTCTCTAAACATATTGGAGGAGGAGATCTAAGGTTCCTCCCTTATGCATTCACCGTCAATACATTTGGGGGGAAGAAACAGGAACAGGAAGTGTTGTACGTGTGTGTAAGTTAATTGCCAGACAAACACTAGGCAAGATACAGAACTCTATGATGAGATAAACACAAGCTCTTCCAACTTACAGAGGACATGTGTGCACGGCACACACACACTCTTCCAACTGAGGACATGCACACAAACAACACACTTCTCTAAGCAGTCACATACTAACGCTGTAACTCCAAAGATGTTTTTTCGAGATAAAAATGAGCTGTGATGAGCGTGTGTTGTACGTGTGTGTAAGTTAATTGCCAGACAAACACTAGGCAAGATACAGAACTCTATGATGAGAAAAACACAAGCTCTTCCAACTTACAGAGGATATGTGTGCACGGCACGCACACACACACACACACACACACACACACACACACACACACACACATTCTTCCAACTGAGGACATGCACACAAACAACACACACTTCTCTAAGCAGTCACATACTAACGCTGTAACCCCAAAGATGTTTTCTCTAGATAAAAATGAGCTGTGATCAGCATTCGGAAAATGAGAACCAGACACAAAGCCACACACACAAACACTGGAAGTGTTGATGGGGAATGCAACAAGGGAGAGACATTCTGTCGGAATCATGGTATTCCGATGATGTAATTCCCTGTCCTTCCCCCCCGAGGCCAGATGGTGACCTCATCATTGATTACAGTACACAGAGGACCGCATGAACCGAGTACAGTTCAGACTGATACAGGCCTTTTACTGTCACAGTCACACAGACAAATGGGCTTAGTATAGTGAACAACCATTACCTCAGACCTGAAGACTTTAGCCCTAGAGGCTAACATTGTGTGGCATACATCGTGTGGCATGCCGGAGACATTAACAGCAGAATGTATGTAGCCTACTGTAAGCTTATTTTGGCTTTTTGTATTGGCTTTCGCTTGTTTTTGGCATTTTGATTTAGCTTTAGCTTATTTTGATTTAGTTCAGATGATAACATAGTCTTGTTAAGAGACCAGGGTTCGAATCCTGCAAGAGTGTCAGAGTGTCTATTCTATAGAAGGCCAACCGATTGGTTGGGGTATACAGTATCTTCTTTGGTGAAAATGCAAAGCCTTGTGGTTTGCAACATGGTTTTGTGTATTTATTTGGTGTTTTGAAAAGGCTTGGTAAGGGTGATACCCATGATGAAGATGACCGTAGAGTACCGTTAAGTGGTCTTGGGTTGTCCAGTGGTCTAGCCTACAGTCAGTGCACACGTATGTCGACATGGATTAGAATCCGGGCCCATGCTGACATCCCCTCTTCCCTTCCTCCCCTTACTTCCTGTCTTTCTCTTCTGTCTCTGTCCTACACAAACTGAAACAATATAGTGGGACTGCCCCACTCCAAAAAATAACCTTTGAAAAAAATCAAGTTACCGAGAAATATGACTCCTATAGTGAGAACTGGAAACGAGAAATGTGTCACATTTGGGAATGCCAGGTCATACATGTACAGTTAGCAGTGGAGAGTAGGTTCATATTATAGCACTTCAGTGAATATGCAGAGCAGACACATGCCTTGAGCACTCTCTCTGTCTCTCTCTCTCTCTCTCTCTCTCTCTCTCTGTCCACACTGACTCACTCACAGAAAAATCTATCCGCAAACAGAAACACGCACGCACACACACGCACACACACACACACACACACGCACACACACACACACAGGATTGGTTGTTCTGTTGACTGTGAGAGACTCAGTGTATTCCCCTGCTGTAATTACGACTAGCAGAACTTGGGACTACCCTCTTCAGACTCATAAACCCTAGGCCAGGCCATTCAGCACACGCGTGCGCACACACACACACACACAGTAAAGGGGAAAAAAGACCCAGTGAAGTAACATTTCTAATGTTCATTAGAACATTATTTCAAATTCATATTATGAAATATTCCATTTCATATAATAAAACATAACATACTGTAAGAAAGTGATGCAAATGCATGTCCATGTTTAAACCTTTCCATGGAGCAGGCAACAAGCAGTACACAACCTTGCAGTGTTCACAACGACCTCCCAGGTAGAGGTTTTGGGGACAGACACTCAATGTGTCCCATGTCCCCACCCTTCTCCTATGTAGCCTACTTGTGCCCTTACCCAACGTGGATTTATTAAATAAGAATACATGGGTTAAAGAGCCCATACTTAAACCAATTTCATGGCTTTTAAATCAACGAGGGGAAGTGCACGAGTGCATACTTCAAGAGACGGGGGGAGTAAAGTCAACTCTCTTTCCCCAAATCCCAACCATAACCATTCATGGAGAAAACGCCAAAGTGACGCAAATCAATGTCAAGAGACAACGCAATCTCACTCCATGGCAACAGACCTCGGACCACTGATCTCTATAGATCATTGCCTGAGACCTTTAACTTTCTTATACAGTACCTATAACGTATGTGCAAATTACATTTCACATGAATAGGCTACAGCATGCATGTCCATATGTTAATCATGTAACCCTAACACTATCTATGAAAATGCTCATCATTTTCTAAACATTTGCATGAGGTTTAACCTGTGCTCTTGTGACGGAATGAAAATATGTGTTAAAAAGCAATCCATTCATAACAAGGTACAGTTTGTAGGAATGGAAATCTTTGCATAATTAGGTCTATGCGAACTGCCTAGCGCTTGGGAGGCTCCCACAGACACACACACACACACACAGTTGAGCGCCTGTTTTGAGTTCTTTGGTGCGTAATTGCGCACAGGTGAGGAGGTGAGTCTGCACCCACCTGTATCCAAAGAAGGGCAGTGTGCCATACGACCCAGATGAAACAGACTGCAACTACTGGATGAGTTTGAGAACAGAGAAGTTAGGACAGCATTTTGAAGTTGAATGCCAAACTGTGATCTTAAGAATGATAAGGTTCTATCTCCGTTTAGGGCAGTTCAGAGATATTGAGCGTCAAAGTTTTTACATTCCATTATGTTCTGTGAGATGGAACCTTTGTATTTTATGAATTACTAACTCAAAAATGTCAACATTTTAAAAATATGTAAACACCACACAGGCATTAATAAACACCTAATGGATCAGATTATGTAAAAAAAAAAAAAAAACACAATTTTGACAAAAATGGAGATCCTAGAACCTTATCATTCTAACGTCACGAAACGTTATGGCTTATATTATACCTACCCTGTTATTTTTATCGGTCTCTCTCACATCCTCCTCTCTCACGCCTTGTCTGATCATGATCCGCACGATGGCGGCGTTGTTGGTGCAGCACGCCTGGAACAAGGACAGGGGCTCGGGGCTCTCCGGGGACGGTGTCCGGTGCTCCGAGTCCACGAACGGTCCACTGTCCGGTGGGTAGAAGGAGTCGTCCGAGGCGATGCTCCTGGTGTCGGGCAGCTCCGAGAACTCGTCGTATTCCTCGAATTCATCCACGTCTTCCTCCGAATCGCAATAGCCCAGGTACCCATCGTCCGAGCTGGACGACACCGGTTCCTCGGCGATGGCAGGGTGGACCTGCGATGTTCCTCCCCCGCCTTTGGGACTCTGTTGTTGGGACAGTTTGACCCGGAGCGCAGAGGAGCCCCCTCCTCCATCCCTGTCGTCCGTTATCAGCACCATCTAACGGTTAACCCCCTAGGTTAATAGCCTGGGGGGGTAATAAGAACGGCGGCTGTGGGGCGAGGGGAACTGTCTTGAACTCTTTTGTCAACATCAACCCAACGCCTGCCTTTGAGTGCCACTCAAATATATAAAACCTCGAAAAGGATATGTTAACTTTTTCGGTTAGGGTTAGGGGTTCGGTCAAACTAGCCCGTTACTCCCAAGCAAGCAACGGGCATGTTCCACCCCTGGTAATTCCAGTCCCGCATCCGCTCCGTGAGAAGTAACGCTCCTTGGAACCGAGTCGATTTAGTTAATCTCCACCGGGACAATGATAGGACCCGTCCCGTGGAGCGACATTGAACTGTCACAAATTCCCCCTTTTACCTACCAAAACTCTTGTCTCGCCAACTCTTGTAATGCTGTATCGCCGAATTTAAAAGAACGTTTTCCTCCCGTTTGGGACGTCATGCATCCAGACGTTAAAGTATTAAACAGTATTCCCACACGCAGTAGAGAAACGTGTCCACTTGGTAGACTGTAGTCGCATAATCGGATTAGTTTGGTGCTGGTGAGTGATCCCTCTCTTTCGCCCCCCCCCCTCTTTCTCTCTCTCTCTCTCTCTCTCTCTCTCTCTCTCTCTCTCTCTCTCTCTCTCTCTCTCTCTCTCGTCTGAGTTGATCAGATTAATTCCCCTGTCTCAGAAATGTTGACATGCAGCTATATACTTTACTCGACCTAAATGTGACAATAAGGCTAAGAACCTAAACTGGAATACCAATCTGCTCTGTGTGTTAATGGTATAAGTGGTTATGGTAGTTTCATAATCCAAACCATAGAAGTTTCTCTCTAAGGGGAATTCCTCTGATCTCATCAAATTCACTATTGTGAATGACTCATCTCTTCAATAAACATTTTTACATAATTATTTGAAAACGTCTTTGTCTGAAAACATCCCATCCCAATATATTTAGTCCAGAGGTGATGTCACAAAGGCTGTCTAATGGGCTTTCTGGTGGATTTGATATGTGGCACACTGAACTAACTCAGTTGACGTTCATTTGTTTTAAACTTGTGAATGGATCATTCCTCACAGTTCATAATTCGATAAACATGAATTCATCCAATCACTCGCATAGACGGAATCCCAATCATTATGTCCTTTCCCTACCCAGTTGTTGTGTACGCTACATCCCATAATTCCCATTCCTCCACCCTTTCCCTGAAGTTTGCACTTGTGCGTTACGCCACATGGATTAAGATAGAAATAGATTTCTATCTTAATCCACATGGATTGACATAGAAATGGATTGGTGTGTAGGCCCGTGCTTAGTCGAATTCTATGCTTTTAAATCCATGTGTCCCATTGAGGCCACTGTCGCGGGTAGAGCGAGCCTCTCTCTGCTCTCGGTATCTGACCCTAATCTGTCTTTGGCACAGCCTCTCCGTATGCAGTGTATCAGCATATAGTGTGGCTAATCTGATCATACAGAAGGGACTGGGTCTGTCACTCCAGAGAGCTAGTCCTCTCATCTTCCTCCTCCTTCCTTTGATGAAGTCAAGTCTTAAATATCTTAAATATATATACAGTTAGGTTCCGTAAATATTTGGACAGTGACACAATTTCCATAATTTTGGCTCTGTATGCCACCACAATGGACTTGATGAAACAGTCGAGATGTAATTGAAGTGCAGGCTTTCAGCTTTAATTCAAGGGGTTGAACAAAAATATTGTATGAGATGTTTAAGAATTGCAACCATTTTTATACACAGTCCCCTATTTTCAGGAGCTCAAAAGTAATTGGACAAATTAACATAATCATAAATAAAATGTACATTTGTAATACTTTGTCGAGAATCCTTTGCGATGCTTTGCCAGGCCTTTACTGCAGCTGTCTTCAGTTGTTGTTTGTTCATGGGTCTTTCTGCCTTTAGCTTTGTCTTCAGCAAGTGAAATGCATGCTTGATTGGGTTGAGATCAGGTGATTGACTGGGCCATTGCAGAATATTCAAATTCTTTGCCTTAAAAAACTCCTGGGTTGCTTATGCAGTATGTTTTGGGTCATTGTCCATCTGTATTGTGAAGCGCCATTCAATCAACTTTGCTGAATTTGTCTGAATCTGAGCAGACAGAATATCCATAAACACTTCAGAATTCATCTGTCTGCTTCTGTCTTCTGTCACATCATCAATAAACAAGTGACCCAGTGCCATTGGAAGCCAGGCATGCCCATGCCATCACACTGCCTCCAAGGTGTTTTACAGATGATGTGGTAAGCGTCGGATCATGAGCCGTTCCAAGCCTTATCCATACTTTTTTCTTCCCATCATTCTGGTACAGGTTGATCTGAGTTTCATCTGTCCAAAGAATGCTGTTCCAGAACAGGGCTGGCTTTTTTTAGATGTTTTTTGGCAAAGTCTAATCTGGCCTTTCTATTCTTGAGGCTTATGAATGGCTTGCACCGTGTGGTGAACCCTCTGTATTTGTTCATGTGAAGTCTTCCCTTTATGGTACACTTGGATAATGATATTATATGCCTACCTCCTGGAGACTGTTCTTCACTTGGCTGGATGTTGTGAAGGGGTTTTTCTTTACCATGTAAAGGATCCTGTGATCATCCACTACTCTTGTCTTCCATGGGCGTCCAGACCTTTTTGTGCTGCAGAGCTCACCGGTGTGTTATTTTTTTCTCAGAATGTACCAAACAGTTAATTTGGCCACTACTAATGTTCCCGCTATCTCTGATGGATCTTTTGGTTGTTTCTGCAGCCTAAGGATGGCCTGTTTCACTTGTATTGAGAGCTCAGCTGACTGCATGTTGTACGTATACAGCAACAGCTTCCCAATGCAAATGCCACACTTGGAATCAACTCAGACCTTTTACCTGCTTAATTGATAAAGAAATAATGAAGGAATAGCCCACACTGGCCCATGAAACAGCTTTTGAGTCAATTGTCCAATTACTTTTGGTCCCCTAAAAAAGAGGGAGCTACATATTAAAGAGCTGTAATTCCTAAACCCTTCCTTCAATTAGGATGTGAATACCCTTACCCTAAAGCTTAGAGTCTGCATTTTAAGCCCATATTTATTATATAACTGTAACTTGAAGATGTTTTGGTAAACAGCTAAAATTACAAAAAGTGTGTCCGTGTCCAAATATATATGGACCTAACTGTATATACATTGACCTGCGTAAGTAACGGGACAGTGAAGCATTTCTTCTAGTGAAGCATTTCTTCTTTAGGCTCGATTTGAAATCAAACAACTACTAGATATAATAGATATTCATATCTTTTATTTGATGGTATTTGTGTACATATTGGCTTCACCATTCAGAAATGACACTTTTTTATGCATAGTTCCCCTGTCTTAGGGTACCCAAAAGTGATGGGACAGATTTATCAAATGTCCAAATTAAGCACTTTTAAGTCGTATAATTCTCAAATGAGAATTGATGCAGGAAAACGTTTGATAACAATGGAACGTTTTAGAGAATCAAACGTAGGAGTTACAAGCATGGCATCACTTGTGTTCGGCATCACGGCGTGAATACTTCATTACCCATAAGGCTTTTCTTAATCGAACTATGGTAGCTCACAAAGCAAAAAAAAACTTCAATATATAACACTTTGCATGCAATAACTGCCTGAAGTGCAACTCATTGACCCCATCAGTCACTGGGTGTCTTCTGGATTGAAATGAAACCGCAGAACAAATCCCAAGGTGTGTCTTTAGTGATTGAGGGATAGGGTTGTCTTATCCTATGTGATCGCTGTCATGCATAAGGCTTTACCGCAATGAAATGCCTGATATAAACAAAATCCATTATCTTACTGTAACATGATGATAAGAATCGACAGACAACGCAACATCAGTGATGAAGTTTAATGTCATTGCTCTACCATTCTGGAATATATGATGATCAAGTGTAGACCATTTTATATGCTCAGACACTTTTCTGCTGTTATTATTAGCCCAACTTATATACCCCCTGATGCCAACACTTATATAGCAATGAAAGCACTGCATGTTGCCATTAGCAACCAACAAACTGCACACCCAGAGGGTGCTTTCATTACTGCAGGGGATTTCAACCGTTCTAATCTGAGGACTGTATTACCAAAATTCCACCAGCATGTCTCCTGCTTCACGAAAGGGTACAAAACCCTTGACCATGTTTATTCCAATATTGCTGAGGGCTACAGAGCCATTCCCCTCCACCATCTAGGGCAGACCTATCTCTTTCTTCCTACTCCCCAAATCCACTCATCAGACGTGTGAAACCAACAACGAGGACGGTTAAAACCTGGACTGAGGAGGCCGGCACCACACTGAATCAGCTGCTTGACACAGCCCCCTGGCCCCAGCTCAAAGCCCAGGCCACTCGGGACCACCACACAGACCGTGACTTGTACACCTTTTCCGTTATGGATTACGTCAAGGAAGGCGGTGACAAAGTCACCAGCTACAAGCGGATAAAGACCATCCCCAACCAGAAACCCTAGATGAACAGAGAGGTCCGTTCACTGCTGAAGGCACATAACACCACCTTCAAAGCAGGCGATACACAGAGGCCTACAGCTCAGCCAGGGCTAGTCTGAAGAGGGGCATCAAGGAGGCCAAGCTCAATTACAAGCTGCGGATTGAGGAGCTAAACCACTTCTACGCTCGATTCGACTGGGACAACAAAGAAACAGCCACCAAAGCCGAGCCCCCCCAAGATGACCAGCCACTCGCGCTCTCCGAGGAGGAAGTCTTCCAGCTGAGCAACGTGAATGTTTCGAAAAGTGCCAGGCCCTGACGGCATTCCTGGCTGGGTGCTCAGGACGGTCGCTAGACCACTGACCCCGCTCGACATTTACAACCTGTCACCGGCCCAGGGAGGGGTCCCCAAGTGCTTCAAGGCAACAACCATTGTACCGGTGCCAAAGATCTCTGCTGCACCGAACCTGAAGGACTTCCACCCTGTTGTGCTCACGTCCGGCACCATGAAGGTCGCTCCATGAGAAGGTGCTCCTGGGCAGCATAAAAGTCCAGCTTTCCCCCAGACTAGACCCCCAGCAGTATGCAGGTCTACAGAGACCGCCATCTCCACGGCGCTTCACTCTACCCTGACCCACCTCAACACAAGCAACACCTACGCTAGGATGCTGTTCATTGATTTCAGCTCAGCTTCAACACCATCATCCCCTCCAAGCTGGTCACCAAACTCAGAGACCTTGGTTTCAGCACCTCCCTCTGCAACTGGATCCTAGACTTCCTCACCAACAGACCCTAGCTCGTCAAGTTGGATCACAGCTCCTCCTCCACCCTGACCCTGAACACTGGTGTGCCTCAAGGCTTCGTGCTGGGCCCCCTCCTCTACTCCCTCTTCACCCACAACTGCGTACCAATGCAGGGATCGAACGCCATCATCATGTTGGCAGACGACACCAAGGTGATAGGCCTGATCAGCATCAACGAGGAGTCGGCCTACAGGGAGGAGGTTCAACACCTGGACTTCAGAAAAACTGGACGCTGTGAACACTCCCCATCTACATCAACGGGATGGAGGCTGAGCGTGATCCCAGCTTTAAGTTTCTGGGGGTCCACATCTCTGAGGACCTCTCTTGGACCCTTAACACCTCTCCCTTGGTCAAAAAGGCTCAGCAGCGCCTATACTTCCTGAGGACACTGAAGAAAGGCCAGCTGTCTCCCAGGATCCTGACCAACTTCTACCTCTGCACCAATGAGAGCATCCTCACCAACTGCACCACAGTGTGTTATGGCAACAGCAATGTGTCCGACCGGAAGGCCCTGGTGAAAACCGCCCAGCGCATCATTGGCACCAAACTCCCTTCCATCGAGTCCCCCAGCCATGGACTGTTTGACCCCCCACCTTCTAAGAGACTCAGGAAGTACAGGATCTTCAGGTCCGTACCAGCAGGTTGCAGAGCAGAGCTATCACTCTGATAAACAACCCCCCCCCCCCTCCACACACCCCGCTGAACTATTGATACAATGGCTATGACAATGAATCTAGCAACAAAGCAACTAGGGCTATTTTCAAGGCCAGATTTATCAGTGCACATGATGGCACGTGACCTGCTTATTGTCTTGAACATGCCTCTATATATTCTGTGACTCCCCCCGCGTGAGCACAAGTAACAGCACAGAGGTGGTTTGGTCAGCAACCTTGCCTGAGAGCTGAAGACTTTCATTACCGAGGCTTTAGCTTAGCGAGCTAACAGTCTTGTGGTGCAGACAGGGTTCGAACCCCATCCATTACATTAGCAAACTGGGTGTGGCCCTATCTGTCTGCATAGATTCTGCATCAGCACCTCGGCCAATTACATTAGCTCATCTGCTCCAGAGATCCCTGTTAAACCCCCGCTGTCATGATCATTAGCCTTTGCTGTGCAGTTGCTGAGGTGCTTCTCTGCCAGGCGCGTGTAATGACTCACATTGCCTGACCTGAGAGACACCTGCTCTGGGTTGAGTTTCCCTAAAGTATACTACTTTATCTCCTCTGAATATCCACTCTAATCTACTCTCTTGTAGCTTTGCAGCTGGGTTTTGGGGGGGAAATTAGGCACTAGTCAGGTTGAATTGGTGCAGTGACCCTGACAGGTCTCGTTGCAGAGGCGGGGGAGGTCCAAGAGGGCTGAAGAGTAGCGGAGTTAGTGACGAGTCACCTTGGCCGAGACCTGCAGATTTGTATAAGCTCCTCAAGCTAATGCTTACTTGGGCTAACATGATCTTGTCGAGCAGTCAGTAACACCACAGCAGCCCTGGCTCCCATGGCTTCAGGTGTGTATGAGAGTGCTGTAATGTATGCAACTGTAATGTCATCTGTGTCTCAAGAAAACCTTGTATCGTGTATATCAGGAATTGAATAAAACGCGATGCTAACTCTGGGTTTACGCACAGGAAACCCCAATCGGTCACATGCATGTTGTCGATGCACTGTAATACAACTGACAGCTCGTACACATCTTACCAACTATGTCCATCTGCGTGTTCAAGAGCACAACAACATGGGACAGCCTGGGATTTAGACACGTCTGGGCATGCTTTCCCTATAGATGTACCATTCATGGCCTTAACCACAAGGAGTCGACTCACCGTAACTAGCTCAGCCCCTCCCCTGAAATACCACATGCTGTACTGCGGCAGTGGCTGCACAAAGCTCTCTTATGAGAGTGTGTGTTTGTGTGTGTGTGTGTGTGTGTGTGTGTGTGTTTATGTACATATCTTTAAGAGTGTTTTTTCCTTTTTTCAGGGGACCAATTTGCTGAGTTCTGAGTATTAATAGCTTGATTAGCAACTCTTGGAATTATAGGTCAATCAGTTAATTGGCCACAGTAGAGGACGTTTGTTATTCAAAGGACAGAGGCAGAGAGTTCCCCTTTATGAGAGAGAGAGAGAGAGAGAGAGAGAGAGAGAGAGAGAGAGAGAGAGAGAGAGAGAGAGAGAGAGAGAACCCCTTGAGCAATTAAAAGGAGATAATTCAATAGCATCTGAGTGGCAATTAACCAAATGTTAATCACCACAATTCCCCATCATTAACCGGATCTCTGTGTGTTACTTGTGACTTTGAGATTCAAGGTGTTCCATGTTGTTTATTAATGATTATAGTAGGATTTACAGCCATCACATGTTCTAACACCGCTGACGGGCAATGGTTCTTGACACATGGAGTAAATAAATAGATAGTAAAGACAATATTAGGTTTATAAGTTTATATATTGGTCATACAGTCATACTGTATAATTATCTCCACTATGATAACTATAAACTCATACATTGAGATTGAGATTGAGAATGTTTATTTTGGTCCCTTTTCTTTTCTTTTTTTTACACAAATCCACAACATAATACAGATATAAAAAATGTACACAGTCACAATGCCTAACACCAGGACCAAAAAGGTGTAGGCTGAAGCCATGGCTTATTGCGCCTACCCTTTTTACATGTATGGTTTTTCCCCATGAGTACATAATCGAAACATTGAAACTTTTATAAACAATTTCACTTACGCATCTTAACAGAAAACTCAAAAGTACCAAACAAAAAACTATAAGGGTAGTAGTGGTCTAGTGGATAGTGAGTTGGACTTGTGATCGGAAGGTTGTGAGTTCAAATCCCGCCTGAAGCCACACCACTACTAGTGTGCCCTTGGGTAAGGCACTTAGCCCTCAGTTACTCCAGGGGGAATGTCCCTGTAATTCGTAATTGTAAGTCGCTTTGGATAAAAGCGTCTGCTAAATGGCAAAATTATTATTAATTAATTATATTAATGCGCCTACCCTTTTTACATTAGTGGTTTTCCCCTTATGAGTGCATAATCAAGACATAGAAACAATAACATATCACAATGACATGATCATCGACTGGCAACGTTTCAGTCAATCAAAGCGTGCTGGAGCAGCACGAACCATGAGTCGGTTTCTTTACATAACCGTAGTATTTACTGTTGTCCCAGTACCCGTGTCAAATGGATATCTAGTAAATGCATATGTATCTATCACACACATTCCCTTGGTTGACTGGTCTTGACATAAGGCCTCTGATTTGAAAATCTTCTGCCCTGTGCTGAAGTTGTGGTACTGTATAGCGGTAACGCTCCTGATTTAAAAACATGACCTGCAGTTGCATAGGATCCAGATCAAATCCTACCCCCCCCCCCCCTCCCCCTCTCTCTGTCCGTCTTTCCCATCTCTCCTTCCATTCTGTCTGAATAAACTGAAAAGATACTCAAGGTGTAATGGATGTTCACTCTCCATAAACAAAAACAAAAAAGAAAGCCTTATCCCCTGGTTTGGACTGTCTACTCAGCCCTCGTGGTAGCGTTGGGACGAGTGTCGTCCACAGCCCTGGGTCCGGTCATGTCATCAACACTGTGACCAGTGAAGTTCTCTGGCTGCACCATCCCTTCCTGACATTTCCTGGAAGAAAACAGAAAAACATCTGTGAGACCAAACATTGCCTATGACTAATAGCTCTACACTACTCTACATTCTACAACAGCTACTTACTATGGGGTCAGAGTAGAGATTCTCAGCTTCAATTCCAGGTTGTTGTTTTTTAGATTGGGTTTCAAGGCTCCAAAGGTATTGGAAAAGACAATCCTGAGCATGCAATAACTGCCTGAAGTTTGCGACCCAGTGACCCCACCAGACAGTCTCTGGTGTTGCTCTGCGACCATCTTCAGTTATTTGATTGTGTTTCGGTATTTGTCGGGTATTGTTTAGCAAACTCTAACCTCATCATCCTGAGGGTAACTAGTTGTTTGCGCCTTGCAGTGAAGCCTCTGCAATTGGTCTGGTGACGTATTTGGCAAGTGGTAGTCTCTGACACAATCGCTTCTACCTCCTGGAGAGGGTTCTGTTCCTGATCTCTGGGACAGTTGTGTTGGTTTCTTCCTAATTATGGTGACGATTCGATTCTGCGTTCATACACTGTAGAAGTCTTCCTTGGCCTACCAGTCCATTTGCGATTGCTGGGCTCACCAGTGCTTTCTTTATTTTTTAATGATTGATTTTAGTCTAATTCTAAGGTTTTGGCTGTGTTTCTGATCGATTTTTGCTGATATTTCAGCCTGCATGCTCCTGGAACAAACTCCCTGAAGAAATCAAACAGGCCCAAACCCTTAAAATATTTAAATCTAAGCTAAAAACCTTCATGTTTTGCACCAGTTATGATTAAACACAAACACTTCTACCAATGTCTTTTTTCCATTAACTATTGTCTTTTTAAATGTTTTATCTATTTACTTCTTATATTTGCTTTTATTCATTGTAATTTTTATTTTCCTATCCTCCTCTTGCTGTATTTTTAAATAATGCATGTAAAGCACTTTGAATTGCCCCTGTTGTATGAAATGTGCTATACAAATAAACTTGCCTTGCCTTGCCTTGCCTTCATAATGGCTTCTTTGACTTTCATTGATGTCTCTTTGGTCCTCGTGTTGACAGACACCAAATGCAGACCGCAAAGGCAAATGCAAAGCCTAGACTCAAAACTAGACACTCTCTTATGCCTGCACAAATGATGTGATGGAACACGCTTGACTATCCAGAAACACCTGTCAAACCAATTTTCCAATACTTTGGGTTCCCTGAAATAGGGGGGACTATGCATAACAAGGGTTGTAATTTCTATGTTGTAATTTCATACCCTGGTATTCTGTTGTTCTCCCTGCTCTCTTGCTCTTTCTTTCCTTCATATCCTCTCCTCCTTTTCATGTCTTCCTTCCTTCTCTACTGTATACTTTAACTATACCATTATACTATTATACTCTTAATGCTCTAAACTCCCTCACATAGTGTTTGTGTTCTCTCCGGGCCTGTCCACTCGTTCTCTGCCTCCCTCCCACCCTCCCTCCGTCCTTCCCTCACACCATTCTGTTATAGTCGTCATCCCTCTAGACATGCTATTTCTCAGAGACAGACCCAATAAAAGAGAGGCTGTTGTGCAATAGTCTCTCACCCTTTATTTACCAGCTCTGCTTCAGCTGGGCTATTTACCCAGTGTTTACTAAGAAACGATGCGGTAGCTATGTGGTAACAAGGGGTACTTTCTGGTGCTTACCAGAAAGGATTCTGCAGAACTGGTAACTACCTGGTACTAAATGGCACTAAATGGCACAAGAACTAGCGAGCATAATTAAAATGCTATTATCAGGTCGTAATGTTTTTAAGTACTATACCTGATTAATAATATTGTGCTGTAAAATAAAGGGTTATCCTATAATCTTATCCAGAGCCACAGTGGTAACTCACGTCAATACTGAGGAGCCACAGAAAGAGAGACAGAGATCCAGTTATCCAGCTGAAGGTTCTTGTTAGGTGCCATGCAGATGTGTTTGGTGCAACACAAAAAAAACAGGGCTGAAAGGATTACTGAAATCAAGTTCACTGATAAATATTAAACAAATATGAAAATATTAGGAGAGGAATACGATTATGATTATTTGAGTACAACAAATCGTGAATTTCAGATCAGATCGCTGCTTTGTTACTCTATATGGGTGGAGTATCATATTTAGCATTCATTAGTTGAGGGATCTGATGATGAAATCCCCTGTGCCCTCCCATTTTCTTCTCTGAGGCCCACAATCCTGGACTTGGCCCCAGAATGAGGGGGACTATGGGGGGGGTTAGTGATGTTTCCCCTCCCTACTCCTAAAGCCTGTTGCCAAAGCCTTGAGGAAATGCACAATCCCCCAGATCTTATTTCCTATCCTGCCTTGTCTCCAGTCTCGTGGCACACGTCCACACCATGACAACCTGAACAGAATGTTAAAGACTGCGTCTACCTTACTGCGGTTCATTTGTGGGACTGTCCAATCCCCATGTTTAATAAGACAGACCACGAGGAAAACCCCTCACTCTACTAAGCTCTTCTGCTCTAATCATTGTCCTTGAGAGAAAGAGAGAGAGAGAGAGAGAGAGAGAGAGAGAGAGAGAGAGAGAGAGAGAGAGAGAGAGAGAGAGAGAGAGAGGGAGGGAGTGTGTTAGGGATTTAGAGCTCTTCTCCACTCTCTTTGAGTTGGCTGCGGTTCAGGTTATTGTGATGCCTTGTGTTCACGCATCCCCCCCCCATTCCCTAACCCTAGAATCTGTTTCCTTCATCCCCCCCTAACCACAGATCAGATCTAGGATCAGATTGCCATACCACGAATCCTTGCCTTCAACATTAAAAACACATGAAAACATACCTGACCCTGTGGTATCACTTATTAGTGGTAACGGTAACTACATGACTTATTCTCTAAAATCACAGGCCTGCTTAACCGGACCGTTCGCTCAGTGTGTCATTATGTGATCATTAAGTCAGGGTGAACTGTCAAACTAAGGATTGTCAAATCAGTCATTGATCAAATTGATTAGGTTTAGAGTGAGGGTTATTTAAGGTTTTCAGAAAGGGTTGATCAGAAGAAGCATTGTGATTGATGTATTCAAAGCTGTGCTTTATTCGAATGAATGAATGAATGAATGGACTTTATTGTCATTGCTACAGTACAGGTACCAAACAACGAAATTTAGGAGGGGTGGCTCCCCTGGTGTTAGGAAAGGGAAGGAAAAAAAACTTTTAAAAAAAATCACAAGAAGGGAAGGAGCTGGTTTACATAAATAAAGGCTATGTACACTATCCACTGTACTATACTGTACAGATAGACGACTAGGGTTGATAAAGTAACAACAGCTCAGACACATTTTTCCTGTTTACCATATGTTGCACTAATATCCCTGCGCAAACACTGAAATTACAAAGATGTGTTTGTTATGTTACCTTGGCAACAGTGGTCGTTTTGAGAACAATATTTGTGCAGGGTAGAAATCACTAAGATATATTACGCAATAAATACTTACTGTAAGGCATTGTTTTGTTATTACTGTCCCAATTCTGTTTTGTTTTGTAACCGCTGTATAAAAGCAATAAGGCGATTGAGTCTGTGCTTTATCAGTTGCCTAACAACAGCCCTCAGCTGACTTTATTCACGATAAAGGATGGCCTCTTGTGCCTTATTGTTAATTTAAGGCCACCTTTTACGCTTCTAAGGCACCTTTGAGCATAACATTAAATGTTCATTAAATATCCATTTGTGATGAGTATTTGGATTATAGTTCTGATTCTTACAGTTCTGTTTGCTAGCTTTAATTAAAACATTTTTTCAAATCTGTGAATTGCTGTTGGTCAAAATACTCCATGAGGAGCTGAACTATGCAGTATCATAAATGCATCATTATGCTTCTGGTTATCAACCTCAATGGTCAAACTCTGTATTATGGCTCTTATGTATTATGGCTATTATGGCTCTGAGGGATATAACTTATATCTCGATTTCCACCAAAAGGTTAACGGTCAATAAAATAATAGATTGAGTGTGTATAATTGTGTCCTAATGTGTGTTAGTTGTGTAGTGTGTGTGTGTTTTCTGGGCCCTGGGCCTCTGTTCTGTTCTATCTCACTCATTAGCCAGGTGCGTGCGAACGGACCAGAGAGATACTGCCACTTTATCTCCATTTCACAAAAGTTGACAATGAATATGAGTGAATGTCACTGAGGTACGGAAAGAGAATACAACAAAGGCCTCCATTGGTATAATGCGAGCACGACAAAGAACACTCACTAACCTGTCGAGTGTGGGCTTCATTTAGAAAAGGAACACTAGCCTGTACACCTAGGCCAGTATTTCACACAATTTGTGTCTCTAATAACCAGACACGGTTATAAGTCGCCTGCCCAATCACGTCTCTTCACTACACTGGCTCCCCGCTGGTGGAATGTGCTTCCCACGGCTGTCAGAACTGCAGAGTCAGTCACTACTCATCTTCCGTCGGAGACTGAAGACCCATCTCTTCAGGCTACACCTTAACTGCTCCTCCTGAGACATCTACTACCCCCCAGCACGGGGTCTCCTGAGACACCCGCTTTTCCCCTATACGGTGTCCCCTAAGACTTCTACTGCCCTCCTTGTACTGTTTCACTGTTTCTCCAGTGTCTATATAAAAGTATTTTATTTAGTTTTTTCCTTCTATCATGGAGACTGCCAATGGCCCCGGGCCTGAGCTAGATTACTCTTCCTGTTACGACTGGTGGATTGATGATTCACTTGCTTAGTCGAATGTATTGATTGTAAGTCGCTTTGGAATAAGGCGTCTGCTAAATGCCAAAAATGTAAATGACATATCAACAGTCACATTGCTCTGTCTGAAAATGTAAAACTAACTTGACATCAACTGGCTGTGCAAATCTTTAATAAAGTTTTAAAGAAGCAATACAAAACACAACCTGGTTACACAGTATTTTACTGACGACAATTTATTTGTTGGATAAGTATGGTCTTTTTTCTTTCTGATACTCTCCCTACTTTTTGCGGTTGTAGAAATTGGCCACCTGGATCATACCATTCTGTTTAGTGCTGTAAATCACAAAAACAATCACATTAGGCATAATAATAAAACAGTATTTTACATACAATTCATTCATTCTGATGACAACTATCATCTGAGACTGGCCCTAAAATGACGAGCACTTGTTTACAATTGTTCTATACAGTGTTTGATTACTAAGTTGATCAACTCACAACTGGCCATAGAATTAGGCCATTCAGGGTGACATTGAGCACCTTTTATAACGTAATTGTAGTGGTGTAGTTATCCCCTGTCATGCCCTATATGGTGCAGATAATGTATGCTCTCTCTATCCGTGAACGTGTGGATCTGAGGGGATTACATTCTGCCTCTCTCCCAGCCCCTCCCCTAACGCGTCATGGTTCCGTCTGACCACCAGAGGGCAGCAGAGACTGCCCAAGAGAACGGCACTCAGGTCAGGTTTTATAATTGGTGTGTTTTCAGTTGTCTCTTTGCTGTCTAATGATCACAAGGTTGGCAGATCAGCGGTTCGAGCCCCGGCTGGCCACATGTCAAAGTGTCCTCACACTGAACCCCGAAATTGCTCCCAGTGAGCGGGCCAGTGCCTTGCATGGCAGCTTGCCGCCATTGGTGTGTGAATGTGTGTGTGAATGGGTGAATCAATGGGAGGCTGTTGTAAAGCGCTTTGGAGCAGCAAAAAAGGCGCTATATAAGTGCAGTCCATTTACCGTTTACTAGAATGTCAGAGGTACGTAAAGCAGACGTCTCCTCTCAGAGCACATGGTATATAGAATACTAGAATAGTAGAATTGTGATAGTGGCAAATCGGCGGTTCGAGCCCCGGCTGGCCACATGTCGAAGTGTCCTTGGGCAAGACACTGAAGTCAGTGACTGAACCCCAAATTGCTCCCAGCGAGCGGGGTGGCCGGCGCCTTGCATGGTAGCTTGCCGCCATTGGTGTGTGAATGTGTGTGTGAATGGGTGAATGAGAGGCCTTTGTAAAGCGCTTTGGATAAAGGCGCTATATAAGTGCAGTCCATTTACCATTTAGAAGGTCAAATATGGACAGACAAATATAGCGACAGATAGATGGATGGCTGGATGGATGGATGGGTCGGTGGATGTAGACAGACAGACAGAAACAAAGTAGATACAGAGTAGATCTACACTCACGCTGGCTCCTGCAGGTTGTGTAGGAAGTTGTCTATCTGGTCCTGGGGAATGTCTCCGTCCAGGTGTGCTAGGTAGGTGTAGAGACCCACAAAGGTGTCCAAGGGGATTCGGGCCGCACCCCCCTCCTCGTCCTCTGTCAGGATCTCACACGCAAACTTCAGGGCGCTGACGATTGTCTGAACGACACAAGCATATGGCACACACACACACGCATGCACGCACACACACACACACACACACACACACACACACACACACACACACACACACACACAAAGAGAAAAGCCCAGGGCATCAAGACAGTGCATGACTGCCATCATGCGGTGAATAGTAGAACTACACCACAGTCACTAGTCCAGTGTTCTCAAAGTCCTTGAGCTTTGTCTTAAGACAGACAGCGTATGTACTGTATGTTGACAGAGAGTTAATGCACCGCAGGTCACACTAGAATAATAATATAGCTGTTATAGGCTAACACAATAGCCCCTTCTCAATAGTTAGACAATCTGTCCTCGCCTCGATTCCTCTGTACTCAATTCCTCTGTGACCCAGAAACCAATAAGTGGTGTTCACCATATTTAAGATCATATCAATTGTCCTACAGGGCACCAAAGAAACTGTAAACTCAAGTGTTGCTCTCAGACCTTGACGATGACCTCTTGGCTTATTGGTAGATGCTTAGGTCATCCTTGTGGGAGACCTGGGTTCACAACCCCCCCCCCCCCCCCCCCCAACCCAAACCCATAATTATTTTCCTGAGCGACTCACCCCTCCCAGTGCACTGCAGCCCAGAGCGAAGAACTGCATCCAGTCGATGTTAGCGCTGAAGTTCCCCAGAATCAGCAGAGTGTCCAGCTGCTCCACGGGCAAACACAGCCCTCGCCACTTCTGCTGCAGTTCCTCCTTGGTGGTCGTCTCTTTAAGGGCAAGCTGCCCGGAGAATAGAATGGAATGGAATGGAATGATAAGACTGGGACTTTGTGGAAATGTTGTGCATTTAACTTTACATTGAAGACTCTTTATGGATCTAAAACTTGTTTAAAAGTTTAGCTATGAAAATGTCATCGCCAATGTTTATGGAAATGTTGATTATTGTAATGTAGTGTTGCAGTGGATGCCATCAGCTCAGAAAGAAAGATCATGGCCGACCCCTTCCACCCCGGCCACGGCCTCCTCACCCTGCTTCCCTCTGGAAGAAGGTTGCGGCTGCCTAAGGCACTGAAGGCCCGCCACAGGCTCAGTTTCTTCCCCTCAGCCGCCAGGCTGCTAAATGACTCTGGCTTCCCCCTCCCCCCCGCCTCCAAGTCTTCCCAGGACTGAACATGCACTAGACCTTGTATAACTCTGCACTGCACTTTATTTACAGCACTATCCATGCACTGTCTGTCCTGTGTTGTCCTGTTTTTGCCTGTTTTTGCATTTGTATTGTACTTGTTTTGTTCATATATATGTGAAAAAAGCATAAATGCACCTTCTGTAATGCCAAAGCAAATTCCTATATGTGTCAAGCATAATGGCAATAAACGTTATCTGAATCTGAATCTGAATCAGCTCAACACAAAAAAAGTTGATTCTTTTTTTTTTCTATGTGTGTTCTGTTAGTCAGTACCTGTTTGTGTAGGACTTTGAGCAGGCCTGGGGTCAGTCCTGTGTCTGTCTTCTGTGTGGCAATGGGCATTTCCAGCCTCTCCTTGGCAGGGAGAGTGTCTCCATTGGACAGTGCAGTGAAGTATCTGAGGGTGCAGAGACACGTAAGTCTTCTAACATCTTCCCCTATACAGTACCAGCTTGTCAGCAAACCCAATCATCTCACATCTTTCCCTTTACCTGCTTGTCAGCAAACCCAATCATCTCACATCTTTCCCTTTACCTGCTTGTCAGCCACCCAATCATCTCACCCCCCCCTATAAATGCTTGGTAGCCACCCAATCATCTATAGCTGACACATATTTAGTCACCTCTCAGGCCTGTTAATGTAAGCTGTCCTCCGGGGAGGAAGGACCACAGTGGGTACTTACGCAGCTGACCACTGCAGCACGTCCTTGGGCTGCGTTCTGATAGCTGCTTTGGTGAACTGTTTCAGGATGTCTGGCAGCTCTGGGGGAATGTTGATTTGCTGGGCACAATACATAGTGTCTGGAGGGGGCATTGCTGTAGTTCAAAGTAAACAATAATACATAGTAAATGGTCTGCACTTTCATAGTGCCTTTATCTAAAGCGCTTTACAACGGCTTCTCATTCACCCGTTGACACACACATTCACACACACATTCACGGCAAGCTACCATGCAAGGTGCCACTCACTGGGAGCAATTTGGGGTTCAGTGTCTTGCCCAAGGACACTTCGATATGTGGCCAGCCAGATTGAACCGCCAATCTGCCAACCTTGTGATCATTAGACCGCAGCTCTACCTCCTGAGCCACAGCCGCCCCCTCTTTGTTCAGTGCTCATTCTGGTGGCAGGCAGCATTGAGATGTCCTTCTGGTCTCTCCAGGCTAGTTGAAAGCGTTAGTTCGCCATTAGTTAACATTAGTGTACGTTATTTGCATAGATTCGCATATTATTTCCTATTGGTTGATTCGGATACTCTCCGTGTGGGAAAGTCCTCTTATAATCTTTCTACAACAACTTTCCAAGTCGGAAATGTCCAAGTTTCGTAGTTCCAAGATGTCATGGACGCCACCATAAATTCCAACTCTTGAGCCTCAAACCGTCCTTGAGTGGACAAGATGTTTCCACTTCAGAATACATTCAACATTTATTTTGCAGACGCTTTTAATCCAAAGCGACTTACTTTTACAGATTACAGGGACATCATTCCCCCTGGAGTAACTGAGTGCTAAGTGCCTTACACAAGGGCACACTAGTGGTGGTGTTTCAGGCGGGATTTGAACTCACAACCTTCCGATCACCAGTCCAACTCACTATCCACTAGTAAGTCAGTAAATCTTGGGCAGATCCTTTTTTCCCCCAAACATTCCTATTGCAGTCACTCTGGTACATGATATTCATCTCTACAGGTGTCTAATAGGTACTTTTTAGCTAACTGTAACCTGACCATCCTTTTTAAGGATAACTAGTTATTTGCACATTGCAGTGAAGTGTCTGTAGTTTGACTGGTGACATTCTGCAGATGGTAGTCTCTCTGACACATTCACTCCTACCTGCTGGAGAGTGTTCCTGATTCCTGAATCCTGATTGATTTTGGCTATGGTTTTGGCTATGTTTCTGATAGTTGACAGGGTTCGACGTTAAGGTTTTTTCCTACTTGCCCTGTTTTCCCTACTTGCCCTGCAGGGCAAGTACTTCTCAAATCTACTTGCCCCATCTACATTTTGACTTGCCCTGCCTACCGTTGCCGGCTGTGCGGCGCATAGATTTCTCTCACAACATACTTCTAACTAAGATCCGTTGCCTGTTGATTGTGTGTAAATCGCTACAGAACACACGTTTCTTTAAAAATGTTGTTCATTAGCTATATTACATCAATCATTATATTTAATAGTAGATGACAATTGGTTCCAACTATTAACTTATTTGTAGCATTGGACGGGTAAAAGCAATGTGGCAGAAATGTAACCTGTCAATCAGTAGTCATTTCAGATCAGTGAAATGATAAGTGCTATTTCAGAGTATTCAGACAGGGCCAATTACACCCTCCATGCCCTCTCTGTACAGGTGAGCCACATGTTGAATGCCGGGTCACAGTTCACATTAGGGGTGGGTAACTCACGATACAATAATAACCGTATGATATTTTGCGCCCCGATACCGATGGTATCACGATATAGCGATGCGATATTCGATACATTGTTAGACTAGTCATCAACGATACATCACAATATCTGTGTTGACTGAAGAAAAAATACCATTATAAAGGCAAAAAGCAGGAATTATGTTTTTTATTAATTCACTTTGTTGTTGCTGGTAAACAATAAATTGTTGTTGTTGCTGGCAAACAATAAATTAGGCCTAGCCTACATCTTTCTTACTCGTCTCTACACAAACACTGACTGCCACTTGTCCATGTGTGACTGCCATTATACAAAATAAAGTGCCAAAAGGCCAAACTGCCCAGAAAGCTGGAGTTAAAATGTTTAAGGAAGGACTATTATCTATTGTATCTATGTGAAGACTAATGTACATGTCCTATTTAGAAAAGAGGCTACAGAGCAGCTATGTATGCTATACATACTGATAATATTAAATTATGCATTTTACTTATTAAAATATATTTTCTGTTGTCTCATTAAAGAGATGAAGAGTAGCGTCATAATATAATTACCAAATTACCATATAATAAACCAATGGGGGACTTATTCTGAAATTTAAAAACAAATCGGACTTTTATTCTGAAAATATTTTGGGGGGACTTTTATTCTGAAACATTTTGGGGGGGACTTTTATTCTGAAATAAAAATGTTCAGACTTTTATTCTGAAATCAAAAGAATGTCATACTTTTATTCTGAAATATTTTGGGGGGGGACTTTTATTCTGAAATATTTTGGGGGGGACTTGATTTGTCAGAAACACAAGCCAATTGTCCCATTACTCTTGGGTACCCTAAAATATGCATAGAAGTGTTATAATTTTGTAATAGCCTAAATGACAATTCTTGCACTTTGTATGACATTCCTCGAGATTGAAACTCACTTTGTATTCTAGAAGTGTTGCTGAATACAGAGGTAGAGATTTCGGTAGAGTCCATTATATGTCCCCTATGCAGCAGGATTTCATTATGGCTATTAACACACAATACATTGAGAGGCAGTTAAGCAGTCTAAGCAGTTAGAGGAGTGTCCGCCGGGAGGTCGTGGGTTCGATCCCCGGCCATGACTATAACAATGCTACCCGATGCCTCCCTGCTTGGCACTGTCGGCATTACGGGTTGGATTGGGGTCAGATTTGGATGGGGGGTAACATGGGGGTAACATCCCAGCGTCATGTCCAGGGTGTGCACTTGTACATCAATCCGCCTCAGGCTAGGGCAAACAGGAGATAGCCTCCTGCCCTATGAGCCATCAGGCTCGAGAACCATCGGTTCTCTTACTTGACTTATTTAGTATGTCTAAATGCTTAAACAGCTTTAACGTGGACGTTGAACAACAGAATAGCAAACGTTAAATGACACAGATTAAATAAGGTATGCATTTCCATATCTTGGCTGAAGACGTAATGTAAGTGGAGAGGAGATTGATCGGGACTGCGGGAGTTTCCAATGACGTCATAATCACAACAGTCGAGATGACATAATAACGTCACAATCAAATGTGGGTTTATAAAAGGCAATCGAGCCAGTTTGATGTCAGTATCACAAGGATATCACAAGGTAAGCGCCTGTGGACGTTAGCTTACTGTGTGTGTGTGTGTGTGTGTGTGTGTGTGTGTGTGTGTGTGTGTGTGTGTGTTTTATTTGGAAGAAATCCTCATTTACATACAACCGAGCTAAGTGGCCGGAGCCACAACTTCACTATACTCACAACTGCACTATACTTCCGAGGATGCGGGAGATCTTAAAAAACAACAAGAATCGTCTTACGATTTCTAAGTTCATTTATAATGGGGCGGCTGTGGCGCAGGAGGTAGAGTGGCCGTCTAATGATCACAAGGTTGGCAGATCGGTGGTTCGAGCCCCAGCTGGCCACATGTCGAAGTGTCCTTGGGCAAGACACTGAACCCCAAAATTGCTCCCAGTGAGCGGGCCAGCGCCTTGCGTGGTAGCTTTCCGCCATTGGTGTGTGAATGTGTGGATGGGTGAATGAGAGGCCGTTGTAAAGCGTTTTGGAGCATTCTTGGAGCAGCAAAAAGGCGCTATATACATGTAAGTGCAGTCCATTTACCATTTATACCATAGTTTAGGCAAAGCAGCGTCGCGCTACTATCATGACATACCTGATGGTCCCAACTTAGGGTTGTAGCGATCTTGTTTTATAACAAGCAACACGTTTGTTGTGTGTATACTGTAGCCTACAGTCGTCAATTTAGACCAAATGAAACACCATTACCTGCTGCAGACATGTCGATCGTCGCTGGAACAAAAATAAATCCGTCTTTACAACGTGTTCTGCGAGGGAGCTGGTGAGCGACAGGCTGGACGACTCACCTCATCGTTACATAGCAACCTAATGTTTGGATGCGAATACCTACGTCGCTTAGCAACAGTGAGCACGCTGGTGGTCTCGTGTCTGTGTTCATAAAAGCATCTACGTGCATTGACATCGCAGGTCGAAGTGACACAATGTCGTGACGTTAGAATTCTAAGGTTCTATCTCCATTTTTGTCAAAATTGAGTTTTTTTTACATAATCTGATCCATTAGGTGTTTATTAATGCCTGTGTGGTGTTATTTTTTAAAATGTTGACATTTTTTAGTTAGTAATTCATAAAATACAAAGGTTCCATCTCTCAAAACGTAATGGAATGTAAAAACTTTGACGCTCTGAACTACCCTAAACGGAGATAGAACCTTATCATTCTAAACCAGGGCTGGACTGGGACAACAATTAGGCCCTGCCATGTGGCTCAGACCGGCCCAACACAATCGGTCCGACACCGCCGATCAACATGCTGGCAGTCTGTTGAATATACCATTTGTAAAACCCCTTATGTAGCTCAAGCCCCTCTTGCCTATCACCTTCACCACATCCACAACACACTCCAAAACCTGGCGTTTCTTTCTTACTTGCTGCCTATGAGCAGACATCTGACTGCCAGCAAACTTGCTCTGGATATCTCCTTTTCTACTTCTTAGAAAATAGGCTTCAGCACACTTTCGGTGTGTAGCACTCTTTTCATGCTCCTCCACATTCTGTTGCGCACGTCTCCATCCTGTCATTCCAGTAATAAATGTTCTGGGGTCAGTGCTATTGCCAAATGCCATACAGACAAAACAAAACAATGTATGCTGTTCTTCACAATATGTGAGCCACTTCCTACTGGTGCCATCTGCACATGTGAAATACTTTTGTGCCGCTGTATTTTTGGTTCTCTGCTGAGGGTGGTCATCTAAAAAGTGATCTAGCATGGAAGGCTCAGGACAGGCAAAGTAATTGAAGTCCTGAACGTGGCACTCTGTTTCCTCTGTTTCCTCTGTTTCCTCTGTTTCATCTTTTTCTCTCTCCTTTTCCTCTCTTTCCCTGACACTCTGCTTTTCTGGGGAGGGCAGCAGCAGCGCAACCTGGTTCAACAAGACATGGACAGAGAAGTAAACTAACTGGTTGTCAAAATCAGCAAAGTTCTCATTTACATGTACACACAGGTTGCATGATTGCATTATGTTACACCAGAAGCCCAGTCATTTCAAATGGAAGGTTGCAAGACAACATTATTGGGTTGCAGACTGCATGAGTTTTATTTCTCCATGCAATAAAAAGCATTCATTAGTTCTGAACTATTTTCAAATAAAAAGTATTATTAACACCCATTGTTGGTATTGCATTTATGTCAGTGACAGTGATACCTCAACTTGCTAGCTAGCAACAAAATAGAAAGTCACAAAATGCAGAACACCCCCATCTAACGTTAGCTATAGAGTCCACAGCCAAGCAGCACTAACGTTACACCACGAGAGAGATCATTGTGTGTGCATGAATTCCAGCCAAGTCCTGGTGAAGCGCAATGCAATCATGCTGCCTGTACGGGTTAGCATAAGTCATAAGACATTCTCTGCTGCTGCTCCCTTAATCTGGCCAATGCAAGCGACTAACATAACTTTGCTTTTGTAAAACCAAGTAACAACATTGCTTACCTCTCTAGCTGTGTCCTCTGTCTCCTCCTCAATTGCTAACGGCACATCAGTGCTAACGTTAGTTAGCGGTAAATATTTTGCTGTGGCAGCCGCAGCTGTAGTAGGCCTAGCCCCCACAGTCGATGCAGAGAACATCTGTCAGTTTCTGACATTTTGAGGCATCCTCTGCTAGCTTCTTACTTTTTTTCTCCCTAATTTTCTGGGCACCCCCTTTCACTATCTTATCTACGGACATGACACTGTACTTGGGTTGTCGGCCGAGGGATCAGAGTGGGGGAGGGGGCCGATGGACAGCAGGGCCTAAGCATGTGATTGGGCCAGCCCATGTGTTAGTATAAACGGGGGCCGCCGCTTGATTCAGCGCTAGTTGATGCCGCGCTATTTTGGGCCGCGCTAGTTTGGGCTCGGCCGCGCTAGTTATTATTATTATTATTTTTATTTTATTATTTTTTTGGGGGGGGGGGGGTCAGGCGGCCCGACCGGCCCAAAACTAGCGCGGCCCATCTGCCAGCGGGCAGAAAGATTGTATGGCCAGTCCAGCGGTGTTCTAAACTCACAATGTGTTAATGTGTGGAGGGATCTTTGACATCATGGCAACACTTTGATTGAAGTATGTGTGCGCATTGGCATTCATTCATTCATATTAGGCTACTAACAAATTGTAATAAACGTGGATCCACCCAAATAGGGTGGAAGACCAATGTCAGCGAATAAACCAACGCCACGCTTATTTAAAACATGTTTTATTATTATTATTAAGTGCAGTACGTTAAAATTCATAGGGTGACAATAATTGAAGCGATGAAGAACCCACGCAATATCATAACCAACAGTTTTACACTCACTAAATACCTACAGTTTGTTAGAACACTTGGGTGGGGGGTCGTTAACATTTAACATTTTTGGCATTTGGCAGACACCTTTATCCAAAGCGACTTACAACAAATACAAATATATTTTACAAAAAATGTGTCCAAGTAAGTGAATCATCTATCCATCAGTCAAGTAATCTCTGCTTAATGGGGCAGGTTTGAGAGCAACTGGATTGTCTAATAATGTGATTAGTCCCATGTGTAATGGTTTTTAGGCCAGGCACCACACACTAATATGCTTTGTTTAACTTTACTAATATCAGAATTAAATTTGACATTTGACACAATACAGATGACTTTTAGAATTATACGTTTATTTTTTGACGTTTGCATATCACGAGAATCACACCAATCTTTCTGATAACACACTGTTAGACATACTGAGAACAGGTTCTCAAAATATTGTTATGTCATGGATTTTCTTTTCTTCATAATTTCACACATATATTTGATGCATATTTTGCATAGATTTACAGATAAAATGCCACATCAAATAAAAATAACACAAGTTATAAAAAGAAAAAAAAAGAAGCCTCTGGACAAGTCCTAGGAGACAGTTATAATAATGTAAATGTGCCTCCTTTGAAGGCTAAGACAAATTACTTGTGCCTCCAATTAAAGCTACAGGCGTGTCGTTGATCCACTGCACTTGAAGTACCTAATTGAAGCTCCACCATGTTCCTCCTCAAATTTCTTCTTCACCTCCTCCAGTTTCTTAAGATATACTTCGCTTCCTATGTCCCTCATGCTCTCAATCAGGAAGTCCAGATGCTCTGCAGTGGACAGTGAAATACCCAAGCCAGTCGTTTCCAGTTCAAGAATAAGCTTGTAGCATTCCATCAGCAGTTTGGCTTTCTTCTCTTTGTCAACCTCCAACTTGTTCTCCTGTTCCTGAATCAGTGCTTCTTTTTCAGCAATTCCATAGTTTTGGGCCAAATCTTCACCTGTCACGGTAACAGTCTTTTTCTTGATTACCCATATAGAATCGGCTTTGACATGATTAGAATAGTGACACTTCTTTGAACAAACAGTGCAGTAAAATCCTGTCATCGCACTACACCATGAGAGATCTTTTACCCACCAGCATCCTGGGTAATGACAGTTCTCCGTACAAATATTGCAAATGGTGGCAAGACTGGTTATTTGTTGTTTCTCCTTCACATATATTTCAGACGACATTGTAAATGTTTTCAAGTCATCCTGATGGGCCTTCAAGGCTATTTGAATCTTCTCATGTTCTTTCTGCGTCAGATCCATCAAGTTGACACGTTCCACTAGGTTGTTGACACAAGACGTCAGCAGTTTGTGGTGCCTCATTACACCTTCAGTCATCTTCACGCTCTGGGGTTCTATGTTACTTAGGAATTCTGAGAACTCTTTCATACCATCCATCGACGTATCCCAGTTATTCTTCAAGGCCTTTTCTTTTGTTGTTGTCTCCTGAACATTTGTGCAGGCATCTCTACAGTTGTTGAACTGGAAGAAAACGGCTTTATTGGAATGGTCTTTAGCCAATGGTATTTTAGCATCTGTCAAGGCCTGCAGAGCATCAGTTGGTTGCAGGCCAGAAGAATATGTCAAAAGGGCTACAATGTTATTCTCCATGTCTTTACCAAACAAAGATACAACTGCTGCAACTATGTACTTCTGTCTGTCACTGAGTCGATTAGTACTCTCCTTCATCACAAAGGCAACTGCATCAATTTCTCTAACTCCATTCTCAGATTTAAACAGCTGATACAATTGTTCCTCAACTACTTTGTCTTCGTTGATCCCACGGGTGTCTCCGTACCCCGGAGTGTCAATGATGGTGAGAGAGTACGGGACTCTACCGCCCTCAAATCCAAAGATCTCATAAACAGTGACTGCTGATGTTTGGCTTTCAGATGGACTTGTTTTCTCGTCTTCGATGACCTCAAACCAGACATCGTCGTCCCACTCTACTCCCAAGACATAGTTGACCATGGCATTGATCAGAGTCGACTTCCCTGTTCCTGTTTCTCCCACTATCAGTACGGTTTTGTTAATCTTACTGGGATCCTTCTCTCCAATGGTCCTTCTTCTTAGTTTGGACTCTGATTCAGGTTTACCATCTAGACAATCCTTCTTTGGTAAGAGCTGATATCGAGCAGGAGGTCCTTCTTGCACTAGCTTGCTCTTCAAAAGAATGTCTCTAAATTTGCCTGATATGCCACTAATCCTGTGTAACAAAATGAAGATAAGTTATCAAAGCAAATACATTGATTGATTATCGATGAAGTCATCAATTACATGTCAACATTTGGAATAACAGTGCAATGTGCTGACTGCCACTCACATGTTTGCCATGTTGATCTCTGGTCGTGACCCACAGGAGATGCTGTTGACTAGAGGCTGGGTGCTGTGAAATTAGAACAGATACAGTCAGAGATATAAACTACGGTAACATTTTAGAATGTCTAGGTTATTTACCAATTGTCAATCGTGTGACTTGACAGGGTTAGATAAATCAACGCAATGCAGAGTACCAGGCAGTTTCAGTTAGCTCTCAGACATTGGATTTTTAAGAGACCGCCAATCAACATTGACCAATGAAAAGTATGGGTAGGAATGAATATATCATATACGTGTTGCAGCTAAGGTTGTGCTATGACCATGTCTAAAGCCAGATTGGTGCACATTTAGAATGAGACTAGCCTAATACTTTGGAAAGGCAAGGTAGCATGGATATTGGGCAATAGGCTAGGTGCACGATCTCCACTACTTCCTGAAAGGCACCTTGCATGAACATATCCTGTCTCACTCTATTGGTTTAATTGATTAATCAGCTGTGCAGTAAACTGTTGGAACACACAGTGCACAGCTGATTAATCAATTAAACCAATAGAGTGAGACAGGATATGTTCATGCAAGGTGCCTTTCAGGAAGTAGTGGAGATCGTGCACCTAGCCTATTGTATGTAGCATCTACTACATCACAAGTCGAAAATGTTTGAAATTAAATCAAAGATTTGTTAGGAGGTGACCAATCATCTCTCATCGATCCAGCTGAGGACTGGGAGAGGGGAGGGTAGTCTGACCATGCTCCGCCAAACCACCATTTCTCTCAAATAAATATCCTGCTGAAATAAAATGGTGGTTAATGGCATTGGACTTACCTACCTGTGCTCCAGGTGTGTGATCAGTCAGTCAGTGCTGCAATCAGTCAAAGAGGGAGTGAGAGAGGTGATGATCGGTGATGGTGAGATATATAGTGTCCAGAAACTGCCCATCTCAGCAGGAGAAGATCCCACCCACCCTGGAACTACAGTCCCTCCTCCCACCAAGCCAGCTGACTTCAGAGATAAGACAGATGTTTCTTCAGCAGAATGTGGAGGTGATATCATTGTATGCTGTAGCATTACGATTTCATTTCATTACAGGGCCTAGCCCAAACCAAGAAAACACAGACCCAGAGCATAAGTGTCCACATAGTTTTGGCTAATGGTGCATTCAAGTACTCCTCTGAAACTCTGATGTACATGAATTGTCTTAATTTAGGTGTTCCTAAGAGCAAATGATCGCAGCATGTGATGTCCACTGTAGCTTTGGGAACAAACAGGAGTGCTTGTGTGCTTCATTGTGTCCTTTGTCCGATTAGCGTTACCTGATTGCTGTGTAAGCATTCTAATCATGTTGTTGAAAATGTAATCATGATACCAGTCAACCGTGACTGTGTTTAGGCCCTAATTAAATCAGTTGTAGACAGTGGGTTGACAAGATAATGCAAACATAAGCATGTTATTGTGTGGCAATAATCTATATAGAGTTAGAGTCGTTTGCACATTGTCATAAATCTATATCTTAGACTTCTCTTAATGTTACTTGTTACAACGCTGTTGTAATATTTAACCCCTATAGGTATTTCTTTTGATTTAATCATAAAAAAACTAAAATAGAACGGGAGACAATTATCGATTTATTATTAGTATTATGATGATGATGATGATTATTATTATTAGCAGTATTGGAGTAGTGATAGTAGTAGTAATAATAATAATAATAATAATGGTCCAATTCGGTTGTTAAGTCGTGACGTGTTTCCGGGTCCAACGTTGGCTGAGGCGCTCTCTTCGAAATGCCGCAGTAATAATAATAATTCATTATATTTGTATACCGATTTTCCAAGGCTCAAAGACACTGACAATATGGGAAAAACGGGAAAGTGCTGTGTCCCTTGTTGTGTGAATAGATTAGAGTCTAAAAAACGATTGAACTGTCATTCTACAGCTTTAGTACACTGGTACTCTGGTGCAGGGAATTTTTGTTTTGGACCCGGAAATTGCTAAACGTCACGCGTGACGTCAGACTTAATCAGAAACTGCCCATCTCAGCAGGAGAATATCCCACCCACCCTGGAACTACAGTCCCTCCTCCCACCAAGCCAGCTGACTTCAGAGACAAGACAGATGTTTCTTCAGCAGAATGTGGAGGTGATATCATTGTATGCTGTAGCATTACGATTTCATTTCATTACAGGGCCTAGCCCAAACCAAGAAAACACAGACCCAGAGCATAAGTGTCCACATAGTTTTGGCTAATGGTGCATTCAAGTACTCCTCTGAAACTCTGATGTACATGAATTGTCTTAATTTAGGTGTTCCTAAGAGCAAATGATCGCAGCATGTGATGTCCACTGTAGCTTTGGGAACAAACAGGAGTGCTTGTGTGCTTCATTGTGTCCTTTATCCGATTAGCGTTACCTGATTGCTGTGTAAGCATTCTAATCATGTTGTTGAAAATGTAATCATGATACCAGTCAACCGTGACTGTGTTTAGGCCCTAATTAAATCAGTTGTAGACAGTGGGTTGACAAGATAATGCAAACATAAGCATGTTATTGTGTGGCAATAATCTATATAGAGTTAGAGTCGTTTGCACATTGTCATAAATCTATATCTTAGACTTCTCTAAATGTTACTTGTTACAACGCTGTTGTAATATTTAACCCCTATAGGTATTTCTTTTGATTTAATCATAAAAAAACTAAAATAGAACGGGAGACAATTATCGATTTATTATTAGTATTATGATGATGATGATGATTATTATTATTAGCAGTATTGGAGTAGTGATAGTAGTAGTAATAATAATAATAATAATAATAATAATAATAATAATAATGGTCCAATTCGGTTGTTAAGTCGTGACGTGTTTCCGGGTCCAACGTTGGCTGAGGCGCTCTCTTCGAAATGCCGCAGTAATAATAATAATTCATTATATTTGTATACCGCTTTTCCGAGGCTCAAAGACACTGACAATATGGGGAAAACGGGAAAGTGCTGTGTCCCTTGTTGTATGAATAGATTAGAGTCTAAAAAACGATTGAACTGTCATTCTACAGCTTTAGTACACTGGTACTCTGGTGCAGGGAATTTTTGTTTTGGACCCGGAAATTGCTAAACGTCACGCGTGACGTCAGACTTAACCAGAAACTGCCCATCTCAGCAGGAGAAGATCCCACCCACCCTGGAACTACAGTCCCTCCTCCCACCAAGCCAGCTGACTTCAGAGATAAGACAGATGTTTCTTCAGCAGAATGTGGAGGTGATATCATTGTATGCTGTAGCATTACGATTTCATTTCATTACAGGGCCTAGCCCAAACCAAGAAAACACAGACCCAGAGCATAAGTGTCCACATAGTTTTGGCTAATGGTGCATTCAAGTACTCCTCTGAAACTCTGATGTACATGAATTGTCTTAATTTAGGTGTTCCTAAGAGCAAATGATCGCAGCATGTGATGTCCACTGTAGCTTTGGGAACAAACAGGAGTGCTTGTGTGCTTCATTGTGTCCTTTATCCGATTAGCGTTACCTGATTGCTGTGTAAGCCTTCTAATCATGTTGTTGAAAATGTAATCATGATACCAGTCAACCGTGACTGTGTTTAGGCCCTAATTAAATCAGTTGTAGACAGTGGGTTGACAAGATAACGCAAACATAAGCATGTTATTGTGTGGCAATAATCTATATAGAGTTAGAGTCGTTTGCACATTGTCATAAATCTATATCTTAGACTTCTCTTAATGTTACTTGTTACAACGCTGTTGTAATATTTAACCCCTATAGGTATTTATTTTTATTTAATCATAAAAAATAAATAAAAAATAGAACAATTATCGGGAGACAATTATCGATTTATTATTACAGTTTTTTTCAATTGCTAAAACACATTTCACAAAACTTTCCTCCATTTTCACAAAACTCTAAACACAACACACTTTTCTAAAGCTACATAAACAAAACCACACCTTCTCTCTTCAAAACTCAAACTTTCACACCAAAACAGCTGCTCAAAGCCTTCAAAAATGTAAACACTATAAGCATCATTACAGACTACAACAAAACAACTGAAAACACAATGTTCAGTGTGTGAGAATGTTCTTTTTTTTTCACAACTGCCAAAGCACATTTTTAGAAACCTTACAGTATCTGTTCTCAGAATATATCACTGTAGAGTATTGGGCATTCATAGATTTGTGTGTTTCATATGAACAGTATGTAAATCTACAGAAAATACAGTATGTATGTTACGGTACATGTGGGAAAACTAGGGTTAGGTTAGGTGCTAGGGTGACTTGGTACATGCTGGCATGTCTAACCCTAACCCTAACCTTAACCCTAACCCTAACCCTACCCCTAATCTTAACCCTAGCACCCTAGCACCTAACCCTAACCCTAGTTTTCCCACATGTACCGTATTCCCACATGTACCGTAACATGTACACTACTGTACTGTATCACAACTCAATGCAAACACTACAGAGGATCCATTACACACAACAATACTCACTGAAAACAATGTTCAGGGTGTGATGTTTTTTTATTTTATTTATGGAACTATACCACACACACACACACACACACACACACACCGTTTCCTGGGACACATCATACGGGATGACCTGGCCTGGAAGGACAACACTAAAGGCACCATCAAGAGGGCACAACAGCGGCTATACACCCTGAGATGCCTCAAGAAACAACACAGCAAGCAGGAGATGCTGGTGGCCTTCTACCACGGCGCAGTGGAGAGCATCCTCACCTTCGGCATCTCCAACTGGTACCACAGCTGCACGGCAGCGGAGAGAAACGATCTACAGAGAGTCGTGAGAACAGCACAGGGGATCACCGGCGCCACCCTCCCCTCTCTGAAGGAGCTGTACGAAACACGCTGTCTCAGGAGGGCCTCCAAGATCTCCAAGGACCCGACCCACCCTGGGCACGAACACTTTGTCAAGCTGCCCTCGAACAGGAGGTACAGGACCCCGGCCGCTAGGACAAACAGACTGAAGGACAGCTTCTACCACAGGGCCGTCAAGGCCCTGAACACAGAAAAGGCCTAAGTTCTGGGTCCAGGACAAGTCCGGACGGATTGTAATGGCAGCTAGTGCTGAGGCACAAACATGTACATTTTCGTAGTATTTACTGTTGTCCCAGTACCCGTGTCAAATGGATATCTAGTAAATGCATATGTATCTATCACACACATTCCCTTGGTTGACTGGTCTTGACATAAGGCCTCTGATTTGAAAATCTTCTGCCCTGTGCTGAAGTTGTGGTACTGTATAGCGGTAACGCTCCTGATTTAAAAACATGACCTGCAAGTTGCATAGGATCCAGATCAAATCCTACCCCCCCCTCCCTCTCTCTGTCTGTCTTTCCCATCTCTCCTTCCATTCTGTCTGAATAAACTGAAAAGATACTCAAGGTGTAATGGATGTTCACTCTCCATAAACAAAAACAAAAAAGAAAGCCTTATCCCCTGGTTTGGACTGTCTACTCAGCCCTCGTGGTAGCGTTGGGACGAGTGTCGTCCACAGCCCTGGGTCCGGTCATGTCATCAACACTGTGACCAGTGAAGTTATCCGGCCGCACCATCCCTTCCTGACGTTTCCTGGAAGAAAACAGAAAAACATCTGTGAGACCAAACATTGCCTATGACTAATAGCTCTACACTACTCTACATTCTACAACAGCTACTTACTATGGGGTCAGAGTAGAGATTCTCAGCTTTCATTCCAGGTTGTAATTCCTTAGATTGGGTTTCAAGGCTCCAAAGGTATTGGAAAAGACAATCCTGAGCATGCAATAACTGCCTGAAGTTTGCGACCCAGTGACCCCACCAGACAGTCTCTGGTGTTGCTCTGCGACCATCTTCAGTTATTTGATTGTGTTTCGGTATTTTTCGGGTATTGTTTAGCAAACTCTAACCTCATCATCCTGAGGGTAACTAGTTGTTTGCGCCTTGCAGTGAAGCCTCTCGCAATTTGTCTGGTGACGTATTTGGCAAGTGGTAGTCTCTGACACAATCGCTTCTACCTCCTGGAGAGGGTTCTGTTCCTGATCTCTGGGGACAGTTGTGTTGGTTTCTTCTTAATTATGGTGACGATTCGATTCTGCGTTCATACACTGGAGAAGTCTTCCTTGGCCTACCAGTCCATTTGCGATTGCTGGGCTCACCAGTGCTTTCTTTATTTTTTTAACGATTGATTTTAGTCTAATTCTAAGGTTTTGGCTGTGTTTCTGATAGATTTTTGCTGATATTTCAGCCTGCATGCTCCTGGAACAAACTCCCTGAAGAAATCAAACAGGCCCAAACCCTTAAAATATTTAAATCTAAGCTAAAAACCTTCATGTTTTGCACCAGTTATGATTAAACACAAACACTTCTACCAATGTCTTTTTTCCATTAACTATTGTCTTTTTAAATGTTTTATCTATTTACTTCTTATATTTGCTTTTATTCATTGTAATTTTTATTTTCCTATGCTCCTCTTGCTGTATTTTTAAATAATGCATGTAAAGCACTTTGAATTGCCCCTGTTGTATGAAATGTGCTATACAAATAAACTTGCCTTGCCTTGCCTTGCCTTCATAATGGCTTCTTTGACTTTCATTGATGTCTCTTTGGTCCTCGTGTTGACAGACACCAAATGCAGACCGCAAAGGCAAATGCAAAGCCTAGACTCAAAACTAGACACTCTCTTATGCCTGCACAAATGATGTGATGGAACACGCTTGACTATCCAGAAACACCTGTCAAACCAATTTTCCAATACTTTGGGTTCCCTGAAATAGGGGGGACTATGCATAACAAGGGTTGTAATTTCTATGTTGTAATTTCATACCCTGGTATTCTGTTGTTCTCCCTGCTCTCTTGCTCTTTCTTTCCTTCATATCCTCTCCTCCTTTTCATGTCTTCCTTCCTTCTCTACTGTATACTTTAACTATACCATTATACTATTATACTCTTAGTGCTCTAAACTCCCTCACATAGTGTTTGTGTTCTATCCGGGCCCTGTCCACTCGTTCTCTGCCTCCCTCCCACCCTCCCTCCGTCCTTCCCTCACACCATTCTGTTATAGTCGTCATCCCTCTAGACATGCTATTTCTCAGAGACAGACCCAATAAAAGAGAGGCTGTTGTGCAATAGTCTCTCACCCTTTATTTACCAGCTCTGCTTCAGCTGGGCTATTTACCCAGTGTTTACTAAGAAACGATGCGGTAGCTATGTGGTAACAAGGGGTACTTTCTGGTGCTTACCAGAAAGGATTCTGCAGAACTGGTAACTACCTGGTACTAAATGGCACTAAATGGCACAAGAACTAGCGAGCATAATTAAAATGCTATTATCAGGTCGTAATGTTTTTAAGTACTATACCTGATTAATAATATTGTGCTGTAAAATAAAGGGTTATCCTATAATCTTATCCAGAGCCACAGTGGTAACTCACGTCAATACTGAGGAGCCACAGAAAGAGAGACAGAGATCCAGTTATCCAGCTGAAGGTTCTTGTTAGGTGCCATGCAGATGTGTTTGGTGCAACACAAAAAAAACAGGGCTGAAAGGATTACTGAAATCAAGTTCACTGATAAATATTAAACAAATATGAAAATATTAGGAGAGGAATACGATTATGATTATTTGAGTACAACAAATCGTGAATTTCAGATCAGATCGCTGCTTTGTTACTCTATATGGGTGGAGTATCATATTTAGCATTCATTAGTTGAGGGATCTGATGATGAAATCCCCTGTGCCCTCCCATTTTCTTCTCTGAGGCCCACAATCCTGGACTTGGCCCCAGAATGAGGGGGACTATGGGGGGGGTTAGTGATGTTTCCCCTCCCTACTCCTAAAGCCTGTTGCCAAAGCCTTGAGGAAATGCACAATCCCCCAGATCTTATTTCCTATCCTGCCTTGTCTCCAGTCTCGTGGCACACGTCCACACCATGACAACCTGAACAGAATGTTAAAGACTGCGTCTACCTTACTGCGGTTCATTTGTGGGACTGTCCAATCCCCATGTTTAATAAGACAGACCACGAGGAAAACCCCTCACTCTACTAAGCTCTTCTGCTCTAATCATTGTCCTTGAGAGAAAGAGAGAGAGAGAGAGAGAGAGAGAGAGAGAGAGAGAGAGAGAGAGAGAGAGAGAGAGAGAGAGAGAGAGAGAGGGAGGGAGTGTGTTAGGGATTTAGAGCTCTTCTCCACTCTCTTTGAGTTGGCTGCGGTTCAGGTTATTGTGATGCCTTGTGTTCACGCATCCCCCCCCCATTCCCTAACCCTAGAATCTGTTTCCTTCATCCCCCCCTAACCACAGATCAGATCTAGGATCAGATTGCCATACCACGAATCCTTGCCTTCAACATTAAAAACACATGAAAACATACCTGACCCTGTGGTATCACTTATTAGTGGTAACGGTAACTACATGACTTATTCTCTAAAATCACAGGCCTGCTTAACCGGACCGTTCGCTCAGTGTGTCATTATGTGATCATTAAGTCAGGGTGAACTGTCAAACTAAGGATTGTCAAATCAGTCATTGATCAAATTGATTAGGTTTAGAGTGAGGGTTATTTAAGGTTTTCAGAAAGGGTTGATCAGAAGAAGCATTGTGATTGATGTATTCAAAGCTGTGCTTTATTCGAATGAATGAATGAATGAATGAATGGACTTTATTGTCATTGCTACAGTACAGGTACCAAACAACGAAATTTAGGAGGGGTGGCTCCCCTGGTGTTAGGAAAGGGAAAAAAAAAAACAAGAAGGGAAGGAGCTGGTTTACATAAATAAAGGCTATGTACACAATCCACTGTACTATACTGTACAGATAGACGACTAGGGTTGATAAAGTAACAACAGCTCAGACACATTTTTCCTGTTTACCATATGTTGCACTAATATCCCTGCGCAAACACTGGAATTACAAAGATGTGTTTGTTATGTTACCTTGGCAACAGTGGTCGTTTTGAGAACAATATTTGTGCAGGGTAGAAATCACTAAGATATATTACGCAATAAATACTTACTGTAAGGCATTGTTTTGTTATTACTGTCCCAATTCTGTTTTGTTTTGTAACCGCTGTATAAAAGCAATAAGGCGATTGAGTCTGTGCTTTATCAGTTGCCTAACAACAGCCCTCAGCTGACTTTATTCACGATAAAGGATGGCCTCTTGTGCCTTATTGTTAATTTAAGGCCACCTTTTACGCTTCTAAGGCACCTTTGAGCATATCATTTATCCATTCGTGAGTATTTGGATTATAGTTCTGATTCTCACAGTTCTGTTTGCTAGCTTTAATAAATAAAAAAAATCAAATCTGTGAATTGCTGTTGGTCAAAATACTCCATGAGGAGCTGAACTATGCAGTATCATGTAAATGCATCATTACGCTTCTGGTTATCAACCTCAATGGTCAAACTCTGTATTATGGCTCTTATATATTATGGCTATTATGGCTCTGAGGGATATAACTTATATCTCGATTTCCACCAAAAGGTTAACGGTCAATAAAATAATAGATTGAGTGTGTATAATTGTGTCCTAATGTGTGTTAGTTGTGTAGTGTGTGTGTTTTCTGGGCCCTGGGCCTCTGTTCTGTTCTATCTCACTCATTAGCCAGGTGCGTGCGAACGGACCAGAGAGATACCGCCACTTTATCTCCATTTCACAAAAGTTGACAATGAATATGAGTGAATGTCACTGAGGTACGGAAAGAGAATACAACAAAGGCCTCCATTGGTATAATGCGAGCACGACAAAGAACACTCACTAACCTGTCGAGTGTGGGCTTCATTTAGAAAAGGAACACTAGCCTGTACACCTAGGCCAGTATTTCACACAATTTGTGTCTCTTATAACCAGACACGGTTATAAGTCGCCTGCCCAATCACGTCTCTTCACTACACTGGCTCCCCGCTGGTGGAATGTGCTTCCCACGGCTGTCAGAACTGCAGAGTCAGTCACTACTCTTCTTCCGTCGGAGACTGAAGACCGATCTCTTCAGGCTACACCTTAACTGCTCCTCCTGAGACATCTACTACCCCCCAGCACGGGGTCTCCTGAGACACCCGCTTTTCCCCTATACGGTGTCCCCTAAGACTTCTACTGCCCTCCTTGTACTGTTTCACTGTTTCTCCAGTGTCTATATAAAAGTATTTTATTTAGTTTTTTCCTTCTATCATGGAGACTGCCAATGGCCCCGGGCCTGAGCTAGATTACTCTTCCTGTTACGACTGGTGGATTGATGATTCACTTGCTTAGTCGAATGTATTGATTGTAAGTCGCTTTGGAATAAGGCGTCTGCTAAATGCCAAAAATGTAAATGTAAAATGACATATCAACAGTCACATTGCTCTGTCTGAAAATGTAAAACTAACTTGACATCAACTGGCTGTGCAAATCTTTAATAAAGTTTTAAAGAAGCAATACAAAAACACAACCTGGTTACACAGTATTTTACTGACGACAATTTATTTGTTGGATAAGTATAGTCTTTTTTCTTTCTGATACTCTCCCTACTTTTTGCGGTTGTAGAAATTGGCCACCTGGATCATACCATTCTGTTTAGTGCTGTAAATCACAAAAACAATCACATTAGGCATAATAATAAAACAGTATTTTACATACAATTCATTCATTCTGATGACAACTATCATCTGAGACTGGCCCTAAAATGACGAGCACTTGTTTACAATTGTTCTATACAGTGTTTGATAACTAAGTTGATCAACTCACAACTGGCCATAGAATTAGGCCATTCAGGGTGACATTGAGCACCTTTTATAACGTAATTGTAGTGGTGTAGTTATCCCCTGTCATGCCCTATATGGTGCAGATAATGTATGCTCTCTCTATCCGTGAACGTGTGGATCTGAGGGGATTACATTCTGCCTCTCTCCCAGCCCCTCCCCTAACGCGTCATGGTTCCGTCTGACCACCAGAGGGCAGCAGAGACTGCCCAAGAGAACGGCACTCAGGTCAGGTTTTATAATTGGTGTGTTTTCAGTTGTCTCTTTGCTGTCTAATGATCACAAGGTTGGCAGATCAGCGGTTCAAGCCCCGGCTGGCCACATGTCAAAGTGTCCTCACACTGAACCCCGAAATTGCTCCCAGTGAGTGGGCCAGTGCCTTGCATGGCAGCTTGCCGCCATTGGTGTGTGAATGTGTGTGTGAATGGGTGAATCAATGGGAGGCTGTTGTAAAGCGCTTTGGAGCAGCAAAAAAGGCGCTATATAAGTGCAGTCCATTTACCGTTTACTAGAATGTCACAGGTACGTAAAGCAGACGTCTCCTCTCAGAGCACATGGTATATAGAATACAAGAATAGTAGAATTGTGATAGTGGCAAATCGGCGGTTCGAGCCCCGGCTGGCCACATGTCGAAGTGTCCTTGGGCAAGACACTGAAGTCAGTGACTGAACCCCAAATTGCTCCCAGTGAGTGGGGTGGCCGGCGCCTTGCATGGTAGCTTGCCGCCATTGGTGTGTGAATGTGTGTGTGTGAATGGGTGAATGAGAGGCCGTTGTAAAGCGCTTTGGATAAAGGCGTGCAGTCCATTTACCATTTAGAAGGTCAAATATGGACAGACAAATATAGCGACAGATAGATGGATGGCTGGATGGATGGATGGGTCTGTGGATGTAGACAGACAGACAGAAACAAAGTAGATACAGAGTAGATCTACACTCACGCTGGCTCCTGCAGGTTGTGTAGGAAGTTGTCTATCTGGTCCTGGGGAATGTCTCCGTCCAGGTGTGCTAGGTAGGTGTAGAGACCCACAAAGGTGTCCAAGGGGATTCGGGCCGCACCCCCCTCCTCGTCCTCTGTCAGGATCTCACACGCAAACTTCAGGGCGCTGACGATTGTCTGAACGACACAAGCATATGGCACACACACACACACACACACACACACACGCATGCACGCACACACACACACACACACAAACACACGCACACAAAGAGAAAAGCCCAGGGCATCAAGACAGTGCATGACTGCCATCATGCGGTGAATAGTAGAACTACACCACAGTCACTAGTCCAGTGTTCTCAAAGTCCTTGAGCTTTGTCTTAAGACAGACAGCGTATGTACTGTATGTTGACAGAGAGTTAATGCACCGCAGGTCACACTAGAATAATAATATAGCTGTTATAGGCTAACACAATAGCCCCTTCTCAATAGTTAGACAATCTGTCCTCGCCTCGATTCCTCTGTACTCAATTCCTCTGTGACCCAGAAACCAATAAGTGGTGTTCACCATATTTAAGATCATATCGATTGTCCTACAGGGCATCAAAGAAACTGTAAACTCAAGTGTTGCTCTCAGACCTTGACGATGACCTCTTGGCTTATTGGTAGATGCTTAGGTCATCCTTGTGGGAGACCTGGGTTCACAACCCCCCCCCCAACCCAAACCCAGAATTATTTTCCTGAGCGACTCACCCCTCCCAGTGCACTGCAGCCCAGAGCGAAGAACTGCATCCAGTCGATGTTAGCGCTGAAGTTCCCCAGAATCAGCAGAGTGTCCAGCTGCTCCACGGGCAAACACAGCCCTCGCCACTTCTGCTGCAGTTCCTCCTTGGTGGTCGTCTCTTTAAGGGCAAGCTGCCCGGAGAATAGAATGGAATGGAATGGAATGATAAAACTGGGACTTTGTGGAAATGTTGTGCATTTAACTTTACATTGAAGACTCTTTATGGATCTAAAACTTGTTTAAAAGTTTAGCTATGAAAATGTCATCGCCAATGTTTATGGAAATGTTGATTATTGTAATGTAGTGTTGCAGTGGATGCCATCAGCTCAGAAAGAAAGATCATGGCCGACCCCTTCCACCCCGGCCACGGCCTCCTCACCCTGCTTCCCTCTGGAAGAAGGTTGCGGCTGCCTAAGGCACTGAAGGCCCGCCACAGGCTCAGTTTCTTCCCCTCAGCCGCCAGGCTGCTAAATGACTCTGGCTTCCCCCTCCCCCCCGCCTCCAAGTCTGCCCAGGACTGAACATGCACTAGACCTTGTATAACTCTGCACTGCACTTTATTTACAGCACTATCCATGCACTGTCTGTCCTGTGTTGTCCTGTTTTTGCCTGTTTTTGCATTTGTATTGTACTTGTTTTGTTCATATATATGTGAAAAAAGCATAAATGCACCTTCTGTAATGCCAAAGCAAATTCCTATATGTGTCAAGCATAATGGCAATAAACGTTATCTGAATCTGAATCTGAATCAGCTCAACACAAAAAAAGTTGATTCTTTTTTTTTTCTATGTGTGTTCTGTTAGTCAGTACCTGTTTGTGTAGGACTTTGAGCAGGCCTGGGGTCAGTCCTGTGTCTGTCTTCTGTGTGGCAATGGGCATTTCCAGCCTCTCCTTGGCAGGGAGAGTGTCTCCATTGGACAGTGCAGTGAAGTATCTGAGGGTGCAGAGACACGTAAGTCTTCTAACATCTTCCCCTATACAGTATCAGCTTGTCAGCAAACCCAATCATCTCACATCTTTCCCTATACAGTACCAGCTTGTCAGCAAACCCAATCATCTCACATCTTTCCCTTTACCTGCTTGTCAGCCACCCAATCATCTCACATCTTCCCCTATACATTACCTGCTTGGTAGCCACCCAATCATCTATAGCTGACACATATTTAGTCACCTCTCAGGCCTGTTAATGTAAGCTGTCCTCCGGGGAGGAAGGACCACAGTGGGTACTTACGCAGCTGACCACTGCAGCACGTCCTGGGGCTGCGTTCTGATAGCTGCTTTGGTGAACTGTTTCAGGATGTCTGGCAGCTCTGGGGGAATGTTGATTTGCTGGGCACAATACATAGTGTCTGGAGGGGGCATTGCTGTAGTTCAAAGTAAACAATAATACATAGTAAATGGTCTGCACTTTCATAGTGCCTTTATCTAAAGCGCTTTACAACGGCTTCTCATTCACCCGTTGACACACACATTCACACACACATTCACACACACATTCACGGCAAGCTACCATGCAAGGTGCCACTCACTGGGAGCAATTTGGGGTTCAGTGTCTTGCCCAAGGACACTTCGATATGTGGCCAGCCAGATTGAACCGCCAATCTGCCAACCTTGTGATCATTAGACCGCAGCTCTACCTCCTGAGCCACAGCCGCCCCCTCTTTGTTCAGTGCTCACTCTGGTGGCAGGCAGCATTGAGATGTCCTTCTGGTCTCTCCAGGCTGGTTGAAAGCGTTAGTTCGCCATTAGTTAACATTAGTGTACGTTATTTGCATAGATTCGCATATTATTTCCTATTGGTTGAGAAAGTCCTGGGAAAGTCCTCTTATAATCTTTCTACAACAACTTTCCAAGTCGGAAATGTCCAAGTTTCGTAGTTCCAAGATGTCATGGACGCCACCATAAATTCCAACTCTTGAGCCTCAAACCGTCCTTGAGTGGACAAGATGTTTCCACTTCAGAATACATTCAACATTTATTTTGCAGACGCTTTTAATCCAAAGCGACTTACTTTTACAGATTACAGGGACATCATTCCCCCTGGAGTAACTGAGTGCTAAGTGCCTTACACAAGGGCACACTAGTAGTGGTGTGGTTTCAGGCGGGATTTGAACTCACAACCTTCCGATCACCAGTCCAACTCACTATCCACTAGTAAGTCAGTAAATCTTGGGCAGATCCTTTTTTCCCCCAAACATTCCTATTGCAGTCACTCTGGTACATGATATTCATCTCTACAGGTGTCTTAGGTACTTTTTAGCTAACTGTAACCTGACCATCCTTTTTAATGAATGAATGAATGAATGAATGAATGGACTTTATTGTCATTGCTACAGTACAGGTACCAAACAACGAAATTTAGGAGGGGTGGCTCCCCTGGTGTTAGGAAAGGAAAATAAAAAATAAAAAAAAAATAAAAAAAAATCACAAGAAGGGAAGGAGCTGGTTTACATAAATAAAGGCTATTTAAGGATAACTAGTTGTCTGCACCTTGCAGTGAAGTGTCTGTAGTTTGACTGGTGACATTCTGCAGATGGTAGTCTCTCTGACACATTCACTCCTACCTGCTGGAGAGTGTTCCTGATTCCTGATTGATTTTGGCTATGGTTTTGGCTGTTTCTGATAGTTGACAGGGTTCGACGTTAAGGTTTTTTCCTACTTGCCCTGTTTTCCCTACTTGCCCTGCAGGGCAAGTACTTCTCAAATCTACTTGCCCCATCTACATTTTGACTTGCCCTGCCTACCGTTGCCGGCTGTGCGGCGCATAGATTTCTCTCACAACATACTTCTAACTAAGATCCGTTGCCTGTTGATTGTGTGTAAATCGCTACAGAACACACGTTTCTTTAAAAATGTTGTTCATTAGCTATATTACATCAATCATTATATTTAATAGTAGATGACAATTGGTTCCAACTATTAACTTATTTGTAGCATTGGACGGGTAAAAGCAATGTGGCAGAAATGTAACCTGTCAATCAGTAGTCATTTCAGATCAGTGAAATGATCAGTGCTATTTCAGAGTATTCATTCAGACAGGGCCAATTACACCCTCCGTGCCCTCTCTGTACAGGTGAGCCACATGTTTAATGCCGGGTCACAGTTCACATTAGGGGTGGGTAACTCACGATACAATAATAACCGTATGATATTTTGCGCCCCGATACCGATGGTATCACGATATAGCGATGCGATATTCGATACATTGTAAGACTAGTCATCAACGATACATCACAATATCTGTGTTGACTGAAGAAAAAATACCATTATAAAGGCAAAAAGCAGGAATTATGTTTTTTATTAATTCACTTTGTTGTTGCTGGTTGTGAACAATGAAACAAACAATAAATTAGGCCTAGCCTACATCTTTCTTACTCGTCTCTACACAAACACTGACTGCCACTTGTCCATGTGTGACTGCCATCATACAAAATAAAGTGCCAAAAGGCCAAACTGCCCAGAAAGCTGGAGTTAAAATGTTTAAGGAAGGACTATTATCTATTGTATCTATGTGAAGACTAATGTACATGTCCTATTTAGAAAAGAGGCTACAGAGCAGCTATGTATGCTATACATACTGATAATATTAAATTATGCATTTTACTTATTAAAATATATTTTCTGTTGTCTCATTAAAGAGATGAAGAGTAGCGTCATAATATAATTACCAAATTACCATATAATAAACCAATGGAACATTTACCTACAACTTCAAGTGGGATACCATAGAACTTACAGCAAGATATGAATAACATATGCACGATTCCATGACCCCACTTGAAAAAAAGAAATGTTAACACATTGGTAGCACTATCTGGCACAGTGGTAGCACTATCTGCCGGGGGGGGGTTTATTCAGAAATATTTTTGGGGGGACTTTTATTCTGAAATGTTTTTTGGGGGACTTATTCTGAAATAAATCAAAAAATCTGACTTTTATTCTGAAAATATTTTTGGGGGACTTTTATTCTGAAACATTTTTGGGGGGACTTTTATTCTGAAATAAAAATCTTCAGACTTTTATTCTGAAATCAAAAGAATGTCATACTTTTATTCTGAAATATTTGGGGGGGGGGGACTTTTATTCTGACATTTTTGGGGGGGACTTTTATTCTGAAATATTTGGGGGGGGACTTGATTTGTCAGAAACACAAGCCAATTGTCCCATTACTCTTGGGTACCCTAAAATATGCATAGAAGTGTTATAATTTTGTAATAGCCTAAATGACAATTCTTGCACTTTGTATGACATTCCTCAAGATTGAAACTCACTTTGTATTCTAGAAGTGTTGCTGAATACAGAGGTAGAGATTTCGGTAGAGTCCATTATATGTCCCCTATGCAGCAGGATTTCATTATGGCTATTAACACACATAATACATTGAGAGGATTAAAAGCAGTTAGAGGAGTGTCCGCCGGGAGGTCGTGGGTTCGATCCCCGGCCATGACTATAACAATGCTACCCGATGCCTCCCTGCTTGGCACTGTCGGCATTACGGGTTGGATTGGGGTCAGATTTGGATGGGGGGTAACATGGGGGTAACATCCCAGCGTCATGTCCAGGGTGTGCACTTGTACATCAATCCGCCTCAGGCTAGGGCAAACAGGAGATAGCCTCTTGCCCTATGAGCCATCAGGCTCGAGAACCATCGGTTCTCTTACTTGACTTATTTAGTATGTCTAAATGCTTAAACAGCTTTAACGTGGACGCTTTTATTTGGAAGAAATCCTCATTTACATACAACCGAGCTAAGTGGCCGGAGCCACAACTTCACGCAAACGTTAAATGACACAGATTAAATAAGGTATGCATTTCCATATCTTGGCTGAAGACGTAATGTAAGTGGAGAGGAGATTGATCGGGACTGCGGGAGTTTCCAATGACGTCATAATCACAACAGTCGAGATGACATAATAACGTCACAATCAAATGTGGGTTTATAAAAGGCAATCGAGCCAGTTTGATGGCAGTATCACAAGGATATCACAAGGTAAGCGCCTGTGGACGTTAGCGTACTTGTGTGTGTGTGTGTGTGTGTGTGTGTGTGTGTGTGTGTGTGTGTGTGTGTGTGTGTGTGTGTGTGTGTGTGTGTGTGTGTGTGCGTGCGTGCGTGCGTGTGTGTGTGTGTTTTATTTGGAAGAAATCCTCATTTACATACAACCGAGCTAAGTGGCCGGAGCCACAACTTCACTATACTCACAACTGCACTATACTTCCGAGGATGCGGGAGATCTTAAAAAACAACAAGAATCGTCTTACGATTTCTAAGTTCATTTATAATGGGGCGGCTGTGGCGCAGGAGGTAGAGTGGCCGTCTAATGATCACAAGGTTGGCAGATCGGCGGTTCGAGCCCCAGCTGGCCACATGTCGAAGTGTCCTTGGGCAAGACACTGAACCCCAAAATTGCTCCCAGTGAGCGGGCCAGCGCCTTGCGTGGTAGCTTTCCGCCATTGGTGTGTGAATGTGTGGATGGGTGAATGAGAGGCCGTTGTAAAGCGTTTTGGAGCATTCTTGGAGCAGCAAAAAGGCGCTATATACATGTAAGTGCAGTCCATTTACCATTTATACCATAGTTTAGGCAAAGCAGCGTCGCGCTACTATCATGACATAACTGATGGTCCCAACTTAGGGTTGTAGCGATCTTGTTTTATAACAAGCAACACGTTTGTTGTGTGTATACTGTAGCCTACAGTCGTCAATTTAGACCAAATGAAACACCATTACCTGCTGCAGACATGTCGATCGTCGCTGGAACAAAATAAATCCGTCTTTACAACGTGTTCTGCGAGGGAGCTGGTGAGCGACAGGCTGGACGACTCACCTCATCGTTACATAGCAACCTAATGTTTGGATGCGAATACCTACGTCGCTTAGCAACAGTGAGCACGCTGGTGGTCTCGTGTCTGTGTTCATAAAAGCATCTACGTGCATTGACATCGCAGGTCGAAGTGACACAATGTCGTGACGTTAGAATTATAAGGTTCTATCTCCATTTTTGTCAAAATTGAGTTTTTTTTTTTTACATAATCTGATCCATTAGGTGTTTATTAATGCCTGTGTGGTGTTATTTTGTTTAAATGTTGACATTTTTTAGTTAGTAATTAATAAAATACAAAGGTTCCATCTCACAAAACGTAATGGAATGTAAAAACTTTGACGCTCTGAACTACCCTAAACGGAGATAGAACCTTATCATTCTAAACTCACGATGTGTTAATGTGTGGAGGGATCTTTGACATTTCCATTAGGCTACTAACAAATTGTAATAAACGTGGATCCACCCAAATAGGGCGGAAGACCAATGTCAGCGTATAAACCAACGCCACGCTTATTTAAAACATGTTTTATTATTATTATTAAGTGCAGTACGTTAAAATTCATAGGGTGACAACAATTGAAGCGATGAAGAACCCACGCAATATCATAACCAACAGTTTTACACTGACTAAATACCTACAGTTTGTTAGAAAACTTGGGTGGGGGGGTCGTTAACATTTAACATTTTTGGCATTTGGCAGACACCTTTATCCAAAGCGACTTACAACAAATACAAATATATTTTACAAAAAATTTGTCTAAGTAAGTTAATCATCTATCCATCAGTCAAGTAATCTCTGCTTAATGGGGCAGGTTTGAGAGCAACTGGATTGTCTAATAATGTGATTAGTCCCATGTGTAATGGTTTTTAGGCCAGGCACCACACACTAATATGCTTTGTTTAACTTTACTAATATCAGAATGAAACTTGACATTTGACACAATACAGATGACTTTTAGAATTATACGTTTATTTTTTTACATTTGCATATCACGAGAATCACACCAATCTTTCTGATAACACACTGTTAGACATACTGAGAACAGGTTCTCAAAATATTGTTATGTCATGGATTTTCTTTTCTTCATAATTTCACACATATATTTGATGCATATTTTGCATAGATTTACAGATAAAATGCCACATCAAATAAAAATAACACAAGTTATAAAAAGAAAAAAAAAAGAAGCCTCTGGACAAGTCCTAGGAGACAGTTATAATAATGTAAATGTGCCTCCTTTGAAGGCTAAGACAAATTACTTGTTTGAAGGCTAAAACAAAGGACTTGTGCCTCCAATTAAAGCTACAGGCGTGTCGTTGATCCACTGCACTTGAAGTACCTAATTGAAGCTCCACCATGTTCCTCCTCAAATGTCTTCTTCACCTCCTCCAGTTTCTTAAGATATACTTCGCTTCCTATGTCCCTCATGCTCTCAATCAGGAAGTCCAGATGCTCTGCAGTGGACAGTGAAATACCCAAGCCAGTCGTTTCCAGTTCAAGAATAAGCTTGTAGCATTCCATCAGCAGTTTGGCTTTCTTCTCTTTGTCAACCTCCAACTTGTTCTCCTGTTCCTGAATCAGTGCTTCTTTTTCAGCAATTCCATAGTTTTGGGCCAAATCTTCACCTGTCACGGTAACAGTCTTTTTCTTGATTACCCATATAGAATCGGCTTTGACATGATTAGAATAGTGACACTTCTTTGAACAAACAGTGCAGTAAAATCCTGTCATCGCACTACACCATGAGAGATCTTTTACCCACCAGCATCCTGGGTAATGACAGTTCTCCGTACAAATATTGCAAATGGTGGCAAGACTGGTTATTTGTTGTTTCTCCTTCACATATATTTCAGACGACATTGTAAATGTTTTCAAGTCATCCTGATGGGCCTTCAAGGCTATTTGAATCTTCTCATGTTCTTTCTGCGTCAGATCCATCAAGTTGACACGTTCCACTAGGTTGTTGACACAAGACGTCAGCAGTTTGTGGTGCCTCATTACACCTTCAGTCATCTTCACGCTCTGGGGTTCTATGTTACTTAAGAATTCTGAGAACTCTTTCATACCATCCATCGACGTATCCCAGTTATTCTTCAAGGCCTTTTCTTTCGTTGTTGTCTCCTGAACATTTGTGCAGGCATCTCTACAGTTGTTGAACTGGAAGAAAACTGCTTTATTGGAATGGTCTTTAGCCAATGGTATTTTAGCATCGTTCAAGGCCTGCAGAGCATCAGTTGGTTGCAGGCCAGAAGAATATGTCAAAAGGGCTACAATGTTGTTCTCCATGTCTTTACCAAACAAAGATACAACTGCTGCAACTATGTACTTCTGTCTGTCACTGAGTCGATTAGTACTCTCCTTCATCACAAAGGCAACTGCATCAATTTCTCTAACTCCATTCTCAGATTTAAACAGCTGATGCAATTGTTCCTCAACTACTTTGTCTTCGTTGATCCCACGGGTGTCTCCGTACCCCGGAGTGTCAATGATGGTGAGAGAGTACGGGACTCTACCGCCCTCAAATCCAAAGATCTCATAAACAGTGACTGCTGATGTTTGGCTTTCAGATGGACTTGTTTTCTCGTCTTCGATGATGTCAAACCAGACATCGTCGTCCCACTCTACTCCCAAGACATAGTTGACCATGGCATTGATCAGAGTCGACTTCCCTGTTCCTGTTTCTCCCACTATCAGTACGGTTTTGTTAATCTTACTGGGATCCTTCTCTCCAATGGTCCTTCTTCTTAGTTTGGACTCAGGTTTACCATCTAGACAATCCTTCTTTGGTAAGAGCTGATATCGAGCAGGAGGTCCTTCTTGCACTAGCTTGCTCTTCAAAATAATGTCTCTAAATTGGCCTGATATGCCACTAATCCTGTGTAACAAAATGAAGATAAGTTATCAAAGCAAATACATTGATTGATTATCGATGAAGTCATCAATTACATTTGGAATAACAGTGCAATGTGCTGACTGCCACTCACATGTTTGCCATGTTGATCTCTGGTTGTGACCGACAGGAGATGCTGTTGACTAGAGACTGGGTGCTGTGAAATTAGAACAGATACAGTCAGAGATATAAACTACATTAACATTTTAGAATGTCTAGGTTATTTACCAATTGTCAATCGTGTGACTTGACAGGGTTAGATAAATCAACACAATGCAGAGTACCAGGCAGTTTCAGTTAGCTCTCAGACATTGGATTTTTAAGAGACCGCCAATCAACATTGACCAATGAAAAGTATGGGTAGGAATGAATATGAATATGAATCCATGGAATACAATAAGATGGAGGAGTGGAGCAGGTGTGCGTGTGTGTTTCTATCTCTGTCTGAGGGGTGTTTTTGAATTGATGCAATTTTGTATTATGGTTAATTAAAATAAAAAACCCATAACTACCCAACCACAATGTCTCCAATGTGTAACACCCAGGGGCGGCGCTAGGGGGTGGCTACTGGGGCTCAAGCCCCGGATGTTTTCTGAAAAGCCCCGAATGTAAAAAAAAAAAAAAAACTCTCGTGAGTAACGTGCAGTACCGGAGTCCAACAGAGAGGCAGCAGCTGCGCGACATTAGCCTGCATACTGCGTAGCCTGCCCTGCCCTGAAGAAGAAGTGATCTCAATCAGTGCCTGACTTGCACAATTGTAAGGATGGATATCCCAAAGTTGTTTTCAACAAAACAAGCGCCAAGAACTGTTGCAGCAGCCGTATCAGCAGCTGACAACAATGACTTCACCAGCAGTGATGACATAGATGATGTTTCAGGTTTGTGAATCTTATTAGAAAGGTGACTGACTCACTGACACTACTTTTCCGGTTTGCTAATGCTAGCTGGCTATCATAACATAACGTTATGTTATAATGAAAATGAAACATAGCAAGGTACTGTTACGGTACATGGTAAGAAATCAAACAAAGGATAATACTTATTCAAATAAAGTAATATTATACTTATAATACTTATTCAAATAAAGTGAATAACAGGCTGATAGTCTTTGATATCTGCACTCTGGTTGACTGAGTAACAAGTGAAAAAGAATGATGTAACGTTAATGTTACATCTAGTAAACATGGAGTAACCACATTAAGTATGCCCTTATGGTAGTATGTATGTATACAGAACATGACTCAAATCTATCCTAAGATGTAACTCTAACTAACTAAGTTTGTTTAATGTCCCAGGGGGGATTTGATTTCACAGTACTATACACAGGCCAACAATACATGTAATATATCGTCATATAACACAGGACAAGACTCTAAATACAATATAAGTGGTGAGCACAGAGTCTGCCCTGATATACATACTGTAACATAACTAGCCTCAGCCCTTCAATTATGTAATTCTATACAAATATAAATGATGGTGACTGACAGGGGGAGCTACGTGTGCTGACCTCCCTCTGTGCCCAGAACCACCACAATTAGTTTGCTTCATTAAAGGGTGTGAATGTATATGTGTTCTCCAGTGCCTTTTGTCCGCTTTAAGGTGGTGGTAAGTTGAAGGTTGAAGGCAAAAAATTTCGGCGCGCTCCGCGCGCACATTATATTCTCCCTCTGGGCTAAGCCCCGGATCTCCTACGATCCTAAATCCGCCCCTGGTAACACCCTTTGTTATTTCCAGAAACCTGATTTAACACCATCAGTTAACACACACTGTGTTCTGTCCATTAAATAATGTTCAACCATCTACATGAAGCCTGATCCAGGCCAATTTAGACAACTTCTGAATAAGTAAGTAATAGTCGACCGTATCAAATGCCATGGAGAGATCTATAAATAAGGCAGCACACTTCTAAAGAAGGCAATTTAACACATCATATACGTGTTGCAGCTAAGGTTGTGCTATGACCATGTCTAAAGCCAGATTGGTGCACATTTAGAATGAGACTAGCCTAATACTTTGGAAAGGCAAGGTAGCATGGATATTGGGCAATTGTATGTAGCATCTACTACATCACAAGTCGAAATGGTTGAAATTAAATCAAAGATTTGTTAGGAGGTGACTAATCTCTCTCATCGATCCAGCTGAGGACTGGGAGAGGGGAGTGTAGTGTTGTGGCCTCTAATCGATTATTAATAGATTTAGTATAACCTACAAAGCACAAAGAGCTTCGATCAATTGTTTCCAAAGAGGCCTTTTATTAAGCAAAATGGTTACATGAGCGTAGCAGCCAGGAGCAAGCAGGAAGCAAAAGCCGCCCCCAACAATGGTGGGCACTCATATTTATAACTATCCTTGGTCATGAGGTCACCAATCTTGGGAACCAATCATATTATACAAATCTGTGATTACATAAGTTATGGGCCCTGTCCATACTCCGAATTGTTCACTGCGACACATATCTTGGCTCATACCCCCTGAGGAAGGAAATGGGCCTTCAAATCCAAGGGTTTGGCATGTTTGGTATTAAAACACAACAAATAGATCGATTTAAAATCTAAACTTTTGGAGTGTAGAACCAAAAGAAGAAAACATGCTTCACTGTGCCATTTCCTACACAGGGCACTGTATGCAGACACTATAATGGTGATGGCGATAGTGAATAGGAGTGTTCCTTTAACAATAAAGGATATGGAAACTGTCGACAAACAAGTCAAATGCTCAATGAGAAAATACAGAGATTATTTCATTCTAAGGAGTCACTAATTAACTACACAGACTTTTCAATTAATATCCAGTTTGATTCTCAACATTCGAACTGACATAAGGGCTAAACCTTCAACAGATTATAGAGCAGAGTTAAACAATTGTCTGATTGTATAACATCTTGGACTTACCTACCTGTGCTCCAGGTGTGTGATCAGTCAGTCAGTGCTGCAATCAGTCAAAGAGGGAGTGAGAGAGGTGATGATCGGTGATGGTGAGATATATAGTGTCCAGAAACTGCCCATCTCAGCAGGAGAAGATCCCACCCACCCTGGAACTACAGTCCCTCCTCCCACCAAGCCAGCTGACTTCAGAGATAAGACAGATGTTTCTTCAGCAGAATGTGGAGGTGATATCATTGTATGCTGTAGCATTACGATTTCATTTCATTACAGGGCCTAGCCCAAACCAAGAAAACACAGACCCAGAGCACAAGTGTCCACATAGTTTTGGCTAATGGTGCATTCAAGTACTCCTCTGAAACTCTGATGTACATGAATTGTCTTAATTTAGGTGTTCCTAAGAGCAAATGATCGCAGCATGTGATGTCCACTGTAGCTTTGGGAACAAACAGGAGTGCTTGTGTGCTTCATTGTGTCCTTTGTCCGATTAGCGTTACCTGATTGCTGTGTAAGCATTCTAATCATGTTGTTGAAAATGTAATCATGATACCAGTCAACTGTGACTGTGTTTAGTCCCTAATTAAATCAGTTGTAGACAGTGGGTTGACAAGATAATGCAAACATAAGCATGTTATTGTGTGGCAATAATCTATATAGAGTTAGAGTCGTTTGCACATTGTCATAAATCTATATCTTAGACTTCTCTTAATGTTACTTGTTACAACGCTGTTGTAATATTTAACCCCTATAGGTATTTCTTTTGATTTAATCATAAAAAAACTAAAATAGAACGGGAGACAATTATCGATTTATTATTAGTATTATGATGATGATGATGATTATTATTATTAGCAGTATTGGAGTAGTGATAGTAGTAGTAATAATAATAATAATAATAATAATAATAATAATAATAATAATGGTCCAATTCGGTTGTTAAGTCGTGACGTGTTTCCGGGTCCAACGTTGGCTGAGGCGCTCTCTTCGAAATGCCGCAGTAATAATAATAATTCATTATATTTGTATACCGATTTTCCAAGGCTCAAAGACACTGACAATATGGGAAAAACGGGAAAGTGCTGTGTCCCTTGTTGTATGAATAGATTAGAGTCTAAAAAACGATTGAACTGTCATTCTACAGCTTTAGTACACTGGTACTCTGGTGCAGGGAATTTTTGTTTTGGACCCGGAAATTGCTAAACGTCACGCGTGACGTCAGACTTAACCAGAAACTGCCCATCTCAGCAGGAGAAGATCCCACCCACCCTGGAACTACAGTCCCTCCTCCCACCAAGCCAGCTGACTTCAGAGACAAGACAGATGTTTCTTCAGCAGAATGTGGAGGTGATATCATTGTATGCTGTAGCATTACGATTTCATTTCATTACAGGGCCTAGCCCAAACCAAGAAAACACAGACCCAGAGCATAAGTGTCCACATAGTTTTGGCTAATGGTGCATTCAAGTACTCCTCTGAAACTCTGATGTACATGAATTGTCTTGTCACTCTTAGTGTTCCTAAGAGCAAATGATCGCAGCATGTGATGTCCACTGTAGCTTTGGGAACAAACAGGAGTGCTTGTGTGCTTCATTGTGTCCTTTATCCGATTAGCGTTACCTGATTGCTGTGTAAGCATTCTAATCATGTTGTTGAAAATGTAATCATGATACCAGTCAACCGTGACTGTGTTTAGGCCCTAATTAAATCAGTTGTAGACAGTGGGTTGACAAGATAACGCAAACATAAGCATGTTATTGTGTGGCAATAATCTATATAGAGTTAGAGTCGTTTGCACATTGTCATAAATCTATATCTTAGACTTCTCTTAATGTTACTTGTTACAACGCTGTTGTAATATTTAACCCCCATAGGTATTTCTTTTGATTTAATCATAAAAAAACTAAAATAGAACGGGAGACAATTATCGATTTATTATTAGTATTATGATGATGATGATTATTATTATTAGCAGTAGTAGTAGTAGTAGTAGTGATAGTAGTAGTAGTAGTAGTAATAATAATAATAATAATGGTCCAATTCGGTTGTTAAGTCGTGACGTGTTTCCGGGTCCAACGTTGGCTGAGGCGCTCTCTTCGAAATGCCGCAGTAATAATAATAATTCATTATATTTGTATACCGCTTTTCCGAGGCTCAAAGACACTGACAATATGGGAAAAACGGGAAAGTGCTGTGTCCCTTGTTGTATGAATAGATTAGAGTCTAAAAAACGATTGAACTGTCATTCTACAGCTTTAGTACACTGGTACTCTGGTGCAGGGAATTTTTGTTTTGGACCCGGAAATTGCTAAACGTCACGCGTGACGTCAGACTTAACCAGAAACTGCCCATCTCAGCAGGAGAAGATCCCACCCACCCTGGAACTACAGTCCCTCCTCCCACCAAGCCAGCTGACTTCAGAGATAAGACAGATGTTTCTTCAGCAGAATGTGGAGGTGATATCATTGTATGCTGTAGCATTACGATTTCATTTCATTACAGGGCCTAGCCCAAACCAAGAAAACACAGACCCAGAGCATAAGTGTCCACATAGTTTTGGCTAATGGTGCATTCAAGTACTCCTCTGAAACTCTGATGTACATGAATTGTCTTAGTTTACGTGTTCCTAAGAGCAAATGGTCGCAGCATGTGATGTCCACTGTACCTTTGGGAACAAACAGGAGTGCTTGTGTGCTTCATTGTGTCCTTTATCCGATTAGCGTTACCTGATTGCTGTGTAAGCATTCTAATCATGTTGTTGAAAATGTAATCATGATACCAGTCAACCGTGACTGTGTTTAGGCCCTAATTAAATCAGTTGTAGACAGTGGGTTGACAAGATAATGCAAACATAAGCATGTTATTGTGTGGCAATAATCTATATAGAGTTAGAGTCGTTTGCACATTGTCATAAATCTATATCTTAGACTTCTCTAAATGTTACTTGTTACAACGCTGTTGTAATATTTAACCCCTATAGGTATTTATTTTTATTTAATCATAAAAAAAACTAAAATAGAACAATTATCGGGAGACAATTATCGATTAATTGCTAAAACACATTTCACAAAACTTTCCTCCATTTTCCCAAAACTCTAAACACAACACACTTTTCTAAAGCTACATAAACAAAACCACACCTTCTCTCTTCAAAACTCAAACTTTCACACCAAAACAGCTGCTCAAAGCCTGCAAAAATGTAAACACTATAAGCATCATTACAGACTACAACAAAACAACTGAAAACACAATGTTCAGTGTGTGAGAATGTTCTTTTTTTTCACAACTGCCAAAGCACAATGACTCTGGCTTCCCCCTCCCCCCCGCCTCCAAGTCTGCCCAGGACTGAACATGCACTAGACCTTGTATAACTCTGCACTGCACTTTATTTACAGCACTATCCATGCACTGTCTGTCCTGTGTTGTCCTGTTTTTGCCTGTTTTTGCATTTGTATTGTACTTGTTTTGTTCATATATATGTGAAAAAAGCATAAATGCACCTTCTGTAATGCCAAAGCAAATTCCTATATGTGTCAAGCATAATGGCAATAAACGTTATCTGAATCTGAATCTGAATCAGCTCAACACAAAAAAAGTTGATTCTTTTTTTTTTCTATGTGTGTTCTGTTAGTCAGTACCTGTTTGTGTAGGACTTTGAGCAGGCCTGGGGTCAGTCCTGTGTCTGTCTTCTGTGTGGCAATGGGCATTTCCAGCCTCTCCTTGGCAGGGAGAGTGTCTCCATTGGACAGTGCAGTGAAGTATCTGAGGGTGCAGAGACACGTAAGTCTTCTAACATCTTCCCCTATACAGTACCAGCTTGTCAGCAAACCCAATCATCTCACATCTTTCCCTTTACCTGCTTGTCAGCAAACCCAATCATCTCACATCTTTCCCTTTACCTGCTTGTCAGCCACCCAATCATCTCACATCTTCCCCTATACATTACCTGCTTGGTAGCCACCCAATCATCTATAGCTGACACATATTTAGTCACCTCTCAGGCCTGTTAATGTAAGCTGTCCTCCGGGGAGGAAGGACCACAGTGAGTACTTACGCAGCTGACCACTGCAGCACGTCCTTGGGCTGCGTTCTGATAGCTGCTTTGGTGAACTGTTTCAGGATGTCTGGCAGCTCTGGGGGAATGTTGATTTGCTGGGCACAATACATAGTGTCTGGAGGGGGCATTGCTGTAGTTCAAAGTAAACAATAATACATAGTAAATGGTCTGCACTTTCATAGTGCCTTTATCTAAAGCGCTTTACAACGGCTTCTCATTCACCCGTTGACACACACATTCACACACACATTCACGGCAAGCTACCATGCAAGGTGCCACTCACTGGGAGCAATTTGGGGTTCAGTGTCTTGCCCAAGGACACTTCGATATGTGGCCAGCCAGATTGAACCGCCAATCTGCCAACCTTGTGATCATTAGACCGCAGCTCTACCTCCTGAGCCACAGCCGCCCCCTCTTTGTTCAGTGCTCACTCTGGTGGCAGGCAGCATTGAGATGTCCTTCTGGTCTCTCCAGGCTAGTTGAAAGCGTTAGTTCGCCATTAGTTAACATTAGTGTACGTTATTTGCATAGATTCGCATATTATTTCCTATTGGTTGAGAAAGTCCTGGGAAAGTCCTCTTATAATCTTTCTACAACAACTTTCCAAGTCGGAAATGTCCAAGTTTCGTAGTTCCAAGATGTCATGGACGCCACCATAAATTCCAACTCTTGAGCCTCAAACCGTCCTTGAGTGGACAAGATGTTTCCACTTCAGAATACATTCAACATTTATTTTGCAGACGCTTTTAATCCAAAGCGACTTACTTTTACAGATTACAGGGACATCATTCCCCCTGGAGTAACTGAGTGCTAAGTGCCTTACACAAGGGCACACTAGTGGTAGTGTTTCAGGCGGGATTTGAACTCACAACCTTCCGATCACCAGTCCAACTCACTATCCACTAGTAAGTCAGTAAATCTTGGGCAGATCCTTTTTTTCCCCAAACATTCCTATTGCAGTCACTCTGGTACATGATATTCATCTCTACAGGTGTCTTAGGTACTTTTTAGCTAACTGTAACCTGACTATCCTTTTTAAGGATAACTAGTTGTTTGCACCTCGCAGTGAAGTGTCTGTAGTTTGACTGGTGACATTCTGCAGATGGTAGTCTCTCTGACACATTCACTCCTACCTGCTGGAGAGTGTTCCTGATTCCTGATTGATTTTGGCTATGGTTTTGGCTATGTTTCTGATAGTTGACAGGGTTCGACGTTAAGGTTTTTTCCTACTTGCCCTGTTTTCCCTACTTGCCCTGCAGGGCAAGTACTTCTCAAATCTACTTGCCCCGTCTACATTTTGACTTGCCCTGCCTACCGTTGCCGGCTGTGCGGCGCATAGATTTCTCTCACAACATACTTCTAACTAAGATCCGTTGCCTGTTGATTGTGTGTAAATCGCTACAGAACACACGTTTCTTAAAAATTTTTGTTCATTAGCTATATTACATCAATCATTATATTTAATAGTAGATGACAATTGGTTCCAACTATTAACTTATTTGTAGCATTGGACGGGTAAAAGCAATGTGGCAGAAATGTAACCTGTCAATCAGTAGTCATTTCAGATCAGTGAAATGATAAGTGCTATTTCAGAGTATTCAGACAGGGCCAATTACACCCTCCGTGCCCTCTCTGTACAGGTGAGCCACATGTTGAATGCCGGGTCACAGTTCACATTAGGGGTGGGTAACTCACGATACAATAATAACCGTATGATATTTTGCGCCCCGATACCGATGGTATCACGATATAGCGATGCGATATTCGATACATTGTAAGACTAGTAGTCATCAACGATACATCACAATATCTGTGTTGACTGAAGAAAAAATACCATTATAAAGGCAAAAAGCAGGAATTATGTTTTTTATTAATTCACGTTGTTGTTGCTGGTTGTGAACAATGAAACAAACAATAAATTAGGCCTAGCCTACATCTTTCTTACTCGTCTCTACACAAACACTGACTGCCACTTGTCCATGTGTGACTGCCATCATACAAAATAAAGTGCCAAAAGGCCAAACTGCCCAGAAAGCTGGAGTTAAAATGTTTAAGGAAGGACTATTATCTATTGTATCTATGTGAAGACTAATGTACATGTCCTATTTAGAAAAGAGGCTACAGAGCAGCTATGTATGCTATACATACTGATAATATTAAATTATGCATTTTACTTATTAAAATATATTTTCTGTTGTCTCATTAAAGAGATGAAGAGTATCGTCATAATATAATTACCAAATTACCATATAATAAACCAATGGAACATTTACCTACAACTTCAAGTGGGATACCATAGAACTTACAGCAAGATATGAATAACATATGCACGATTCCATAACCCCACTTGAAAAAAAGAAATGTTAACACATTGGTAGCACTATCTGGCACAGTGGTAGCACTATCTGCCGGGGGGGGGGGACTTAATGTCTCTCTATGTTAATATTCTGAAATGTTTTTTGGGGGACTTTTATTCTGATTTTTTTGGGGGGACTTATTCTGAAATAAAAAAAGATTCTGACTTTTATTCTGAAAATATTTTTGGGGGACTTTTATTCTGAAACATTTTTGGGGGGACTTTTATTCTGAAATCAAAAGAATGTCATACTTTTATTCTGAAATATTTTGGGGGGGACTTGATTTGTCAGAAACACAAGCCAATTGACCCATTACTCTTGGGTACCCTAAAATATGCATAGAAGTGTTATAATTTTGTAATAGCCTAAATGACAATTCTTGCACTTTGTATGACATTCCTCAAGATTGAAACTCACTTTGTATTCTAGAAGTGTTGCTGAATACAGAGGTAGAGATTTCGGTAGAGTCCATTATATGTCCCCTATGCAGCAGGATTTCATTATGGCTATTAACACACATAATACATTGAGAGGATTAAAAGCAGTTAGAGGAGTGTCCGCCGGGAGGTCGTGGGTTCGATCCCCGGCCATGACTATAACAATGCTACCCGATGCCTCCCTGCTTGGCACTGTCGGCATTACGGGTTGGATTGGGGTCAGATTTGGATGGGGGGTAACATGGGGGTAACATCCCAGCGTCATGTCCAGGGTGTGCACTTGTACATCAATCCGCCTCAGGCTAGGGCAAACAGGAGATAGCCTCCTGCCCTATGAGCCATCAGGCTCGAGAACCATCGGTTCTCTTACTTGACTTATTTAGTATGTCTAAATGCTTAAACAGCTTTAACGTGGACGCTTTTATTTGCGTTAAATGACACAGATTAAATAAGGTATGCATTTCCATATCTTGGCTGAAGACGTAATGTAAGTGGAGAGGAGATTGATCGGGACTGCGGGAGTTTCCAATGACGTCATAGTCACAACAGTCGAGATGACATAATAACTTCACAATCAAATGTGGGTTTATAAAAGGCAATCGAGCCAGTTTGATGTCAGTATCACAAGGATATCACAAGGTAAGCGCCTGTGGACGTTAGCGTACTTGTTAGCGTGTGTGTGTGTGTGTGTGTGTGTGTGTGTGTGTTTTATTTGGAAGAAATCCTCATTTACATACAACCGAGCTAAGTGGCCGGAGCCACAACTTCACAATACTCACAACTGCACTATACTTCCGAGGATGCGGGAGATCTTAAAAAACAACAAGAATCGTCTTACGATTTCTAAGTTCATTTATAATGGGGCGGCTGTGGCGCAGGAGGTAGAGTGGCCGTCTAATGATCACAAGGTTGGCAGATCGGCGGTTCGAGCCCCCAGCTGGCCACATGTCGAAGTGTCCTTGGGCAAGACACTGAACCCCAAAATTGCTCCCAGTGAGCGGGCCAGCGCCTTGCGTGGTAGCTTTCCGCCATTGGTGTGTGAATGTGTGGATGGGTGAATGAGAGGCCGTTGTAAAGCGTTTTGGAGCATTCTTGGAGCAGCAAAAAGGCGCTATATACATGTAAGTGCAGTCCATTTACCATTTATACCATAGTTTAGGCAAAGCAGCGTCGCGCTACTATCATGACATTACCTGATGGTCCCAACTTAGGGTTGTAGCGATCTTGTTTTATAACAAGCAACACGTTTGTTGTGTGTATACTGTAGCCTACAGTCGTCAATTTAGACCAAATGAAACACCATTACCTGCTGCAGACATGTCGATCGTCGCTGGAACAAAATAAATCCGTCTTTACAACGTGTTCTGCGAGGGAGCTGGTGAGCGACAGGCTGGACGACTCACCTCATCGTTACATAGCAACCTAATGTTTGGATGCGAATACCTACGTCGCTTAGCAACAGTGAGCACGCTGGTGGTCTCGTGTCTGTGTTCATAAAAGCATCTACGTGCATTGACATCGCAGGTCGAAGTGACACAATGTCGTGACGTTAGAATTCTAAGGTTCTATCTCCATTTTTGTCAAAATTGAGTTTGTTTTACATAATCTGATCCATTAGGTGTTTATTAATGCCTGTGTGGTGTTATTTTTTTAAATGTTGACATTTTTTAGTTAGTAATTCATAAAATACAAAGGTTCCATCTCACAAAACGTAATGGAATGTAAAAACTTTGACGCTTTCCATTAGGCTACTAACAAATTGTAATAAACGTGGATCCACCCAAATAGGGCGGAAGACCAATGTCAGCGTATAAACCAACGCCACGCTTATTTAAAACATGTTTTATTATTATTATTAAGTGCAGTACGTTAAAATTCATAGGGTGACAACAATTGAAGCGATGAAGAACCCACGCAATATCATAACCAACAGTTTTACACTGACTAAATACCTACAGTTTGTTAGAAAACTTGGGTGGGGGGGTCGTTAACATTTAACATTTTTGGCATTTGGCAGACACCTTTATCCAAAGCGACTTACAACAAATACAAATATATTTTACAAAAAATGTGTCCAAGTAAGTGAATCATCTATCCATCAGTCAAGTAATCTCTGCTTAATGGGGCAGGTTTGAGAGCAACTGGATTGTCTAATAATGTGATTAGTCCCATGTGTAATGGTTTTTAGGCCAGGCACCACACACTAATATGCTTTGTTTAACTTTACTAATATCAGAATGAAACTTGACATTTGACACAATACAGATGACTTTTAGAATTATACGTTTATTTTTTGACATTTGCATATCACGAGAATCACACCAATCTTTCTGATAACACACTGTTAGACATACTGAGAACAGGTTCTCAAAATATTGTTATGTCATGGATTTTCTTTTCTTCATAATTTCACACATATATTTGATGCATATTTTGCATAGATTTACAGATAAAATGCCACATCAAATAAAAATAACACAAGTTATAAAAAGAAAGAAAAAAGAAGCCTCTGGGCAAGTCCTAGGAGACAGTTCTAATAATGTAAATGTGCCTCCTTTGAAGGCTAAGACAAATTACTTGTGCCTCCAATTAAAGCTACAGGCGTGTCGTTGATCCACTGCACTTGAAGTACCTAATTGAAGCTCCACCACATTCCTCCTCAAATTTCTTCTTCACCTCCTCCAGTTTCTTAAGATATACTTCGCTTCCTATGTCCCTCATGCTCTCAATCAGGAAGTCCAGATGCTCTGCAGTGGACAGTGAAATACCCAAGCCAGTCGTTTCCAGTTCAAGAATAAGCTTGTAGCATTCCATCAGCAGTTTGGCTTTCTTCTCTTTGTCAATCTCCAACTTGTTCTCCTGTTCCTGAATCAGTGCTTCTTTTTCAGCAATTCCATAGTTTTGGGCCAAATCTTCACCTGTCACGGTAACAGTCTTTTTCTTGATTACCCATATAGAATCGGCTTTGACATGATTAGAATAGTGACACTTCTTTGAACAAACAGTGCAGTAAAATCCTGTCATCGCACTACACCATGAGAGATCTTCTACCCACCAGCATCCTGGGTAATGACAGTTCTCCGTACAAATATTGCAAATGGTGGCAAGACTGGTTATTTGTTGTTTCTCCTTCACATATATTTCAGACGACATTGTAAATGTTTTCAAGTCATCCTGATGGGCCTTCAAGGCTATTTGAATCTTCTCATGTTCTTTCTGCGTCAGATCCATCAAGTTGACACGTTCCACTAGGTTGTTGACACAAGACGTCAGCAGTTTGTGGTGCCTCATTACACCTTCAGTCATCTTCACGCTCTGGGGTTCTATGTTACTTAGGAATTCTGAGAACTCTTTCATACCATCCATCGACGTATCCCAGTTATTCTTCAAGGCCTTTTCTTTCGTTGTTGTCTCCTGAACATTTGTGCAGGCATCTCTACAGTTGTTGAACTGGAAGAAAACGGCTTTATTGGAATGGTCTTTAGCCAATGGTATTTTAGCATCTGTCAAGGCCTGCAGAGCATCAGTTGGTTGCAGGCCAGAAGAATATGTCAAAAGGGCTACAATGTTATTCTCCATGTCTTTACCAAACAAAGATACAACTGCTGCAACTATGTACTTCTGTCTGTCACTGAGTCGATTAGTACTCTCCTTCATCACAAAGGCAACTGCATCAATTTCTCTAACTCCATTCTCAGATTTAAACAGCTGACACAAATTTTCCTCAACTACTTTGTCTTCGTTGATCCCACGGGTGTCTCCGTACCCCGGAGTGTCGATGATGGTGAGAGAGTACGGGACTCTACCGCCCTCAAATCCAAAGATCTCATAAACAGTGACTGCTGATGTTTGGCTTTCAGATGGACTTGTTTTCTCGTCTTCGATGATGTCAAACCAGACATCGTCGTCCCACTCTACTCCCAAGACATAGTTGACCATGGCATTGATCAGAGTCGACTTCCCTGTTCCTGTTTCTCCCACTATCAGTACGGTTTTGTTAATCTTACTGGGATCCTTCTCTCCAATGGTCCTTCTTCTTAGTTTGGACTCAGGTTTACCATCTAGACAATCCTTCTTTGGTAAGAGCTGATATCGAGCAGGAGGTCCTTCTTGCACTAGCTTGCTCTTCAAAATAATGTCTCTAAATTGGCCTGATATGCCACTAATCCTGTGTAACAAAATGAAGATAAGTTATCAAAGCAAATACATTGATTGATTATCGATGAAGTCATCAATTACATGTCAACATTTGGAATAACAGTGCAATGTGCTGACTGCCACTCACATGTTTGCCATGTTGATCTCTGGTCGTGACCCACAGGAGATGCTGTTGACTAGAGACTGGGTGCTGTGAAATTAGAACAGATACAGTCAGAGATATAAACCACGGTAACATTTTAGAATGTCTAGGTTATTTACCAATTGTCAATCGTGTGACTTGACAGGGTTAGATAAATCAACACAATGCAGAGTACCAGGCAGTTTCAGTTAGCTCTCAGACATTGGATTTTTAAGAGACCGCCAATCAACATTGACCAATGAAAAGTATGGGTAGGAATGAGTATGAATATGAATCCATGGAATACAATAAGATGGAGGAGAGGAGCAGCCTCTCCTGGGCCCCTTTCTGGGCCCTGGGCCTCTGTTCTGTTCTATCTCACTCATTAGCCAGGTGCGTGCGAACGGACCAGAGAGATACTGCCACTTTATCTCCATTTCACAAAAGTTGACAATGAATATGAGTGAATGTCACTGAGGTACGGAAAGAGAATACAACAAAGGCCTCCATTGGTATAATGCGAGCACGACAAAGAACACTCACTAACCTGTCGAGTGTGGGCTTCATTTAGAAAAGGAACACTAGCCTGTACACCTAGGCCAGTATTTCACACAATTTGTGTCTCTTATAACCAGACACGGTTATAAGTCGCCTGCCCAATCACGTCTCTTCACTACACTGGCTCCCCGCTGGTGGAATGTGCTTCCCACGGCTGTCAGAACTGCAGAGTCAGTCACTACTCTTCTTCCGTCGGAGACTGAAGACCGATCTCTTCAGGCTACACCTTAACTGCTCCTCCTGAGACATCTACTACCCCCCAGCACGGGGTCTCCTGAGACACCCGCTTTTCCCCTATACGGTGTCCCCTAAGACTTCTACTGCCCTCCTTGTACTGTTTCACTGTTTCTCCAGTGTCTATATAAAAGTATTTTATTTAGTTTTTTCCTTCTATCATGGAGACTGCCAATGGCCCCGGGCCTGAGCTAGATTACTCTTCCTGTTACGACTGGTGGATTGATGATTCACTTGCTTAGTCGAATGTATTGATTGTAAGTCGCTTTGGAATAAGGCGTCTGCTAAATGCCAAAAATGTAAATGTAAATGACATATCAACAGTCACATTGCTCTGTCTGAAAATGTAAAACTAACTTGACATCAACTGGCTGTGCAAATCTTTAATAAAGTTTTAAAGAAGCAATACAAAACACAACCTGGTTACACAGTATTTTACTGACGACAATTTATTTGTTGGATAAGTATGGTCTTTTTTCTTTCTGATACTCTCCCTACTTTTTGCGGTTGTAGAAATTGGCCACCTGGATCATACCATTCTGTTTAGTGCTGTAAATCACAAAAACAATCACATTAGGCATAATAATAAAACAGTATTTTACATACAATTCATTCATTCTGATGACAACTATCATCTGAGACTGGCCCTAAAATGACGAGCACTTGTTTACAATTGTTCTATACAGTGTTTGATAACTAAGTTGATCAACTCACAACTGGCCATAGAATTAGGCCATTCAGGGTGACATTGAGCACCTTTTATAACGTAATTGTAGTGGTGTAGTTATCCCCTGTCATGCCCTATATGGTGCAGATAATGTATGCTCTCTCTCTATCCGTGAACGTGTGGATCTGAGGGGATTACATTCTGCCTCTCTCCCAGCCCCTCCCCTAACGCGTCATGGTTCCGTCTGACCACCAGAGGGCAGCAGAGACTGCCCAAGAGAACGGCACTCAGGTCAGGTTTTATAATTGGTGTGTTTTCAGTTGTCTCTTTGCTGTCTAATGATCACAAGGTTGGCAGATCAGCGGTTCAAGCCCCGGCTGGCCACATGTCAAAGTGTCCTCACACTGAACCCCGAAATTGCTCCCAGTGAGCGGGCCAGTGCCTTGCATGGCAGCTTGCCGCCATTGGTGTGTGAATGTGTGTGTGAATGGGTGAATCAATGGGAGGCTGTTGTAAAGCGCTTTGGATCAGCAAAAAAGGCGCTATATAAGTGCAGTCCATTTACCGTTTACTAGAATGTCAGAGGTACGTAAAGCAGACGTCTCCTCTCAGAGCACATGGTATATAGAATACTAGAATAGTAGAATTGTGATAGTGGCAAATCGGCGGTTCGAGCCCCGGCTGGCCACATGTCGAAGTGTCCTTGGGCAAGACACTGAAGTCAGTGACTGAACCCCAAATTGCTCCCAGTGAGTGGGCTGGCCGGCGCCTTGCATGGTAGCTTGCCGCCATTGGTGTGTGAATGTGTGTGTGTGAATGGGTGAATGAGAGGCCTTTGTAAAGCGCTTTGGATAAAGGCGCTATATAAGTGCAGTCCATTTACCATTTAGAAGGTCAAATATGGACAGACAAATATAGCGACAGATAGATGGATGGCTGGATGGATGGATGGGTCGGTGGATGTAGACAGACAGACAGAAACAAAGTAGATACAGAGTAGATCTACACTCACGCTGGCTCCTGCAGGTTGTGTAGGAAGTTGTCTATCTGGTCCTGGGGAATGTCTCCGTCCAGGTGTGCTAGGTAGGTGTAGAGACCCACAAAGGTGTCCAAGGGGATTCGGGCCGCACCCCCCTCCTCGTCCTCTGTCAGGATCTCACACGCAAACTTCAGGGCGCTGACGATTGTCTGAACGACACAAGCATATGGCACACACACACACACACGCATGCACGCACACACACACACACACACACACACACACAAACACACACACACAAAGAGAAAAGCCCAGGGCATCAAGACAGTGCATGACTGCCATCATGCGGTGAATAGTAGAACTACACCACAGTCACTAGTCTAGTGTTCTCAAAGTCCTTGAGCTTTGTCTTAAGACAGACAGCGTATGTACTGTATGTTGACAGAGAGTTAATGCACCGCAGGTCACACTAGAATAATAATAATATAGCTGTTATAGGCTAACACAATAGCCCCTTCTCAATAGTTAGACAATCTGTCCTCGCCTCGATTCCTCTGTACTCAATTCCTCTGTGACCCAGAAACCAATAAGTGGTGTTCACCATATTTAAGATCATATCAATTGTCCTACAGGGCATCAAAGAAACTGTAAACTCAAGTGTTGCTCTCAGACCTTGACGATGACCTCTTGGCTTATTGGTAGATGCTTAGGTCATCCTTGTGGGAGACCTGGGTTCACAACCCCCCCCCCCCCCCCCCAACCCAAACCCATAATTATTTTCCTGAGCGACTCACCCCTCCCAGTGCACTGCAGCCCAGAGCGAAGAACTGCATCCAGTCGATGTTAGCGCTGAAGTTCCCCAGAATCAGCAGAGTGTCCAGCTGCTCCACGGGCAAACACAGCCCTCGCCACTTCTGCTGCAGTTCCTCCTTGGTGGTCGTCTCTTTAAGGGCAAGCTGCCCGGAGAATAGAATGGAATGGAATGGAATGATAAAACTGGGACTTTGTGGAAATGTTGTGCATTTAACTTTACATTGAAGACTCTTTATGGATCTAAAACTTGTTTAAAAGTTTAGCTATGAAAATGTCATCGCCAATGTTTATGGAAATGTTGATTATTGTAATGTAGTGTTGCAGTGGATGCCATCAGCTCAGAAAGAAAGATCATGGCCGACCCCTTCCACCCCGGCCACGGCCTCCTCACCCTGCTTCCCTCTGGAAGAAGGTTGCGGCTGCCTAAGGCACTGAAGGCCCGCCACAGGCTCAGTTTCTTCCCCTCAGCCGCCAGGCTGCTAAATGACTCTGGCTTCCCCCTCCCCCCGCCTCCAAGTCTGCCCAGGACTGAACATGCACTAGACCTTGTATAACTCTGCACTGCACTTTATTTACAGCACTATCCATGCACTGTCTGTCCTGTGTTGTCCTGTTTTTGCCTGTTTTTGCATTTGTATTGTACTTGTTTTGTTCATATATATGTGAAAAAAGCATAAATGCACCTTCTGTAATGCCAAAGCAAATTCCTATATGTGTCAAGCATAATGGCAATAAACGTTATCTGAATCTGAATCTGAATCAGCTCAACACAAAAAAAGTTGATTCTTTTTTTTTTCTATGTGTGTTCTGTTAGTCAGTACCTGTTTGTGTAGGACTTTGAGCAGGCCTGGGGTCAGTCCTGTGTCTGTCTTCTGTGTGGCAATGGGCATTTCCAGCCTCTCCTTGGCAGGGAGAGTGTCTCCATTGGACAGTGCAGTGAAGTATCTGAGGGTGCAGAGACACGTAAGTCTTCTAACATCTTCCCCTATACAGTACCAGCTTGTCAGCAAACCCAATCATCTCACATCTTTCCCTTTACCTGCTTGTCAGCAAACCCAATCATCTCACATCTTTCCCTTTACCTGCTTGTCAGCCACCCAATCATCTCACCCCCCCCTATAAATGCTTGGTAGCCACCCAATCATCTATAGCTGACACATATTTAGTCACCTCTCAGGCCTGTTAATGTAAGCTATCCTCCGGGGAGGAAGGACCACAGTGGGTACTTACGCAGCTGACCACTGCAGCACGTCCTTGGGCTGCGTTCTGATAGCTGCTTTGGTGAACTGTTTCAGGATGTCTGGCAGCTCTGGGGGAATGTTGATTTGCTGGGCACAATACATAGTGTCTGGAGGGGGCATTGCTGTAGTTCAAAGTAAACAATAATACATAGTAAATGGTCTGCACTTTCATAGTACCTTTATCTAAAGCGCTTTACAACGGCTTCTCATTCACCCGTTGACACACACATTCACACACACATTCACACACACATTCACGGCAAGCTACCATGCAAGGTGCCACTCGACTGAGAGCAATTTGGGGTTCAGTGTGTTGCCCAAGGACACTTCGATATGTGGCCAGCCAGATTGAACCGCCAATCTGCCAACCTTGTGATCATTAGACCGCAGCTCTACCTCCTGAGCCCCAGCCGCCCCCTCTTTGTTCAGTGCTCACTCTGGTGGCAGGCAGCATTGAGATGTCCTTCTGGTCTCTCCAGGCTGGTTGAAAGCGTTAGTTCGCCATTAGTTAACATTAGTGTACGTTATTTGCATAGATTCGCATATTATTTCCTATTGGTTGATTCGGATACTCTCCGTGTGGGAAAGTCCTCTTATAATCTTTCTACAACAACTTTCCAAGTCGGAAATGTCCAAGTTTCGTAGTTCCAAGATGTCATGGACGCCACCATAAATTCCAACTCTTGAGCCTCAAACCGTCCTTGAGTGGACAAGATGTTTCCACTTCAGAATACATTCAACATTTATTTTGCAGACGCTTTTAATCCAAAGCGACTTACTTTTACAGATTACAGGGACATCATTCCCCCTGGAGTAACTGATTGCTAAGTGCCTTACACAAGGGCACACTAGTGGTGGTGTTTCAGGCGGGATTTGAACTCACAACCTTCCGATCACCAGTCCAACTCACTATCCACTAGTAAGTCAGTAAATCTTGGGCAGATCCTTTTTTTCCCCAAACATTCCTATTGCAGTCACTCTGGTACATGATATTCATCTCTACAGGTGTCTTAGGTACTTTTTAGCTAACTGTAACCTGACCATCCTTTTTAATGAATGAATGAATGAATGAATGAATGAATGAATGAATGAATGAATGAATGAATGAATGGACTTTATTGTCATTGCTACAGTACAGGTACCAAACAACGAAATTTAGGAGGGGTGGCTCCCCTGGTGTTAGGAAAGGAAAAAAAAAAAAAACAAGAAGGGAAGGAGCTGGTTTACATAAATAAAGGCTATTTAAGGATAACTAGTTGTTTGCACCTTGCAGTGAAGTGTCTGTAGTTTGACTGGTGACATTCTGCAGATGGTAGTCTCTCTGACACATTCACTCCTACCTGCTGGAGAGTGTTCCTGATTCCTGAATCCTGATTGATTTTGGCTATGGTTTTGGCTATGTTTCTGATAGTTGACAGGGTTCGACGTTAAGGTTTTTTCCTACTTGCCCTGTTTTCCCTACTTGCCCTGCAGGGCAAGTACTTCTCAAATCTACTTGCCCCATCTACATTTTGACTTGCCCTGCCTACCGTTGCCGGCTGTGCGGCGCATAGATTTCCCTCACAACATACTTCTAACTAAGATCCGTTGCCTGTTGATTGTGTGTAAATCGCTACAGAACACACGTTTCTTAAAAAAGGTTGTTCATTAGCTATATTACATCAATCATTATATTTAATAGTAGATGACAATTGGTTCCAACTATTAACTTATTTGTAGCATTGGACGGGTAAAAGCAATGTGGCAGAAATGTAACCTGTCAATCAGTAGTCATTTCAGATCAGTGAAATGATAAGTGCTATTTCAGAGTATTCAGACAGGGCCAATTACACCCTCCGTGCCCTCTCTGTACAGGTGAGACACATGTTTAATGCCGGGTCACAGTTCACATTAGGGGTGGGTAACTCACGATACAATAACCGTATGATATTTTGCGCCTCGATACCGATGGTATCACGATATAGCGATGCGATATTCGATACATTGTAAGACTAGTCATCAACGATACATCACAATATCTGTGTTGACTGAAGAAAAAATACCATTATAAAGGCAAAAAGCAGGAATTATGTTTTTTATTCATTCACTTTGTTGTTGCTGGTTGTGAACAATGAAACAAACAATAAATTAGGCCTAGCCTACATCTTTCTTACTCGTCTCTACACAAACACTGACTGCCACTTGTCCATGTGTGACTGCCATCATACAAAATAAAGTGCCAAAAGGCCAAACTGCCCAGAAAGCTGGAGTTAAAATGTTTAAGGAAGGACTATTATCTATTGTATCTATGTGAAGACTAATGTACATGTCCTATTTAGAAAAGAGGCTACAGAGCAGCTATGTATGCTATACATACTGATAATATTAAATTATGCATTTTACTTATTAAAATATATTTTCTGTTGTCTCATTAAAGAGATGAAGAGTAGCGTCATAATATAATTACCAAATTACCATATAATAAACCAATGGAACATTTACCTACAACTTCAAGTGGGATACCATAGAACTTACAGCAAGATATGAATAACATATGCACGATTCCATGACCCCACTTGAAAAAAAGAAATGTTAACACATTGGTAGCACTATCTGGCACAGTGGTAGCACTATCTGCCGGGGGGGGGGGGGGGGGGTTTATTCTGAAATGTTTTTGGGGGGACTTTTATTCTGATTTTTTTGGGGGGACTTATTCTGAAATAAAAAAAGATTCTGACTTTTATTCTGAAAATATTTTTGGGGGACTTTTATTCTGAAACATTTTTGGGGGGACTTTTATTCTGAAATAAAAATGTTCAGACTTTTATTCTGAAATCAAAAGAATGTCATACTTTTATTCTGAAATATTTTTGGGGGGACTTGATTTGTCAGAAACACAAGCCAATTGACCCATTACTCTTGGGTACCCTAAAATATGCATAGAAGTGTTATAATTTTGTAATAGCCTAAATGACAATTCTTGCACTTTGTATGACATTCCTCAAGATTGAAACTCACTTTGTAGTCTAGAAGTGTTGCTGAATACAGAGGTAGAGATTTCGGTAGAGTCCATTATATGTCCCCTATGCAGCAGGATTTCATTATGGCTATTAACACACATAATACATTGAGAGGATTAAAAGCAGTTAGAGGAGTGTCCGCCGGGAGGTCGTGGGTTCGATTTCCGGCCATGACTATAACAATGCTACCCGATGCCTCCCTGCTTGGCACTGTCGGCATTACGGGTTGGATTGGGGTCAGATTTGGATGGGGGGTAACATGGGGGTAACATCCCAGCGTCATGTCCAGGGTGTGCACTTGTACATCAATCCGCCTCAGGCTAGGGCAAACAGGAGATAGCCTCCTGCCCTATGAGCCATCAGGCTCGAGAACCATCACTCTTACTTGACTTATTTAGTATGTCTAAATGCTTAAACAGCTTTAACGTGGACGCTTTTATTTGCGTTAAATGACACAGATTAAATAAGGTATGCATTTCCATATCTTGGCTGAAGACGTAATGTAAGTGGAGAGGAGATTGATCGGGACTGCGGGAGTTTCCAATGACGTCATAGTCACAACAGTCGAAATGACATAATAACGTCACAATCAAATGTGGGTTTATAAAAGGCAATCGAGCCAGGTTGATGTCAGTATCACAAGGATATCACAAGGTAAGCACCTGTGGACGTTAGCGTACGCGTGTGTGTGTGTGTGTGTGTGTGTGTGTGTGTGTGTGTGTGTGTGTGTGTGTGTTTTATTTGGAAGAAATCCTCATTTACATACAACCGAGCTAAGTGGCCGGAGCCACAACTTCACTATACTCACAACTGCACTATACTTCCGAGGATGCGGGAGATCTTAAAAAAACAACAAGAATCGTCTTACGATTTCTAAGTTCATTTATAATGGGGCGGCTGTGGCGCAGGAGGTAGAGTGGCCGTCTAATGATCACAAGGTTGGCAGATCGGCGGTTCGAGCCCCAGCTGGCCACATGTCGAAGTGTCCTTGGGCAAGACACTGAACCCCAAAATTGCTCCCAGTGAGCGGGCCAGCGCCTTGCGTGGTAGCTTTCCGCCATTGGTGTGTGAATGTGTGGATGGGTGAATGAGAGGCCGTTTTGGAGCATTCTTGGAGCAGCAAAAAGGCGCTATATACATAAGTGCAGTCCATTTACCATTTATACCATAGTTTAGGCAAAGCAGCGTCGCGCTACTATCATGACATACCTGATGGTCCCAACTTAGGGTTGTAGCGATCTTGTTTTATAACAAGCAACACGTTTGTTGTGTGTATACTGTAGCCTACAGTCGTCAATTTAGACCAAATGAAACACCATTACCTGCTGCAGACATGTCGATCGTCGCTGGAACAAAATAAATCCGTCTTTACAACGTGTTCTGCGAGGGAGCTGGTGAGCGACAGGCTGGACGACTCACCTCATCGTTACATAGCAACCTAATGTTTGGATGCGAATACCTACGTCGCTTAGTAACAGTGAGCACGCTGGTGGTCTCGTGTCTGTGTTCATAAAAGCATCTACGTGCATTGACATCGCAGGTCGAAGTGACACAATGTCGTGACGTTAGAATTATAAGGTTCTATCTCCATTTTGTCAAAATTGAGTTTTTTTTACATAATCTGATCCATTAGGTGTTTATTAATGCCTGTGTGGTGTTATTTTTAAAAATGTTGACATTGTTTAGTTAGTAATTAATAAAATACAAAGGTTCCATCTCACAAAACGTAATGGAATATAAAAACTTTGACGCTCTGAACTACCCTAAACGGAGATAGAACCTTATCATTCTAAACTCACGATGTGTTAATGTGTGGAGGGATCTTTGACATCATGGCAACACTTTGATTGAAGTATGTGTGCGCATTGGCATTCATTCATTCATACAGATTCATTTCACACCACGACAAACATGTGTTTCCAGTTTTATTCTTTGAACAACAGAATAGCAAACGTTAAATGACACAGATTAAATAAGGTATGCATTTCCATATCTTGGCTGAAGAAGTAATGTAAGTGGAGAGGAGATTGATCGGGACTGCGGGAGTTTCCAATGACGTCATAGGCTACTAACAAATTGTAATAAACGTGGATACACCCAAATAGGGTGGAAGACCAATGTCAGCGTATAAACCAACGCCACGCTTATTTAAAACATGTTTTATTATTATTATTAAGTGCAGTACGTTAAAATTCATAGGGTGACAACAATTGAAGCGATGAAGAACCCACGCAATATCATAACCAACAGTTTTACACTGACTAAATACCTACAGTTTGTTAGAAAACTTGGGTGGGGGGGTTGTTAACATTTAACATTTTTGGCATTTGGCAGACACCTTTATCCAAAGCGACTTACAACAAATACAAATATATTTTACAAAAAATGTGTCCAAGTAAGTGAATCATCTATCCATCAGTCAAGTAATCTCTGCTTAATGGGGCAGGTTTGAGAGCAACTGGATTGTCTAATAATGTGATTAGTCCCATGTGTAATGGTTTTTAGGCCAGGCACCACACACTAATATGCTTTGTTTAACTTTACTAATATCAGAATGAAACTTGACATTTGACACAATACAGATGACTTTTAGAATTATACGTTTATTTTTTTTGACATTTGCATATCACGAGAATCACACCAATCTTTCTGATAACACACTGTTAGACATACTGAGAACAGGTTCTCAAAATATTGTTATGTCATGGATTTTCTTTTCTTCATAATTTCACACATATATTTGATGCATATTTTGCATAGATTTACAGATAAAATGCCACATCAAATAAAAATAACACAAGTTATAAAAAGAAAAAAAAAAGAAGCCTCTGGACAAGTCCTAGGAGACAGTTCTAATAATGTAAATGTGCCTCCTTTGAAGGCTAAGACAAATTACTTGTGCCTCCAATTAAAGCTACAGGCGTGTCGTTGATCCACTGCACTTGAAGTACCTAATTGAAGCTCCACCACATTCCTCCTCAAATTTCTTCTTCACCTCCTCCAGTTTCTTAAGATATACTTCGCTTCCTATGTCCCTCATGCTCTCAATCAGGAAGTCCAGATGCTCTGCAGTGGACAGTGAAATACCCAAGCCAGTCGTTTCCAGTTCAAGAATAAGCTTGTAGCATTCCATCAGCAGTTTGGCTTTCTTCTCTTTGTCAATCTCCAACTTGTTCTCCTGTTCCTGAATCAGTGCTTCTTTTTCAGCAATTCCATAGTTTTGGGCCAAATCTTCACCTGTCACGGTAACAGTCTTTTTCTTGATTACCCATATAGAATCGGCTTTGACATGATTAGAATAGTGACACTTCTTTGAACAAACAGTGCAGTAAAATCCTGTCATCGCACTACACCATGAGAGATCTTTTACCCACCAGCATCCTGGGTAATGACAGTTCTCCGTACAAATATTGCAAATGGTGGCAAGACTGGTTATTTGTTGTTTCTCCTTCACATATATTTCAGACGACATTGTAAATGTTTTCAAGTCATCCTGATGGGCCTTCAAGGCTATTTGAATCTTCTCATGTTCTTTCTGCGTCAGATCCATCAAGTTGACACGTTCCACTAGGTTGTTGACACAAGACGTCAGCAGTTTGTGGTGCCTCATTACACCTTCAGTCATTTTCACGCTCTGGGGTTCTATGTTACTTAGGAATTCTGAGAACTCTTTCATACCATCCATCGACGTATCCCAGTTATTCTTCAAGGCCTTTTCTTTCGTTGTTGTCTCCTGAACATTTGTGCAGGCATCTCTACAGTTGTTGAACTGGAAGAAAACGGCTTTATTGGAATGGTCTTTAGCCAATGGTATTTTAGCATCTGTCAAGGCCTGCAGAGCATCAGTTGGTTGCAGGCCAGAAGAATATGTCAAAAGGGCTACAATGTTATTCTCCATGTCTTTACCAAACAAAGATACAACTGCTGCAACTATGTACTTCTGTCTGTCACTGAGTCGATTAGTACTCTCCTTCATCACAAAGGCAACTGCATCAATTTCTCTAACTCCATTCTCAGATTTAAACAGCTGACACAAATTTTCCTCAACTACTTTGTCTTCGTTGATCCCACGGGTGTCTCCGTACCCCGGAGTGTCGATGATGGTGAGAGAGTACGGGACTCTACCGCCCTCAAATCCAAAGATCTCATAAACAGTGACTGCTGATGTTTGGCTTTCAGATGGACTTGTTTTCTCGTCTTCGATGATGTCAAACCAGACATCGTCGTCCCACTCTACTCCCAAGACATAGTTGACCATGGCATTGATCAGAGTCGACTTCCCTGTTCCTGTTTCTCCCACTATCAGTACGGTTTTGTTAATCTTACTGGGATCCTTCTCTCCAATGGTCCTTCTTCTTAGTTTGGACTCAGGTTTACCATCTAGACAATCCTTCTTTGGTAAGAGCTGATATCGAGCAGGAGGTCCTTCTTGCACTAGCTTGCTCTTCAAAATAATGTCTCTAAATTGGCCTGATATGCCACTAATCCTGTGTAACAAAATGAAGATAAGTTATCAAAGCAAATACATTGATTGATTATCGATGAAGTCATCAATTACATGTCAACATTTGGAATAACAGTGCAATGTGCTGACTGCCACTCACATGTTTGCCATGTTGATCTCTGGTCGTGACCCACAGGAGATGCTGTTGACTAGAGACTGGGTGCTGTGAAATTAGAACAGATACAGTCAGAGATATAAACCACGGTAACATTTTAGAATGTCTAGGTTATTTACCAATTGTCAATCGTGTGACTTGACAGGGTTAGATAAATCAACACAATGCAGAGTACCAGGCAGTTTCAGTTAGCTCTCAGACATTGGATTTTTAAGAGACCGCCAATCAACATTGATCAATGAAAAGTATGGGTAGGAATGAGTATGAATATGAATCCATGGAATACAATAAGATGGAGGAGAGGAGCAGGTGTGCGTGTGTGTTTTCAAGAGGATCAAGAGAGCAGGTAATCCAAGGGTTTGGCATGTTTGGTATTAAAACACAACAAATAGATCGATTTAAAATCTAAACTTTTGGAGTGTAGAACCAAAAGAAGAAAACATGCTTCACTGTGCCATTTCCTACACAGGGCACTGTATGCAGACACTATAATGGTGATGGAGATAGTGAATATGAGTGTTCCTTTAACAATAAAGGATATGGAAACTGTCAAATGCTCAATGAGAAAATACAGAGATTATTTCATTCTAAGGAGTCACTAATTAACTACACAGACTTTTCAATTAATATCCAGTTTGATTCTCAACATTCGAACTGACATAAGGGCTAAACCTTCAACAGATTATAGAGCAGAGTTAAACGATTGTCTGATTGTATAACATCTTGGACTTACCTACCTGTGCTCCAGGTGTGTGATCAGTCAGTCAGTGCTGCAATCAGTCAAAGAGGGAGTGAGAGAGGTGATGATCGGTGATGGTGAGATATATAGTGTCCAGAAACTGCCCATCTCAGCAGGAGAAGATCCCACCCACCCTGGAACTACAGTCCCTCCTCCCACCAAGCCAGCTGACTTCAGAGATAAGACAGATGTTTCTTCAGCAGAATGTGGAGGTGATATCATTGTATGCTGTAGCATTACGATTTCATTTCATTACAGGGCCTAGCCCAAACCAAGAAAACACAGACCCAGAGCACAAGTGTCCACATAGTTTTGGCTAATGGTGCATTCAAGTACTCCTCTGAAACTCTGATGTACATGAATTGTCTTAATTTAGGTGTTCCTAAGAGCAAATGATCGCAGCATGTGATGTCCACTGTAGCTTTGGGAACAAACAGGAGTGCTTGTGTGCTTCATTGTGTCCTTTGTCCGATTAGCGTTACCTGATTGCTGTGTAAGCATTCTAATCATGTTGTTGAAAATGTAATCATGATACCAGTCAACTGTGACTGTGTTTAGGCCCTAATTAAATCAGTTGTAGACAGTGGGTTGACAAGATAATGCAAACATAAGCATGTTATTGTGTGGCAATAATCTATATAGAGTTAGAGTCGTTTGCACATTGTCATAAATCTATATCTTAGACTTCTCTTAATGTTACTTGTTACAACGCTGTTGTAATATTTAACCCCTATAGGTATTTCTTTTGATTTAATCATAAAAAAACTAAAATAGAACGGGAGACAATTATCGATTTATTATTAGTATTATGATGATGATGATGATGATTATTATTAGCAGTATTGGAGTAGTGATAGTAGTAGTAATAATAATAATAATAATAATAATAATAATAATAATAATAATAATGGTCCAATTCGGTTGTTAAGTCGTGACGTGTTTCCGGGTCCAACGTTGGCTGAGGCGCTCTCTTCGAAATGCCGCAGTAATAATAATAATTCATTATATTTGTATACCGATTTTCCAAGGCTCAAAGACACTGACAATATGGGAAAAACGGGAAAGTGCTGTGTCCCTTGTTGTATGAATAGATTAGAGTCTAAAAAACGATTGAACTGTCATTCTACAGCTTTAGTACACTGGTACTCTGGTGCAGGGAATTTTTGTTTTGGACCCGGAAATTGCTAAACGTCACGCGTGACGTCAGACTTAACCAGAAACTGCCCATCTCAGCAGGAGAAGATCCCACCCACCCTGGAACTACAGTCCCTCCTCCCAACAAGCCAGCTGACTTCAGAGATAAGACAGATGTTTCTTCAGCAGAATGTGGAGGTGATATCATTGTATGCTGTAGCATTACGATTTCATTTCATTACAGGGCCTAGCCCAAACCAAGAAAACACAGACCCAGAGCATAAGTGTCCACATAGTTTTGGCTAATGGTGCATTCAAGTACTCCTCTGAAACTCTGATGTACATGAATTGTCTTAGTTTACGTGTTCCTAAGAGCAAATGATCGCAGCATGTGATGTCCACTGTACCTTTGGGAACAAACAGGAGTGCTTGTGTGCTTCATTGTGTCCTTTATCCGATTAGCGTTACCTGATTGCTGTGTAAGCCTTCTAATCATGTTGTTGAAAATGTAATCATGATACCAGTCAACCGTGACTGTGTTTAGGCCCTAATTAAATCAGTTGTAGACAGTGGGTTGACAAGATAACGCAAACATAAGCATGTTATTGTGTGGCAATAATCTATATAGAGTTAGAGTCGTTTGCACATTGTCATAAATCTATATATTAGACTTCTCTAAATGTTACTTGTTACAACGCTGTTGTAATATTTAACCCCTATAGGTATTTATTTTGATTTAATCATAAAAAAACTAAAATAGAACGGGAGACAATTATCGATTCATTATTAGTATTATGATGATCATAATGATTATTATTATTAGCAGTAGTAGTAGTAGTGATAATAATAATAATAATAATAATGGTCCAATTCGGTTGTTAAGTCGTGACGTGTTTCCGGGTCCAACGTTGGCTGAGGCGCTCTCTTCGAAATGCCGCAGTAATAATAATAATTCATTATATTTGTATACCGCTTTTCCGAGGCTCAAAGACACTGACAATATGGGAAAAACGGGAAAGTGCTGTGTCCCTTGTTGTATGAATAGATTAGAGTCTAAAAAACGATTGAACTGTCATTCTACAGCTTTAGTACACTGGTACTCTGGTGCAGGGAATTTTTGTTTTGGACCCGGAAATTGCTAAACGTCACGTGTGACGTCAGACTTAACCAGAAACTGCCCATCTCAGCAGGAGAAGATCCCACCCACCCTGGAACTACAGTCCCTCCTCCCACCAAGCCAGCTGACTTCAGAGATAAGACAGATGTTTCTTCAGCAGAATGTGGAGGTGATATCATTGTATGCTGTAGCATTACGATTTCATTTCATTACAGGGCCTAGCCCAAACCAAGAAAACACAGACCCAGAGCATAACCCTAGATGTGATGCCCATGGTGACCTCCCAGTTCTAGTTGAGGTTGAGCCGGAGCAGGTAGTTTGCACACGTTCACAGAGTGCTCAAGTTCCATCAGTTGTCACGAGATGTGGGAGGAGTGTTAGGAACCCAAATAGGCTTATTTGTGAGATGTCAGGGCAGATGCTTAAAGGGAGTACTGAGCCTTTCATAGGTTCTGCATTTAGTTTCATTGCGGCGTCTATGTAGGGGCGTAGTGCATCCAGTTTTTTTAATTTTTTTATTTTGCTTCCGGTCTGAGTCGTGACCTAGAGTCATGAGATTCTCTTGTAAGGGCAAAGTTATGTACAACTGTGGGATGTAGATGGCATCTCTTTCTCCTCTGTGATAAGTACGGGTTTTGGTACCAATCTGTCCTTACACACTTCTTATGGAAGAATTTATAATGTTGAGTTTTGGTACATCAGTGCTCGAGATCCACGTTTTTTTTTTTTTTTGTCATTTGTTTGTTTTTTCGCTCCTGTTTTTTTTTTTTTTTACTGTCCTCCAGTTTTCATGCTGTTGCCCCATTTTAGTATAATTTAAGGGGGGTGTATGTAACGGAGTAGAAAGTTCAAAGTTCAATTATAGCTAAAATAGAGCTAAACTGCGCCCTCTAGGGGTTTAATGACGTGGTGTATCCGTAGGGGTATATCCGGGGTGTATCCGTGACCCGGATGCCGTGTAAATACAGCTGGACAGTGCAATAGCACGGGATGTAACGTGTTCTCCCTCAGTTCATCCTTAACCACTGATGCGAATTTAGCTCGATGACCCTGCAAGTCCCGTGTCCAGAATTTGATGCACTGTTTTCTACAGAATAAATGAACGTGAGCCATCCAGCTGAGAGTGATTCATGCAAAGATACACCCCGTCACACTAGCCTATGCGATGAAGAAACAGCGGTAATTTATAAGTAATAAATTTGAGAGCATGGCAACGGTGGACAACCTGCAGTCGGAGCTGAAAAGCTTAGCAAGCCAGTGGGACAAGCTGAAAACATCACCACTAGAAGAATATGTGACCAGGACAGTGGAAGAGGGACCCGATGGAGGAAAGGAAGAGGACATGGAGATCATCACCAAAAGTTGTCCCTGCTGCAAAGAGTGCCCGCTGTGCTGCTACCAAATTCTGCAGAGATTCAACATGCTCACAGATGCATACCCCCTGCTTGGACTTGCATACAAGATCTTGCTGACATTGTCAATAACCCAGGTGGCCTGCGAGCGATCATTCTCAACACTTAAGTACATAAAAAGCAGACTGAGGAGCAGCCTGTCTTCCAGCAAACTGGAAGCCTTCATGTTGATGGCCACTGTGGCTTTGGACACAGACACTGTCATTGACAAAGTGGCAGAGAAGAGTGAGCTCATGAGGAAACTGCTGTTGTACTAAGGTTAGAGAATATTAAAATACAATTATTCTAATAATTTAGCAGCTTTTTAGACTGAAGATAATTTGATCATGTGACTCACTCATTGTTATCCCCAGTTCCCCACCTCTCTAAGGATGCCCTGTATGGTTCATTGTCCATTGTTGTTGAGACTAGTATCCAGAGGGCCATGCAGCCTTTTCCACTAAGTGAGTATACAGTACAGTAGCTGTCAGGGTTTTTTTCTCAATTTTCTGGAAGATGCTCTGATCATCTGAATCTGTCACATGATAATGTACAATTTACAATTTTGAATTAATTATCTGTCTCTCTCTCCCTCTCTCTCCATCATGAGATGGCATTATTGTTATAGTTTGTTGAAGTGGCTGTTTTCCAGATATGCTGCTATCTCTACATTGTTCTACAGTAAGTAAAAAGGTACTAATAATGATGCAATTATTACTACTACTACTAAATGATCATGTCTTAGTCTCACCCTTGTCTCTGTCTCTGTTTCTCTCTCTCTCAAAGGTTGCCGTTGCCGTTTGTCAGAAAAATTTCACTGGACTTCACAGTCTTTCTTTTTTATTTAGCAGTGAGTTCACAGTCTATGATGCATTTATTACTAGTACTTAAATATTTGAATTTATTATATATTATTTAATATAATAAAACATTTGAAATTATTCTTTGGCTTCTGGTGCTTTTTCTTTGATAACGTTTTACTTCTACTATACTTGAGTCAAGTATGGAGATTGTGTACCCCATGGCCACCACCGCCAGTCAAGAGTGAGTGAGTACACTGGTTTTTTTGATTGATTGATTGAAAACATTATTAGAAGATTTGCAGAAGTAGGTACATGAAAGTACATATTACATACAAGGTCAACTAACAGGATAAAAACCCAAGAAAGCCACTGGCTTATTTCAATTGGGGTCCTTGATACTTGATGGTCAACTTGCACTGGTACCATTGCTTACTGCATGTACCGTAGTCGTCTTTGTAGTGGTTTGGGGGAATACTACAGTTTGTCATATGACTGTACAGCACAGTATATAAGACGAGTATATAAGGCAAGTATTTTTGTGCTGGTGGGTGTGGTCCGACCGATTGGGGTGGGCCTGTCTGGGCCAAAAATGCCAGGGCCTAATTTTCGTCCCAGTCCAGCCCTGGTTTCCATTAGGCTACTAACAAATTGTAATAAACGTGGATCCACCCAAATAGGGTGGAAGACCAATGTCAGCGTATAAACCAACGCCACGCTTATTTAAAACATGTTTTATTATTATTATTAAATGCAGTACGTTAAAATTCATAGGGTGACAACAATTGAAGCGATGAAGAACCCACGCAATATCATAACCAACAGTTTTACACTGACTAAATACCTACAGTTTGTTAGAAAACTTGGGTGGGGGGGTCGTTAACATTTAACATTTTTGGCATTTGGCAGACACCTTTATCCAAAGCGACTTACAACAAATACAAATATATTTTACAAAAAATGTGTCTAAGTAAGTGAATCATCTATCCATCAGTCAAGTAATCTCTGCTTAATGGGGCAGGTTTGAGAGCAACTGGATTGTCTAATAATGTGATTAGTCCCATGTGTAATGGTTTTTAGGCCAGGCACCACACACTATTATGCTTTGTTTAACTTTACTAATATCAGAATGAAACTTGACATTTGACACAATACAGATGATTATACGTTTATTTTTTGACATTTGCATATCACGAGAATCACACCAATCTTTCTGATAACACACTGTTAGACATACTGAGAACAGGTTCTCAAAATATTGTTATGTCATGGATTTTCTTTTCTTCATAATTTCACACATATATTTGATGCATATTTTGCATAGATTTACAGATAAAATGCCACATCAAATAAAAATAACACAAGTTATAAAAAGAAAAAAAAAGAAGCCTCTGGACAAGTCCTAGGAGACAGTTATAATAATGTAAATGTGCCTCCTTTGAAGGCTAAGACAAATTACTTGTGCCTCCAATTAAAGCTACAGGCGTGTCGTTGATCCACTGCACTTGAAGTACCTAATTGAAGCTCCACCATGTTCCTCCTCAAATTTCTTCTTCACCTCCTCCAGTTTCTTAAGATATACTTCGCTTCCTATGTCCCTCATGCTCTCAATCAGGAAGTCCAGATGCTCTGCAGTGGACAGTGAAATACCCAAGCCAGTCGTTTCCAGTTCAAGAATAAGCTTGTAGCATTCCATCAGCAGTTTGGCTTTCTTCTCTTTGTCAACCTCCAACTTGTTCTCCTGTTCCTGAATCAGTGCTTCTTTTTCAGCAATTCCATAGTTTTGGGCCAAATCTTCACCTGTCACGGTAACAGTCTTTTTCTTGATTACCCATATAGAATCGGCTTTGACATGATTAGAATAGTGACACTTCTTTGAACAAACAGTGCAGTAAAATCCTGTCATCGCACTACACCATGAGAGATCTTTTACCCACCAGCATCCTGGGTAATGACAGTTCTCCGTACAAATATTGCAAATGGTGGCAAGACTGGTTATTTGTTGTTTCTCCTTCACATATATTTCAGACGACATTGTAAATGTTTTCAAGTCATCCTGATGGGCCTTCAAGGCTATTTGAATCTTCTCATGTTCTTTCTGCGTCAGATCCATCAAGTTGACACGTTCCACTAGGTTGTTGACACAAGACGTCAGCAGTTTGTGGTGCCTCATTACACCTTCAGTCATCTTCACGCTCTGGGGTTCTATGTTACTTAGGAATTCTGAGAACTCTTTCATACCATCCATCGACGTATCCCAGTTATTCTTCAAGGCCTTTTCTTTTGTTGTTGTCTCCTGAACATTTGTGCAGGCATCTCTACAGTTGTTGAACTGGAAGAAAACGGCTTTATTGGAATGGTCTTTAGCCAATGGTATTTTAGCATCTGTCAAGGCCTGCAGAGCATCAGTTGGTTGCAGGCCAGAAGAATATGTCAAAAGGGCTACAATGTTATTCTCCATGTCTTTACCAAACAAAGATACAACTGCTGCAACTATGTACTTCTGTCTGTCACTGAGTCGATTAGTACTCTCCTTCATCACAAAGGCAACTGCATCAATTTCTCTAACTCCATTCTCAGATTTAAACAGCTGATACAATTGTTCCTCAACTACTTTGTCTTCGTTGATCCCACGGGTGTCTCCGTACCCCGGAGTGTCAATGATGGTGAGAGAGTACGGGACTCTACCGCCCTCAAATCCAAAGATCTCATAAACAGTGACTGCTGATGTTTGGCTTTCAGATGGACTTGTTTTCTCGTCTTCGATGACCTCAAACCAGACATCGTCGTCCCACTCTACTCCCAAGACATAGTTGACCATGGCATTGATCAGAGTCGACTTCCCTGTTCCTGTTTCTCCCACTATCAGTACGGTTTTGTTAATCTTACTGGGATCCTTCTCTCCAATGGTCCTTCTTCTTAGTTTGGACTCTGATTCAGGTTTACCATCTAGACAATCCTTCTTTGGTAAGAGCTGATATCGAGCAGGAGGTCCTTCTTGCACTAGCTTGCTCTTCAAAAGAATGTCTCTAAATTTGCCTGATATGCCACTAATCCTGTGTAACAAAATGAAGATAAGTTATCAAAGCAAATACATTGATTGATTATCGATGAAGTCATCAATTACATGTCAACATTTGGAATAACAGTGCAATGTGCTGACTGCCACTCACATGTTTGCCATGTTGATCTCTGGTCGTGACCCACAGGAGATGCTGTTGACTAGAGGCTGGGTGCTGTGAAATTAGAACAGATACAGTCAGAGATATAAACTACGGTAACATTTTAGAATGTCTAGGTTATTTACCAATTGTCAATCGTGTGACTTGACAGGGTTAGATAAATCAACGCAATGCAGAGTACCAGGCAGTTTCAGTTAGCTCTCAGACATTGGATTTTTAAGAGACCGCCAATCAACATTGACCAATGAAAAGTATGGGTAGGAATGAATATATCATATACGTGTTGCAGCTAAGGTTGTGCTATGACCATGTCTAAAGCCAGATTGGTGCACATTTAGAATGAGACTAGCCTAATACTTTGGAAAGGCAAGGTAGCATGGATATTGGGCAATAGGCTAGGTGCACGATCTCCACTACTTCCTGAAAGGCACCTTGCATGAACATATCCTGTCTCACTCTATTGGTTTAATTGATTAATCAGCTGTGCAGTAAACTGTTGGAACACACAGTGCACAGCTGATTAATCAATTAAACCAATAGAGTGAGACAGGATATGTTCATGCAAGGTGCCTTTCAGGAAGTAGTGGAGATCGTGCACCTAGCCTATTGTATGTAGCATCTACTACATCACAAGTCGAAAATGTTTGAAATTAAATCAAAGATTTGTTAGGAGGTGACTAATCATCTCTCATCGATCCAGCTGAGGACCGGGAGAGGGGAGGGTAGTCTGACCATGCTCAGGCAATCCACCATTTCTCTCAAATAAATATCCTGCTGAAATAAAATGGTGGTTAATGGCATTGGACTTACCTACCTGTGCTCCAGGTGTGTGATCAGTCAGTCAGTGCTGCAATCAGTCAAAGAGGGAGTGAGAGAGGTGATGATCGGTGATGGTGAGATATATAGTGTCCAGAAACTGCCCATCTCAGCAGGAGAAGATCCCACCCACCCTGGAACTACAGTCCCTCCTCCCACCAAGCCAGCTGACTTCAGAGACAAGACAGATGTTTCTTCAGCAGAATGTGGAGGTGATATCATTGTATGCTGTAGCATTACGATTTCATTTCATTACAGGGCCTAGCCCAAACCAAGAAAACACAGACCCAGAGCATAAGTGTCCACATAGTTTTGGCTAATGGTGCATTCAAGTACTCCTCTGAAACTCTGATGTACATGAATTGTCTTAATTTAGGTGTTCCTAAGAGCAAATGATCGCAGCATGTGATGTCCACTGTAGCTTTGGGAACAAACAGGAGTGCTTGTGTGCTTCATTGTGTCCTTTATCCGATTAGCGTTACCTGATTGCTGTGTAAGCATTCTAATCATGTTGTTGAAAATGTAATCATGATACCAGTCAACCGTGACTGTGTTTAGGCCCTAATTAAATCAGTTGTAGACAGTGGGTTGACAAGATAATGCAAACATAAGCATGTTATTGTGTGGCAATAATCTATATAGAGTTAGAGTCGTTTGCACATTGTCATAAATCTATATCTTAGACTTCTCTAAATGTTACTTGTTACAACGATGTTGTAATATTTAACCCCTATAGGTATTTCTTTTGATTTAATCATAAAAAAACTAAAATAGAACGGGAGACAATTATCGATTTATTATTAGTATTATGATGATGATGATGATTATTATTATTAGCAGTATTGGAGTAGTGATAGTAGTAGTAATAATAATAATAATAATAATAATAATAATAATAATAATGGTCCAATTCGGTTGTTAAGTCGTGACGTGTTTCCGGGTCCAACGTTGGCTGAGGCGCTCTCTTCGAAATGCCGCAGTAATAATAATAATTCATTATATTTGTATACCGCTTTTCCGAGGCTCAAAGACACTGACAATATGGGGAAAACGGGAAAGTGCTGTGTCCCTTGTTGTATGAATAGATTAGAGTCTAAAAAACGATTGAACTGTCATTCTACAGCTTTAGTACACTGGTACTCTGGTGCAGGGAATTTTTGTTTTGGACCCGGAAATTGCTAAACGTCACGCGTGACGTCAGACTTAACCAGAAACTGCCCATCTCAGCAGGAGAAGATCCCACCCACCCTGGAACTACAGTCCCTCCTCCCACCAAGCCAGCTGACTTCAGAGATAAGACAGATGTTTCTTCAGCAGAATGTGGAGGTGATATCATTGTATGCTGTAGCATTACGATTTCATTTCATTACAGGGCCTAGCCCAAACCAAGAAAACACAGACCCAGAGCATAAGTGTCCACATAGTTTTGGCTAATGGTGCATTCAAGTACTCCTCTGAAACTCTGATGTACATGAATTGTCTTAATTTAGGTGTTCCTAAGAGCAAATGATCGCAGCATGTGATGTCCACTGTAGCTTTGGGAACAAACAGGAGTGCTTGTGTGCTTCATTGTGTCCTTTATCCGATTAGCGTTACCTGATTGCTGTGTAAGCCTTCTAATCATGTTGTTGAAAATGTAATCATGATACCAGTCAACCGTGACTGTGTTTAGGCCCTAATTAAATCAGTTGTAGACAGTGGGTTGACAAGATAACGCAAACATAAGCATGTTATTGTGTGGCAATAATCTATATAGAGTTAGAGTCGTTTGCACATTGTCATAAATCTATATCTTAGACTTCTCTTAATGTTACTTGTTACAACGCTGTTGTAATATTTAACCCCTATAGGTATTTATTTTTATTTAATCATAAAAAATAAATAAAAAATAGAACAATTATCGGGAGACAATTATCGATTTATTATTACAGTTTTTTTCAATTGCTAAAACACATTTCACAAAACTTTCCTCCATTTTCACAAAACTCTAAACACAACACACTTTTCTAAAGCTACATAAACAAAACCACACCTTCTCTCTTCAAAACTCAAACTTTCACACCAAAACAGCTGCTCAAAGCCTTCAAAAATGTAAACACTATAAGCATCATTACAGACTACAACAAAACAACTGAAAACACAATGTTCAGTGTGTGAGAATGTTCTTTTTTTTTCACAACTGCCAAAGCACATTTTTAGAAACCTTACAGTATCTGTTCTCAGAATATATCACTGTAGAGTATTGGGCATTCATAGATTTGTGTGTTTCATATGAACAGTATGTAAATCTACAGAAAATACAGTATGTATGTTACGGTACATGTGGGAATACGGTACATGTGGGAAAACTAGGGTTAGGTTAGGTGCTAGGGTGACTTGGTACATGCTGGCATGTCTAACCCTAACCCTAACCTTAACCCTAACCCTAACCCTACCCCTAATCTTAACCCTAGCACCCTAGCACCTAACCCTAACCCTAGTTTTCCCACATGTACCGTATTCCCACATGTACCGTAACATGTACACTACTGTACTGTATCACAACTCAATGCAAACACTACAGAGGATCCATTACACACAACAATACTCACTGAAAACAATGTTCAGGGTGTGATGTTTTTTTATTTTATTTATGGAACTATACCACACACACACACACACACACACACACACACACACACACACACACACCACAATCATTTGCAACAAGTGTCTTACATTTTGAGTCGTTATGTTTAATGAATGAAGCTAGGTGTGTTCATTGTGTTCAAATGTTGCTGACTGTGGCAAGCATTTTGCATCACATAAGCTTTAATTTGAGAATTTGAGCAGAGTTTTTTGCAACTTGTGTTTTAGCAAGACAAGATGTGTTTAGATTTATGAGAAAAGGAGGATTGTGTTTTGTGAATTGTGTCTTCATGTGAAATGTGTTTATGGTTTTGGCAAATGGGAGCTAGTTTTATTAAATGTGTTTAGAGAACTGGTCATTTGGTTTAGAGAATTGGCTTTTGTGTTTCAGCAATTGGGAAAAACGGTAGTATTATGATGATGATGACGATGATTATTATTATTATTATTAGTAGTAGTAGTAGTAGTAGTAGTAGTAGTGATAGTAGTAGTAGTAGTAGTAGTAGTAGTAGTAGTAGTAGTAGTAGTAGTAGTAGTAGTAGTAGTAGTAGTAGTAGTAGTAGTAGTAGTAGTAGTAGTAGTAGTAGTAGTAGTAGTAGTAGTAGTAGTAGTAGTAGTAGTAGTAGTAGTAGTAGTAGTAATAATCGTAGACTACAGGAGAAAAAAGTCCGAGATCCTGCCCCTGCTCATCGACGGAGAGAGCGTAGAGATGGTCTCAAACCTCCGTTTCCTGGGACACATCATACGGGATGACCTGGCCTGGAAGGACAACACTAAAGGCACCATCAAGAGGGCACAACAGCGGCTATACACCCTGAGATGCCTCAAGAAACAACACAGCAAGCAGGAGATGCTGGTGGCCTTCTACCACGGCGCAGTGGAGAGCATCCTCACCTTCGGCATCTCCAACTGGTACCACAGCTGCACGGCAGCGGAGAGAAACGATCTACAGAGAGTCGTGAGAACAGCACAGGGGATCACCGGCGCCACCCTCCCCTCTCTGAAGGAGCTGTACGAAACACGCTGTCTCAGGAGGGCCTCCAAGATCTCCAAGGACCCGACCCACCCTGGGCACGAACACTTTGTCAAGCTGCCCTCGAACAGGAGGTACAGGACCCCGGCCGCTAGGACAAACAGACTGAAGGACAGCTTCTACCACAGGGCCGTCAAGGCCCTGAACACAGAAAAGGCCTAAGTTCTGGGCCCAGGACAAGTCCGGACGGATTGTAATGGCAGCTAGTGCTGAGGCACAAACATGTACATTTTCGTAGTATTTACTGTTGTCCCAGTACCCGTGTCAAATGGATATCTAGTAAATGCATATGTATCTATCACACACATTCCCTTGGTTGACTGGTCTTGACATAAGGCCTCTGATTTGAAAATCTTCTGCCCTGTGCTGAAGTTGTGGTACTGTATAGCGGTAACGCTCCTGATTTAAAAACATGACCTGCAAGTTGCATAGGATCCAGATCAAATCCTACCCCCCCCTCCCTCTCTCTGTCTGTCTTTCCCATCTCTCCTTCCATTCTGTCTGAATAAACTGAAAAGATACTCAAGGTGTAATGGATGTTCACTCTCCATAAACAAAAACAAAAAAGAAAGCCTTATCCCCTGGTTTGGACTGTCTACTCAGCCCTCGTGGTAGCGTTGGGACGAGTGTCGTCCACAGCCCTGGGTCCGGTCATGTCATCAACACTGTGACCAGTGAAGTTATCCGGCCGCACCATCCCTTCCTGACGTTTCCTGGAAGAAAACAGAAAAACATCTGTGAGACCAAACATTGCCTATGACTAATAGCTCTACACTACTCTACATTCTACAACAGCTACTTACTATGGGGTCAGAGTAGAGATTCTCAGCTTTCATTCCAGGTTGTAATTCCTTAGATTGGGTTTCAAGGCTCCAAAGGTATTGGAAAAGACAATCCTGAGCATGCAATAACTGCCTGAAGTTTGCGACCCAGTGACCCCACCAGACAGTCTCTGGTGTTGCTCTGCGACCATCTTCAGTTATTTGATTGTGTTTCGGTATTTTTCGGGTATTGTTTAGCAAACTCTAACCTCATCATCCTGAGGGTAACTAGTTGTTTGCGCCTTGCAGTGAAGCCTCTCGCAATTTGTCTGGTGACGTATTTGGCAAGTGGTAGTCTCTGACACAATCGCTTCTACCTCCTGGAGAGGGTTCTGTTCCTGATCTCTGGGGACAGTTGTGTTGGTTTCTTCTTAATTATGGTGACGATTCGATTCTGCGTTCATACACTGGAGAAGTCTTCCTTGGCCTACCAGTCCATTTGCGATTGCTGGGCTCACCAGTGCTTTCTTTATTTTTTAACGATTGATTTTAGTCTAATTCTAAGGTTTTGGCTGTGTTTCTGATAGATTTTTGCTGATATTTCAGCCTGCATGCTCCTGGAACAAACTCCCTGAAGAAATCAAACAGGCCCAAACCCTTAAAATATTTAAATCTAAGCTAAAAACCTTCATGTTTTGCACCAGTTATGATTAAACACAAACACTTCTACCAATGTCTTTTTTCCATTAACTATTGTCTTTTTAAATGTTTTATCTATTTACTTCTTATATTTGCTTTTATTCATTGTAATTTTTATTTTCCTATGCTCCTCTTGCTGTATTTTTAAATAATGCATGTAAAGCACTTTGAATTGCCCCTGTTGTATGAAATGTGCTATACAAATAAACTTGCCTTGCCTTGCCTTGCCTTCATAATGGCTTCTTTGACTTTCATTGATGTCTCTTTGGTCCTCGTGTTGACAGACACCAAATGCAGACCGCAAAGGCAAATGCAAAGCCTAGACTCAAAACTAGACACTCTCTTATGCCTGCACAAATGATGTGATGGAACACGCTTGACTATCCAGAAACACCTGTCAAACCAATTTTCCAATACTTTGGGTTCCCTGAAATAGGGGGGACTATGCATAACAAGGGTTGTAATTTCTATGTTGTAATTTCATACCCTGGTATTCTGTTGTTCTCCCTGCTCTCTTGCTCTTTCTTTCCTTCATATCCTCTCCTCCTTTTCATGTCTTCCTTCCTTCTCTACTGTATACTTTAACTATACCATTATACTATTATACTCTTAGTGCTCTAAACTCCCTCACATAGTGTTTGTGTTCTATCCGGCCCTGTCCACTCGTTCTCTGCCTCCCTCCGTCCTTCCCTCACACCATTCTGTTATAGTCGTCATCCCTCTAGACATGCTATTTCTCAGAGACAGACCCAATAAAAGAGAGGCTGTTGTGCAATAGTCTCTCACCCTTTATTTACCAGCTCTGCTTCAGCTGGGCTATTTACCCAGTGTTTACTAAGAAACGATGCGGTAGCTATGTGGTAACAAGGGGTACTTTCTGGTGCTTACCAGAAAGGATTCTGCAGAACTGGTAACTACCTGGTACTAAATGGCACTAAATGGCACAAGAACTAGCGAGCATAATTAAAATGCTATTATCAGGTCGTAATGTTTTTAAGTACTATACCTGATTAATAATATTGTGCTGTAAAATAAAGGGTTATCCTATAATCTTATCCAGAGCCACAGTGGTAACTCACGTCAATACTGAGGAGCCACAGAAAGAGAGACAGAGATCCAGTTATCCAGCTGAAGGTTCTTGTTAGGTGCCATGCAGATGTGTTTGGTGCAACACAAAAAAAAACAGGGCTGAAAGGATTACTGAAATCAAGTTCACTGATAAATATTAAACAAATATGAAAATATTAGGAGAGGAATACGATTATGATTATTTGAGTACAACAAATCGTGAATTTCAGATCAGATCGCTGCTTTGTTACTCTATATGGGTGGAGTATCATATTTAGCATTCATTAGTTGAGGGATCTGATGATGAAATCCCCTGTGCCCTCCCATTTTCTTCTCTGAGGCCCACAATCCTGGACTTGGCCCCAGAATGAGGGGGACTATGGGGGGGGTTAGTGATGTTTCCCCTCCCTACTCCTAAAGCCTGTTGCCAAAGCCTTGAGGAAATGCACAATCCCCCAGATCTTATTTCCTATCCTGCCTTGTCTCCAGTCTCGTGGCACACGTCCACACCATGACAACCTGAACAGAATGTTAAAGACTGCGTCTACCTTACTGCGGTTCATTTGTGGGACTGTCCAATCCCCATGTTTAATAAGACAGACCACGAGGAAAACCCCTCACTCTACTAAGCTCTTCTGCTCTAATCATTGTCCTTGAGAGAAAGAGAGAGAGAGAGAGAGAGAGAGAGAGAGAGAGAGAGAGAGAGAGAGAGAGAGAGAGAGAGAGAGAGAGGGAGAGAGTGTGTTAGGGATTTAGAGCTCTTCTCTCTCTCTCTTTGAGTTGGCTGCGGTTCAGGTTATTGTGATGCCTTGTGTTCACGCATCCCCCCCCATTCCCTAACCCTAGAATCTGTTTCCTTCATCCCCCCCTAACCACAGATCAGATCTAGGATCAGATTGCCATACCACGAATCCTTGCCTTCAACATTAAAAACACATGAAAACATACCTGACCCTGTGGTATCACTTATTAGTGGTAACGGTAACTACATGACTTATTCTCTAAAATCACAGGCCTGCTTAACCGACCGTTTGCTCAGTGTGTCATTATGTGATCATTAAGTCAGGGTGAACTGTCAAACTAAGGAATGTCAAATCAGTCATTGATCAAATTGATTAGGTTTAGAGTGAGGGTTATTTAAGGTTTTCAGAAAGGGTTGATCAGAAGAAGCATTGTGATTGACGTATTCAAAGCTGTGCTTTATTCCCTGATAAAGTAACAACCGCTCGGACACATTTTTCCTGTTTACCATATGTTGCACTAATATCCCTGCGCAAACACTGGAATTACAAAGATGTGTTTGTTATGTTACCTTGGCAACAGTGGTCGTTTTGAGAACAATATTTGTGCAGGGTAGAAATCACTAAGATATATTACGCAATAAATACTTACTGTAAGGCATTGTTTTGTTATTACTGTCACAGTTTTGTTTTGTAACCGCTGTATAAAAGCAATAAGGCGATTGAGTCTGTGCTTTATCAGTTGCCTAACAACAGCCCTCAGCTGACTTTATTCACGATAAAGGATGGCCTCTTGTGCCTTATTGTTAATTAAAGTTAGGCCACCTTTTACGCTTCTAAGGCACCTTTGAGCATATCATTTATCCATTCGTGAGTATTTGGATTATAGTTCTGATTCTCACAGTTCTGTTTGCTAGCTTTAATAAAAAAATAAATAAAAAATCTGTGAATTGCTGTTGGTCAAAATACTCCACGAGGAGCTGAACTATGCAGTATCATGTAAATGCATCATTATGCTTCTGGTTATCAACCTCAATGGTCAAACTCTGTATTATGGCTCTTGTGTATTATGGCTATTATGGCTCTGAGGGATATAACTTATATCTCGATTTCCACCAAAAGGTTAACGGTCAATAAAATAATAGATGATAGTGAGTATAATTGTGTCCTAATGTGTGTTAGTTGTGTAGTGTGTGTGTGTGTGTTTTCTGGGCCCTGGGCCTCTGTTCTGTTCTATCTCACTCATTAGCCAGGTGCGTGCGAACGGACCAGAGAGATACCGCCACTTTATCTCCATTTCACAAAAGTTGACAATGAATATGAGTGAATGTCACTGAGGTACGGAAAGAGAATACAACAAAGGCCTCCATTGGTATAATGCGAGCACGACAAAGAACACTCACTAACCTGTCGAGTGTGGGCTTCATTTAGAAAAGGAACACTAGCCTGTACACCTAGGCCAGTATTTCACACAATTTGTGTCTCTTATAACCAGACACGGTTATAAGTCGCCTGCCCAATCACGTCTCTTCACTACACTGGCTCCCCGCTGGTGGAATGTGCTTCCCACGGCTGTCAGAACTGCAGAGTCAGTCACTACTCTTCTTCCGTCGGAGACTGAAGACCCATCTCTTCAGGCTACACCTTAACTGCTCCTCCTGAGACATCTACTACCCCCCAGCACGGGGTCTCCTGAGACACCCGCTTTTCCCCTATACAGTGTCCCCTAAGACTTCTACTGGCCCTCCTTGTACTGTTTCACTGTTTCTCCAGTGTCTATATAAAAGTATTTTATTTAGTTTTTTCCTTCTATCATGGAGACTGCCAATGGCCCCGGGCCTGAGCTAGATTACTCTTCCTGTTACGACTGGTGGATTGATGATTCACTTGCTTAGTCGAATGTATTGATTGTAAGTCGCTTTGGAATAAGGCGTCTGCTAAATGCCAAAAATGTAAATGACATATCAACAGTCACATTGCTCTGTCTGAAAATGTAAAACTAACTTGACATCAACTGGCTGTGCAAATCTTTAATAAAGTTTTAAAGAAGCAATACAAAACACAACCTGGTTACACAGTATTTTACTGACGACAATTTATTTGTTGGATAAGTATGGTCTTTTTTCTTTCTGATACTCTCCCTACTTTTTGCGGTTGTAGAAATTGGCCACCTGGATCATACCATTCTGTTTAGTGCTGTAAATCACAAAAACAATCACATTAGGCATAATAATAAAACAGTATTTTACATACAATTCATTCATTCTGATGACAACTATCATCTGAGACTGGCCCTAAAATGACGAGCACTTGTTTACAATTGTTCTATACAGTGTTTGATAACTAAGTTGATCAACTCACAACTGGCCATAGAATTAGGCCATTCAGGGTGACATTGAGCACCTTTTATAACGTAATTGTAGTGGTGTAGTTATCCCCTGTCATGCCCTATATGGTGCAGATAATGTATGCTCTCTCTATCCGTGAACGTGTGGATCTGAGGGGATTACATTCTGCCTCTCTCCCAGCCCCTCCCCTAACGCGTCATGGTTCCGTCTGACCACCAGAGGGCAGCAGAGACTGCCCAAGAGAACGGCACTCAGGTCAGGTTTTATAATTGGTGTGTTTTCAGTTGTCTCTTTGCTGTCTAATGATCACAAGGTTGGCAGATCAGCGGTTCGAGCCCCGGCTGGCCACATGTCAAAGTGTCCTCACACTGAACCCCGAAATTGCTCCCAGTGAGTGGGCCAGTGCCTTGCATGGCAGCTTGCCGCCATTGGTGTGTGAATGTGTGTGTGAATGGGTGAATCAATGGGAGGCTGTTGTAAAGCGCTTTGGAGCAGCAAAAAAGGCGCTATATAAGTGCAGTCCATTTACCGTTTACTAGAATGTCAGAGGTACGTAAAGCAGACGTCTCCTCTCAGAGCACATGGTATATAGAATACTAGAATAGTAGAATTGTGATAGTGGCAAATCGGCGGTTCGAGCCCCGGCTGGCCACATGTCGAAGTGTCCTTGGGCAAGACACTGAAGTCAGTGACTGAACCCCAAATTGCTCCCAGCGAGCGGGGTGGCCGGCGCCTTGCATGGTAGCTTGCCGCCATTGGTGTGTGAATGTGTGTGTGAATGGGTGAATGAGAGGCCTTTGTAAAGCGCTTTGGATAAAGGCGCTATATAAGTGCAGTCCATTTACCATTTAGAAGGTCAAATATGGACAGACAAATATAGCGACAGATAGATGGATGGCTGGATGGATGGATGGGTCGGTGGATGTAGACAGACAGACAGAAACAAAGTAGATACAGAGTAGATCTACACTCACGCTGGCTCCTGCAGGTTGTGTAGGAAGTTGTCTATCTGGTCCTGGGGAATGTCTCCGTCCAGGTGTGCTAGGTAGGTGTAGAGACCCACAAAGGTGTCCAAGGGGATTCGGGCCGCACCCCCCTCCTCGTCCTCTGTCAGGATCTCACACGCAAACTTCAGGGCGCTGACGATTGTCTGAACGACACAAGCATATGGCACACACACACACGCATGCACGCACACACACACACACACACACACACACACACACACACACACACAAAGAGAAAAGCCCAGGGCATCAAGACAGTGCATGACTGCCATCATGCGGTGAATAGTAGAACTACACCACAGTCACTAGTCCAGTGTTCTCAAAGTCCTTGAGCTTTGTCTTAAGACAGACAGCGTATGTACTGTATGTTGACAGAGAGTTAATGCACCGCAGGTCACACTAGAATAATAATATAGCTGTTATAGGCTAACACAATAGCCCCTTCTCAATAGTTAGACAATCTGTCCTCGCCTCGATTCCTCTGTACTCAATTCCTCTGTGACCCAGAAACCAATAAGTGGTGTTCACCATATTTAAGATCATATCAATTGTCCTACAGGGCACCAAAGAAACTGTAAACTCAAGTGTTGCTCTCAGACCTTGACGATGACCTCTTGGCTTATTGGTAGATGCTTAGGTCATCCTTGTGGGAGACCTGGGTTCACAACCCCCCCCCCCCCCCAACCCAAACCCATAATTATTTTCCTGAGCGACTCACCCCTCCCAGTGCACTGCAGCCCAGAGCGAAGAACTGCATCCAGTCGATGTTAGCGCTGAAGTTCCCCAGAATCAGCAGAGTGTCCAGCTGCTCCACGGGCAAACACAGCCCTCGCCACTTCTGCTGCAGTTCCTCCTTGGTGGTCGTCTCTTTAAGGGCAAGCTGCCCGGAGAATAGAATGGAATGGAATGGAATGATAAGACTGGGACTTTGTGGAAATGTTGTGCATTTAACTTTACATTGAAGACTCTTTATGGATCTAAAACTTGTTTAAAAGTTTAGCTATGAAAATGTCATCGCCAATGTTTATGGAAATGTTGATTATTGTAATGTAGTGTTGCAGTGGATGCCATCAGCTCAGAAAGAAAGATCATGGCCGACCCCTTCCACCCCGGCCACGGCCTCCTCACCCTGCTTCCCTCTGGAAGAAGGTTGCGGCTGCCTAAGGCACTGAAGGCCCGCCACAGGCTCAGTTTCTTCCCCTCAGCCGCCAGGCTGCTAAATGACTCTGGCTTCCCCCTCCCCCCCGCCTCCAAGTCTTCCCAGGACTGAACATGCACTAGACCTTGTATAACTCTGCACTGCACTTTATTTACAGCACTATCCATGCACTGTCTGTCCTGTGTTGTCCTGTTTTTGCCTGTTTTTGCATTTGTATTGTACTTGTTTTGTTCATATATATGTGAAAAAAGCATAAATGCACCTTCTGTAATGCCAAAGCAAATTCCTATATGTGTCAAGCATAATGGCAATAAACGTTATCTGAATCTGAATCTGAATCAGCTCAACACAAAAAAAGTTGATTCTTTTTTTTTTCTATGTGTGTTCTGTTAGTCAGTACCTGTTTGTGTAGGACTTTGAGCAGGCCTGGGGTCAGTCCTGTGTCTGTCTTCTGTGTGGCAATGGGCATTTCCAGCCTCTCCTTGGCAGGGAGAGTGTCTCCATTGGACAGTGCAGTGAAGTATCTGAGGGTGCAGAGACACGTAAGTCTTCTAACATCTTCCCCTATACAGTACCAGCTTGTCAGCAAACCCAATCATCTCACATCTTTCCCTTTACCTGCTTGTCAGCAAACCCAATCATCTCACATCTTTCCCTTTACCTGCTTGTCAGCCACCCAATCATCTCACCCCCCCCTATAAATGCTTGGTAGCCACCCAATCATCTATAGCTGACACATATTTAGTCACCTCTCAGGCCTGTTAATGTAAGCTGTCCTCCGGGGAGGAAGGACCACAGTGGATACTTACGCAGCTGACCACTGCAGCACGTCCTTGGGCTGCGTTCTGATAGCTGCTTTGGTGAACTGTTTCAGGATGTCTGGCAGCTCTGGGGGAATGTTGATTTGCTGGGCACAATACATAGTGTCTGGAGGGGGCATTGCTGTAGTTCAAAGTAAACAATAATACATAGTAAATGGTCTGCACTTTCATAGTGCCTTTATCTAAAGCGCTTTACAACGGCTTCTCATTCACCCGTTGACACACACATTCACACACACATTCACGGCAAGCTACCATGCAAGGTGCCACTCACTGGGAGCAATTTGGGGTTCAGTGTCTTGCCCAAGGACACTTCGATATGTGGCCAGCCAGATTGAACCGCCAATCTGCCAACCTTGTGATCATTAGACCGCAGCTCTACCTCCTGAGCCACAGCCGCCCCCTCTTTGTTCAGTGCTCATTCTGGTGGCAGGCAGCATTGAGATGTCCTTCTGGTCTCTCCAGGCTAGTTGAAAGCGTTAGTTCGCCATTAGTTAACATTAGTGTACGTTATTTGCATAGATTCGCATATTATTTCCTATTGGTTGATTCGGATACTCTCCGTGTGGGAAAGTCCTCTTATAATCTTTCTACAACAACTTTCCAAGTCGGAAATGTCCAAGTTTCGTAGTTCCAAGATGTCATGGACGCCACCATAAATTCCAACTCTTGAGCCTCAAACCGTCCTTGAGTGGACAAGATGTTTCCACTTCAGAATACATTCAACATTTATTTTGCAGACGCTTTTAATCCAAAGCGACTTACTTTTACAGATTACAGGGACATCATTCCCCCTGGAGTAACTGAGTGCTAAGTGCCTTACACAAGGGCACACTAGTGGTGGTGTTTCAGGCGGGATTTGAACTCACAACCTTCCGATCACCAGTCCAACTCACTATCCACTAGTAAGTCAGTAAATCTTGGGCAGATCCTTTTTTCCCCCAAACATTCCTATTGCAGTCACTCTGGTACATGATATTCATCTCTACAGGTGTCTAATAGGTACTTTTTAGCTAACTGTAACCTGACCATCCTTTTTAAGGATAACTAGTTATTTGCACATTGCAGTGAAGTGTCTGTAGTTTGACTGGTGACATTCTGCAGATGGTAGTCTCTCTGACACATTCACTCCTACCTGCTGGAGAGTGTTCCTGATTCCTGAATCCTGATTGATTTTGGCTATGGTTTTGGCTATGTTTCTGATAGTTGACAGGGTTCGACGTTAAGGTTTTTTCCTACTTGCCCTGTTTTCCCTACTTGCCCTGCAGGGCAAGTACTTCTCAAATCTACTTGCCCCATCTACATTTTGACTTGCCCTGCCTACCGTTGCCGGCTGTGCGGCGCATAGATTTCTCTCACAACATACTTCTAACTAAGATCCGTTGCCTGTTGATTGTGTGTAAATCGCTACAGAACACACGTTTCTTTAAAAATGTTGTTCATTAGCTATATTACATCAATCATTATATTTAATAGTAGATGACAATTGGTTCCAACTATTAACTTATTTGTAGCATTGGACGGGTAAAAGCAATGTGGCAGAAATGTAACCTGTCAATCAGTAGTCATTTCAGATCAGTGAAATGATAAGTGCTATTTCAGAGTATTCAGACAGGGCCAATTACACCCTCCATGCCCTCTCTGTACAGGTGAGCCACATGTTGAATGCCGGGTCACAGTTCACATTAGGGGTGGGTAACTCACGATACAATAATAACCGTATGATATTTTGCGCCCCGATACCGATGGTATCACGATATAGCGATGCGATATTCGATACATTGTTAGACTAGTCATCAACGATACATCACAATATCTGTGTTGACTGAAGAAAAAATACCACTATAAAGGCAAAAAGCAGGAATTATGTTTTTTATTAATTCACTTTGTTGTTGCTGGTAAACAATAAATTGTTGTTGTTGCTGGCAAACAATAAATTAGGCCTAGCCTACATCTTTCTTACTCGTCTCTACACAAACACTGACTGCCACTTGTCCATGTGTGACTGCCATTATACAAAATAAAGTGCCAAAAGGCCAAACTGCCCAGAAAGCTGGAGTTAAAATGTTTAAGGAAGGACTATTATCTATTGTATCTATGTGAAGACTAATGTACATGTCCTATTTAGAAAAGAGGCTACAGAGCAGCTATGTATGCTATACATACTGATAATATTAAATTATGCATTTTACTTATTAAAATATATTTTCTGTTGTCTCATTAAAGAGATGAAGAGTAGCGTCATAATATAATTACCAAATTACCATATAATAAACCAATGGGGGACTTATTCTGAAATTTAAAAACAAATCGGACTTTTATTCTGAAAATATTTTGGGGGGACTTTTATTCTGAAACATTTTGGGGGGGACTTTTATTCTGAAATAAAAATGTTCAGACTTTTATTCTGAAATCAAAAGAATGTCATACTTTTATTCTGAAATATTTTGGGGGGGGACTTTTATTCTGAAATATTTTGGGGGGGACTTGATTTGTCAGAAACACAAGCCAATTGTCCCATTACTCTTGGGTACCCTAAAATATGCATAGAAGTGTTATAATTTTGTAATAGCCTAAATGACAATTCTTGCACTTTGTATGACATTCCTCGAGATTGAAACTCACTTTGTATTCTAGAAGTGTTGCTGAATACAGAGGTAGAGATTTCGGTAGAGTCCATTATATGTCCCCTATGCAGCAGGATTTCATTATGGCTATTAACACACAATACATTGAGAGGCAGTTAAGCAGTCTAAGCAGTTAGAGGAGTGTCCGCCGGGAGGTCGTGGGTTCGATCCCCGGCCATGACTATAACAATGCTACCCGATGCCTCCCTGCTTGGCACTGTCGGCATTAAGGGTTGGATTGGGGTCAGATTTGGATGGGGGGTAACATGGGGGTAACATCCCAGCGTCATGTCCAGGGTGTGCACTTGTACATCAATCCGCCTCAGGCTAGGGCAAACAGGAGATAGCCTCCTGCCCTATGAGCCATCAGGCTCGAGAACCATCGGTTCTCTTACTTGACTTATTTAGTATGTCTAAATGCTTAAACAGCTTTAACGTGGACGTTGAACAACAGAATAGCAAACGTTAAATGACACAGATTAAATAAGGTATGCATTTCCATATCTTGGCTGAAGACGTAATGTAAGTGGAGAGGAGATTGATCGGGACTGCGGGAGTTTCCAATGACGTCATAATCACAACAGTCGAGATGACATAATAACGTCACAATCAAATGTGGGTTTATAAAAGGCAATCGAGCCAGTTTGATGTCAGTATCACAAGGATATCACAAGGTAAGCGCCTGTGGACGTTAGCTTACTGTGTGTGTGTGTGTGTGTGTGTGTGTGTGTGTGTGTGTGTGTGTGTGTGTGTGTGTGTGTTTTATTTGGAAGAAATCCTCATTTACATACAACCGAGCTAAGTGGCCGGAGCCACAACTTCACTATACTCACAACTGCACTATACTTCCGAGGATGCGGGAGATCTTAAAAAACAACAAGAATCGTCTTACGATTTCTAAGTTCATTTATAATGGGGCGGCTGTGGCGCAGGAGGTAGAGTGGCCGTCTAATGATCACAAGGTTGGCAGATCGGTGGTTCGAGCCCCAGCTGGCCACATGTCGAAGTGTCCTTGGGCAAGACACTGAACCCCAAAATTGCTCCCAGTGAGCGGGCCAGCGCCTTGCGTGGTAGCTTTCCGTCATTGGTGTGTGAATGTGTGGATGGGTGAATGAGAGGCCGTTGTAAAGCGTTTTGGAGCATTCTTGGAGCAGCAAAAAGGCGCTATATACATGTAAGTGCAGTCCATTTACCATTTATACCATAGTTTAGGCAAAGCAGCGTCGCGCTACTATCATGACATACCTGATGGTCCCAACTTAGGGTTGTAGCGATCTTGTTTTATAACAAGCAACACGTTTGTTGTGTGTATACTGTAGCCTACAGTCGTCAATTTAGACCAAATGAAACACCATTACCTGCTGCAGACATGTCGATCGTCGCTGGAACAAAAATAAATCCGTCTTTACAACGTGTTCTGCGAGGGAGCTGGTGAGCGACAGGCTGGACGACTCACCTCATCGTTACATAGCAACCTAATGTTTGGATGCGAATACCTACGTCGCTTAGCAACAGTGAGCACGCTGGTGGTCTCGTGTCTGTGTTCATAAAAGCATCTACGTGCATTGACATCGCAGGTCGAAGTGACACAATGTCGTGACGTTAGAATTCTAAGGTTCTATCTCCATTTTTGTCAAAATTGAGTTTTTTTTACATAATCTGATCCATTAGGTGTTTATTAATGCCTGTGTGGTGTTATTTTTTAAAATGTTGACATTTTTTAGTTAGTAATTCATAAAATACAAAGGTTCCATCTCACAAAACGTAATGGAATGTAAAAACTTTGACGCTCTGAACTACCCTAAACGGAGATAGAACCTTATCATTCTAAACCAGGGCTGGACTGGGACAACAATTAGGCCCTGCCATGTGGCTCAGACCGGCCCAACACAATCGGTCCGACACCGCCGATCAACATGCTGGCAGTCTGTTGAATATACCATTTGTAAAACCCCTTATGTAGCTCAAGCCCCTCTTGCCTATCACCTTCACCACATCCACAACACACTCCAAAACCTGGCGTTTCTTTCTTACTTGCTGCCTATGAGCAGACATCTGACTGCCAGCAAACTTGCTCTGGATATCTCCTTTTCTACTTCTTAGAAAATAGGCTTCAGCACACTTTCGGTGTGTAGCACTCTTTTCATGCTCCTCCACATTCTGTTGCGCACGTCTCCATCCTGTCATTCCAGTAATAAATGTTCTGGGGTCAGTGCTATTGCCAAATGCCATACAGACAAAACAAAACAATGTATGCTGTTCTTCACAATATGTGAGCCACTTCCTACTGGTGCCATCTGCACATGTGAAATACTTTTGTGCCGCTGTATTTTTGGTTCTCTGCTGAGGGTGGTCATCTAAAAAGTGATCTAGCATGGAAGGCTCAGGACAGGCAAAGTAATTGAAGTCCTGAACGTGGCACTCTGTTTCCTCTGTTTCCTCTGTTTCCTCTGTTTCATCTTTTTCTCTCTCCTTTTCCTCTCTTTCCCTGACACTCTGCTTTTCTGGGGAGGGCAGCAGCAGCGCAACCTGGTTCAACAAGACATGGACAGAGAAGTAAACTAACTGGTTGTCAAAATCAGCAAAGTTCTCATTTACATGTACACACAGGTTGCATGATTGCATTATGTTACACCAGAAGCCCAGTCATTTCAAATGGAAGGTTGCAAGACAACATTATTGGGTTGCAGACTGCATGAGTTTTATTTCTCCATGCAATAAAAAGCATTCATTAGTTCTGAACTATTTTCAAATAAAAAGTATTATTAACACCCATTGTTGGTATTGCATTTATGTCAGTGACAGTGATACCTCAACTTGCTAGCTAGCAACAAAATAGAAAGTCACAAAATGCAGAACACCCCCATCTAACGTTAGCTATAGAGTCCACAGCCAAGCAGCACTAACGTTACACCACGAGAGAGATCATTGTGTGTGCATGAATTCCAGCCAAGTCCTGGTGAAGCGCAATGCAATCATGCTGCCTGTACGGGTTAGCATAAGTCATAAGACATTCTCTGCTGCTGCTCCCTTAATCTGGCCAATGCAAGCGACTAACATAACTTTGCTTTTGTAAAACCAAGTAACAACATTGCTTACCTCTCTAGCTGTGTCCTCTGTCTCCTCCTCAATTGCTAACGGCACATCAGTGCTAACGTTAGTTAGCGGTAAATATTTTGCTGTGGCAGCCGCAGCTGTAGTAGGCCTAGCCCCCACAGTCGATGCAGAGAACATCTGTCAGTTTCTGACATTTTGAGGCATCCTCTGCTAGCTTCTTACTTTTTTTCTCCCTAATTTTCTGGGCACCCCCTTTCACTATCTTATCTACGGACATGACACTGTACTTGGGTTGTCGGCCGAGGGATCAGAGTGGGGGAGGGGGCCGATGGACAGCAGGGCCTAAGCATGTGATTGGGCCAGCCCATGTGTTAGTATAAACGGGGGCCGCCGCTTGATTCAGCGCTAGTTGATGCCGCGCTATTTTGGGCCGCGCTAGTTTGGGCTCGGCCGCGCTAGTTATTATTATTATTATTTTTATTTTATTTTTTTTTTGGGGGGGGGGGGGGGTCAGGCGGCCCGACCGGCCCAAAACTAGCGCGGCCCATCTGCCAGCGGGCAGAAAGATTGTATGGCCAGTCCAGCGGTGTTCTAAACTCACAATGTGTTAATGTGTGGAGGGATCTTTGACATCATGGCAACACTTTGATTGAAGTATGTGTGCGCATTGGCATTCATTCATTCATATTAGGCTACTAACAAATTGTAATAAACGTGGATCCACCCAAATAGGGTGGAAGACCAATGTCAGCGTATAAACCAACGCCACGCTTATTTAAAACATGTTTTATTATTATTATTAAGTGCAGTACGTTAAAATTCATAGGGTGACAATAATTGAAGCGATGAAGAACCCACGCAATATCATAACCAACAGTTTTACACTCACTAAATACCTACAGTTTGTTAGAACACTTGGGTGGGGGGTCGTTAACATTTAACATTTTTGGCATTTGGCAGACACCTTTATCCAAAGCGACTTACAACAAATACAAATATATTTTACAAAAAATGTGTCCAAGTAAGTGAATCATCTATCCATCAGTCAAGTAATCTCTGCTTAATGGGGCAGGTTTGAGAGCAACTGGATTGTCTAATAATGTGATTAGTCCCATGTGTAATGGTTTTTAGGCCAGGCACCACACACTAATATGCTTTGTTTAACTTTACTAATATCAGAATTAAATTTGACATTTGACACAATACAGATGACTTTTAGAATTATACGTTTATTTTTTGACGTTTGCATATCACGAGAATCACACCAATCTTTCTGATAACACACTGTTAGACATACTGAGAACAGGTTCTCAAAATATTGTTATGTCATGGATTTTCTTTTCTTCATAATTTCACACATATATTTGATGCATATTTTGCATAGATTTACAGATAAAATGCCACATCAAATAAAAATAACACAAGTTATAAAAAGAAAAAAAAAGAAGCCTCTGGACAAGTCCTAGGAGACAGTTATAATAATGTAAATGTGCCTCCTTTGAAGGCTAAGACAAATTACTTGTGCCTCCAATTAAAGCTACAGGCGTGTCGTTGATCCACTGCACTTGAAGTACCTAATTGAAGCTCCACCATGTTCCTCCTCAAATTTCTTCTTCACCTCCTCCAGTTTCTTAAGATATACTTCGCTTCCTATGTCCCTCATGCTCTCAATCAGGAAGTCCAGATGCTCTGCAGTGGACAGTGAAATACCCAAGCCAGTCGTTTCCAGTTCAAGAATAAGCTTGTAGCATTCCATCAGCAGTTTGGCTTTCTTCTCTTTGTCAACCTCCAACTTGTTCTCCTGTTCCTGAATCAGTGCTTCTTTTTCAGCAATTCCATAGTTTTGGGCCAAATCTTCACCTGTCACGGTAACAGTCTTTTTCTTGATTACCCATATAGAATCGGCTTTGACATGATTAGAATAGTGACACTTCTTTGAACAAACAGTGCAGTAAAATCCTGTCATCGCACTACACCATGAGAGATCTTTTACCCACCAGCATCCTGGGTAATGACAGTTCTCCGTACAAATATTGCAAATGGTGGCAAGACTGGTTATTTGTTGTTTCTCCTTCACATATATTTCAGACGACATTGTAAATGTTTTCAAGTCATCCTGATGGGCCTTCAAGGCTATTTGAATCTTCTCATGTTCTTTCTGCGTCAGATCCATCAAGTTGACACGTTCCACTAGGTTGTTGACACAAGACGTCAGCAGTTTGTGGTGCCTCATTACACCTTCAGTCATCTTCACGCTCTGGGGTTCTATGTTACTTAGGAATTCTGAGAACTCTTTCATACCATCCATCGACGTATCCCAGTTATTCTTCAAGGCCTTTTCTTTTGTTGTTGTCTCCTGAACATTTGTGCAGGCATCTCTACAGTTGTTGAACTGGAAGAAAACGGCTTTATTGGAATGGTCTTTAGCCAATGGTATTTTAGCATCTGTCAAGGCCTGCAGAGCATCAGTTGGTTGCAGGCCAGAAGAATATGTCAAAAGGGCTACAATGTTATTCTCCATGTCTTTACCAAACAAAGATACAACTGCTGCAACTATGTACTTCTGTCTGTCACTGAGTCGATTAGTACTCTCCTTCATCACAAAGGCAACTGCATCAATTTCTCTAACTCCATTCTCAGATTTAAACAGCTGATACAATTGTTCCTCAACTACTTTGTCTTCGTTGATCCCACGGGTGTCTCCGTACCCCGGAGTGTCAATGATGGTGAGAGAGTACGGGACTCTACCGCCCTCAAATCCAAAGATCTCATAAACAGTGACTGCTGATGTTTGGCTTTCAGATGGACTTGTTTTCTCGTCTTCGATGACCTCAAACCAGACATCGTCGTCCCACTCTACTCCCAAGACATAGTTGACCATGGCATTGATCAGAGTCGACTTCCCTGTTCCTGTTTCTCCCACTATCAGTACGGTTTTGTTAATCTTACTGGGATCCTTCTCTCCAATGGTCCTTCTTCTTAGTTTGGACTCTGATTCAGGTTTACCATCTAGACAATCCTTCTTTGGTAAGAGCTGATATCGAGCAGGAGGTCCTTCTTGCACTAGCTTGCTCTTCAAAAGAATGTCTCTAAATTTGCCTGATATGCCACTAATCCTGTGTAACAAAATGAAGATAAGTTATCAAAGCAAATACATTGATTGATTATCGATGAAGTCATCAATTACATGTCAACATTTGGAATAACAGTGCAATGTGCTGACTGCCACTCACATGTTTGCCATGTTGATCTCTGGTCGTGACCCACAGGAGATGCTGTTGACTAGAGGCTGGGTGCTGTGAAATTAGAACAGATACAGTCAGAGATATAAACTACGGTAACATTTTAGAATGTCTAGGTTATTTACCAATTGTCAATCGTGTGACTTGACAGGGTTAGATAAATCAACGCAATGCAGAGTACCAGGCAGTTTCAGTTAGCTCTCAGACATTGGATTTTTAAGAGACCGCCAATCAACATTGACCAATGAAAAGTATGGGTAGGAATGAATATATCATATACGTGTTGCAGCTAAGGTTGTGCTATGACCATGTCTAAAGCCAGATTGGTGCACATTTAGAATGAGACTAGCCTAATACTTTGGAAAGGCAAGGTAGCATGGATATTGGGCAATAGGCTAGGTGCACGATCTCCACTACTTCCTGAAAGGCACCTTGCATGAACATATCCTGTCTCACTCTATTGGTTTAATTGATTAATCAGCTGTGCAGTAAACTGTTGGAACACACAGTGCACAGCTGATTAATCAATTAAACCAATAGAGTGAGACAGGATATGTTCATGCAAGGTGCCTTTCAGGAAGTAGTGGAGATCGTGCACCTAGCCTATTGTATGTAGCATCTACTACATCACAAGTCGAAAATGTTTGAAATTAAATCAAAGATTTGTTAGGAGGTGACTAATCATCTCTCATCGATCCAGCTGAGGACCGGGAGAGGGGAGGGTAGTCTGACCATGCTCAGACAAACCACCATTTCTCTCAAATAAATATCCTGCTGAAATAAAATGGTGGTTAATGGCATTGGACTTACCTACCTGTGCTCCAGGTGTGTGATCAGTCAGTCAGTGCTGCAATCAGTCAAAGAGGGAGTGAGAGAGGTGATGATCGGTGATGGTGAGATATATAGTGTCCAGAAACTGCCCATCTCAGCAGGAGAAGATCCCACCCACCCTGGAACTACAGTCCCTCCTCCCACCAAGCCAGCTGACTTCAGAGATAAGACAGATGTTTCTTCAGCAGAATGTGGAGGTGATATCATTGTATGCTGTAGCATTACGATTTCATTTCATTACAGGGCCTAGCCCAAACCAAGAAAACACAGACCCAGAGCATAAGTGTCCACATAGTTTTGGCTAATGGTGCATTCAAGTACTCCTCTGAAACTCTGATGTACATGAATTGTCTTAATTTAGGTGTTCCTAAGAGCAAATGATCGCAGCATGTGATGTCCACTGTAGCTTTGGGAACAAACAGGAGTGCTTGTGTGCTTCATTGTGTCCTTTGTCCGATTAGCGTTACCTGATTGCTGTGTAAGCATTCTAATCATGTTGTTGAAAATGTAATCATGATACCAGTCAACCGTGACTGTGTTTAGGCCCTAATTAAATCAGTTGTAGACAGTGGGTTGACAAGATAATGCAAACATAAGCATGTTATTGTGTGGCAATAATCTATATAGAGTTAGAGTCGTTTGCACATTGTCATAAATCTATATCTTAGACTTCTCTTAATGTTACTTGTTACAACGCTGTTGTAATATTTAACCCCTATAGGTATTTTTTTTGATTTAATCATAAAAAAACTAAAATAGAACGGGAGACAATTATCGATTTATTATTAGTATTATGATGATGATGATGATTATTATTATTAGCAGTATTGGAGTAGTGATAGTAGTAGTAATAATAATAATAATAATAATGGTCCAATTCGGTTGTTAAGTCGTGACGTGTTTCCGGGTCCAACGTTGGCTGAGGCGCTCTCTTCGAAATGCCGCAGTAATAATAATAATTCATTATATTTGTATACCGATTTTCCAAGGCTCAAAGACACTGACAATATGGGAAAAACGGGAAAGTGCTGTGTCCCTTGTTGTGTGAATAGATTAGAGTCTAAAAAACGATTGAACTGTCATTCTACAGCTTTAGTACACTGGTACTCTGGTGCAGGGAATTTTTGTTTTGGACCCGGAAATTGCTAAACGTCACGCGTGACGTCAGACTTAATCAGAAACTGCCCATCTCAGCAGGAGAAGATCCCACCCACCCTGGAACTACAGTCCCTCCTCCCACCAAGCCAGCTGACTTCAGAGACAAGACAGATGTTTCTTCAGCAGAATGTGGAGGTGATATCATTGTATGCTGTAGCATTACGATTTCATTTCATTACAGGGCCTAGCCCAAACCAAGAAAACACAGACCCAGAGCATAAGTGTCCACATAGTTTTGGCTAATGGTGCATTCAAGTACTCCTCTGAAACTCTGATGTACATGAATTGTCTTAATTTAGGTGTTCCTAAGAGCAAATGATCGCAGCATGTGATGTCCACTGTAGCTTTGGGAACAAACAGGAGTGCTTGTGTGCTTCATTGTGTCCTTTATCCGATTAGCGTTACCTGATTGCTGTGTAAGCATTCTAATCATGTTGTTGAAAATGTAATCATGATACCAGTCAACCGTGACTGTGTTTAGGCCCTAATTAAATCAGTTGTAGACAGTGGGTTGACAAGATAATGCAAACATAAGCATGTTATTGTGTGGCAATAATCTATATAGAGTTAGAGTCGTTTGCACATTGTCATAAATCTATATCTTAGACTTCTCTAAATGTTACTTGTTACAACGCTGTTGTAATATTTAACCCCTATAGGTATTTCTTTTGATTTAATCATAAAAAAACTAAAATAGAACGGGAGACAATTATCGATTTATTATTAGTATTATGATGATGATGATGATTATTATTATTAGCAGTATTGGAGTAGTGATAGTAGTAGTAATAATAATAATAATAATAATAATAATAATAATAATGATAATGGTCCAATTCGGTTGTTAAGTCGTGACGTGTTTCCGGGTCCAACGTTGGCTGAGGCGCTCTCTTCGAAATGCCGCAGTAATAATAATAATTCATTATATTTGTATACCGCTTTTCCGAGGCTCAAAGACACTGACAATATGGGGAAAACGGGAAAGTGCTGTGTCCCTTGTTGTATGAATAGATTAGAGTCTAAAAAACGATTGAACTGTCATTCTACAGCTTTAGTACACTGGTACTCTGGTGCAGGGAATTTTTGTTTTGGACCCGGAAATTGCTAAACGTCACGCGTGACGTCAGACTTAACCAGAAACTGCCCATCTCAGCAGGAGAAGATCCCACCCACCCTGGAACTACAGTCCCTCCTCCCACCAAGCCAGCTGACTTCAGAGATAAGACAGATGTTTCTTCAGCAGAATGTGGAGGTGATATCATTGTATGCTGTAGCATTACGATTTCATTTCATTACAGGGCCTAGCCCAAACCAAGAAAACACAGACCCAGAGCATAAGTGTCCACATAGTTTTGGCTAATGGTGCATTCAAGTACTCCTCTGAAACTCTGATGTACATGAATTGTCTTAATTTAGGTGTTCCTAAGAGCAAATGATCGCAGCATGTGATGTCCACTGTAGCTTTGGGAACAAACAGGAGTGCTTGTGTGCTTCATTGTGTCCTTTATCCGATTAGCGTTACCTGATTGCTGTGTAAGCCTTCTAATCATGTTGTTGAAAATGTAATCATGATACCAGTCAACCGTGACTGTGTTTAGGCCCTAATTAAATCAGTTGTAGACAGTGGGTTGACAAGATAACGCAAACATAAGCATGTTATTGTGTGGCAATAATCTATATAGAGTTAGAGTCGTTTGCACATTGTCATAAATCTATATCTTAGACTTCTCTTAATGTTACTTGTTACAACGCTGTTGTAATATTTAACCCCTATAGGTATTTATTTTTATTTAATCATAAAAAATAAATAAAAAATAGAACAATTATCGGGAGACAATTATCGATTTATTATTACAGTTTTTTTCAATTGCTAAAACACATTTCACAAAACTTTCCTCCATTTTCACAAAACTCTAAACACAACACACTTTTCTAAAGCTACATAAACAAAACCACACCTTCTCTCTTCAAAACTCAAACTTTCACACCAAAACAGCTGCTCAAAGCCTTCAAAAATGTAAACACTATAAGCATCATTACAGACTACAACAAAACAACTGAAAACACAATGTTCAGTGTGTGAGAATGTTCTTTTTTTTTCACAACTGCCAAAGCACATTTTTAGAAACCTTACAGTATCTGTTCTCAGAATATATCACTGTAGAGTATTGGGCATTCATAGATTTGTGTGTTTCATATGAACAGTATGTAAATCTACAGAAAATACAGTATGTATGTTACGGTACATGTGGGAATACGGTACATGTGGGAAAACTAGGGTTAGGTTAGGTGCTAGGGTGACTTGGTACATGCTGGCATGTCTAACCCTAACCCTAACCTTAACCCTAACCCTAACCCTACCCCTAATCTTAACCCTAGCACCCTAGCACCTAACCCTAACCCTAGTTTTCCCACATGTACCGTATTCCCACATGTACCGTAACATGTACACTACTGTACTGTATCACAACTCAATGCAAACACTACAGAGGATCCATTACACACAACAATACTCACTGAAAACAATGTTCAGGGTGTGATGTTTTTTTATTTTATTTATGGAACTATACCACACACACACACACACACACACACACACACACACACACACACACACACACACACCACAATCATTTGCAACAAGTGTCTTACATTTTGAGTCGTTATGTTTAATGAATGAAGCTAGGTGTGTTCATTGTGTTCAAATGTTGCTGACTGTGGCAAGCATTTTGCATCACATAAGCTTTAATTTGAGAATTTGAGCAGAGTTTTTTGCAACTTGTGTTTTAGCAAGACAAGATGTGTTTAGATTTATGAGAAAAGGAGGATTGTGTTTTGTGAATTGTGTCTTCATGTGAAATGTGTTTATGGTTTTGGCAAATGGGAGCTAGTTTTATTAAATGTGTTTAGAGAACTGGTCATTTGGTTTAGAGAATTGGCTTTTGTGTTTCAGCAATTGGGAAAAACGGTAGTATTATGATGATGATGACGATGATTATTATTATTATTAGTAGTAGTAGTAGTAGTAGTAGTAGTAGTAGTAGTGATAGTAGTAGTAGTAGTAGTAGTAGTAGTAGTAGTAGTAGTAGTAGTAGTAGTAGTAGTAGTAGTAGTAGTAGTAGTAGTAGTAGTAGTAGTAGTAGTAGTAGTAGTAGTAATAATCGTAGACTACAGGAGAAAAAAGTCCGAGATCCTGCCCCTGCTCATCGACGGAGAGAGCGTAGAGATGGTCTCAAACCTCCGTTTCCTGGGACACATCATACGGGATGACCTGGCCTGGAAGGACAACACTAAAGGCACCATCAAGAGGGCACAACAGCGGCTATACACCCTGAGATGCCTCAAGAAACAACACAGCAAGCAGGAGATGCTGGTGGCCTTCTACCACGGCGCAGTGGAGAGCATCCTCACCTTCGGCATCTCCAACTGGTACCACAGCTGCACGGCAGCGGAGAGAAACGATCTACAGAGAGTCGTGAGAACAGCACAGGGGATCACCGGCGCCACCCTCCCCTCTCTGAAGGAGCTGTACGAAACACGCTGTCTCAGGAGGGCCTCCAAGATCTCCAAGGACCCGACCCACCCTGGGCACGAACACTTTGTCAAGCTGCCCTCGAACAGGAGGTACAGGACCCCGGCCGCTAGGACAAACAGACTGAAGGACAGCTTCTACCACAGGGCCGTCAAGGCCCTGAACACAGAAAAGGCCTAAGTTCTGGGCCCAGGACAAGTCCGGACGGATTGTAATGGCAGCTAGTGCTGAGGCACAAACATGTACATTTTCGTAGTATTTACTGTTGTCCCAGTACCCGTGTCAAATGGATATCTAGTAAATGCATATGTATCTATCACACACATTCCCTTGGTTGACTGGTCTTGACATAAGGCCTCTGATTTGAAAATCTTCTGCCCTGTGCTGAAGTTGTGGTACTGTATAGCGGTAACGCTCCTGATTTAAAAACATGACCTGCAAGTTGCATAGGATCCAGATCAAATCCTACCCCCCCCTCCCTCTCTCTGTCTGTCTTTCCCATCTCTCCTTCCATTCTGTCTGAATAAACTGAAAAGATACTCAAGGTGTAATGGATGTTCACTCTCCATAAACAAAAACAAAAAAGAAAGCCTTATCCCCTGGTTTGGACTGTCTACTCAGCCCTCGTGGTAGCGTTGGGACGAGTGTCGTCCACAGCCCTGGGTCCGGTCATGTCATCAACACTGTGACCAGTGAAGTTATCCGGCCGCACCATCCCTTCCTGACGTTTCCTGGAAGAAAACAGAAAAACATCTGTGAGACCAAACATTGCCTATGACTAATAGCTCTACACTACTCTACATTCTACAACAGCTACTTACTATGGGGTCAGAGTAGAGATTCTCAGCTTTCATTCCAGGTTGTAATTCCTTAGATTGGGTTTCAAGGCTCCAAAGGTATTGGAAAAGACAATCCTGAGCATGCAATAACTGCCTGAAGTTTGCGACCCAGTGACCCCACCAGACAGTCTCTGGTGTTGCTCTGCGACCATCTTCAGTTATTTGATTGTGTTTCGGTATTTTTCGGGTATTGTTTAGCAAACTCTAACCTCATCATCCTGAGGGTAACTAGTTGTTTGCGCCTTGCAGTGAAGCCTCTCGCAATTTGTCTGGTGACGTATTTGGCAAGTGGTAGTCTCTGACACAATCGCTTCTACCTCCTGGAGAGGGTTCTGTTCCTGATCTCTGGGGACAGTTGTGTTGGTTTCTTCTTAATTATGGTGACGATTCGATTCTGCGTTCATACACTGGAGAAGTCTTCCTTGGCCTACCAGTCCATTTGCGATTGCTGGGCTCACCAGTGCTTTCTTTATTTTTTAACGATTGATTTTAGTCTAATTCTAAGGTTTTGGCTGTGTTTCTGATAGATTTTTGCTGATATTTCAGCCTGCATGCTCCTGGAACAAACTCCCTGAAGAAATCAAACAGGCCCAAACCCTTAAAATATTTAAATCTAAGCTAAAAACCTTCATGTTTTGCACCAGTTATGATTAAACACAAACACTTCTACCAATGTCTTTTTTCCATTAACTATTGTCTTTTTAAATGTTTTATCTATTTACTTCTTATATTTGCTTTTATTCATTGTAATTTTTATTTTCCTATGCTCCTCTTGCTGTATTTTTAAATAATGCATGTAAAGCACTTTGAATTGCCCCTGTTGTATGAAATGTGCTATACAAATAAACTTGCCTTGCCTTGCCTTGCCTTCATAATGGCTTCTTTGACTTTCATTGATGTCTCTTTGGTCCTCGTGTTGACAGACACCAAATGCAGACCGCAAAGGCAAATGCAAAGCCTAGACTCAAAACTAGACACTCTCTTATGCCTGCACAAATGATGTGATGGAACACGCTTGACTATCCAGAAACACCTGTCAAACCAATTTTCCAATACTTTGGGTTCCCTGAAATAGGGGGGACTATGCATAACAAGAGTTGTAATTTCTATGTTGTAATTTCATACCCTGGTATTCTGTTGTTCTCCCTGCTCTCTTGCTCTTTCTTTCCTTCATATCCTCTTCTCCTTTTCATGTCTTCCTTCCTTCTCTACTGTATACTTTAACTATACCATTATACTATTATACTCTTAGTGCTCTAAACTCCCTCACATAGTGTTTGTGTTCTATCCGGCCCTGTCCACTCGTTCTCTGCCTCCCTCCGTCCTTCCCTCACACCATTCTGTTATAGTCGTCATCCCTCTAGACATGCTATTTCTCAGAGACAGACCCAATAAAAGAGAGGCTGTTGTGCAATAGTCTCTCACCCTTTATTTACCAGCTCTGCTTCAGCTGGGCTATTTACCCAGTGTTTACTAAGAAACGATGCGGTAGCTATGTGGTAACAAGGGGTACTTTCTGGTGCTTACCAGAAAGGATTCTGCAGAACTGGTAACTACCTGGTACTAAATGGCACTAAATGGCACAAGAACTAGCGAGCATAATTAAAATGCTATTATCAGGTCGTAATGTTTTTAAGTACTATACCTGATTAATAATATTGTGCTGTAAAATAAAGGGTTATCCTATAATCTTATCCAGAGCCACAGTGGTAACTCACGTCAATACTGAGGAGCCACAGAAAGAGAGACAGAGATCCAGTTATCCAGCTGAAGGTTCTTGTTAGGTGCCATGCAGATGTGTTTGGTGCAACACAAAAAAAACAGGGCTGAAAGGATTACTGAAATCAAGTTCACTGATAAATATTAAACAAATATGAAAATATTAGGAGAGGAATACGATTATGATTATTTGAGTACAACAAATCGTGAATTTCAGATCAGATCGCTGCTTTGTTACTCTATATGGGTGGAGTATCATATTTAGCATTCATTAGTTGAGGGATCTGATGATGAAATCCCCTGTGCCCTCCCATTTTCTTCTCTGAGGCCCACAATCCTGGACTTGGCCCCAGAATGAGGGGGACTATGGGGGGGGTTAGTGATGTTTCCCCTCCCTACTCCTAAAGCCTGTTGCCAAAGCCTTGAGGAAATGCACAATCCCCCAGATCTTATTTCCTATCCTGCCTTGTCTCCAGTCTCGTGGCACACGTCCACACCATGACAACCTGAACAGAATGTTAAAGACTGCGTCTACCTTACTGCGGTTCATTTGTGGGACTGTCCAATCCCCATGTTTAATAAGACAGACCACGAGGAAAACCCCTCACTCTACTAAGCTCTTCTGCTCTAATCATTGTCCTTGAGAGAAAGAGAGAGAGAGAGAGAGAGAGAGAGAGAGAGAGAGAGAGAGAGAGAGAGAGAGAGAGAGAGAGAGAGAGAGAGAGAGAGAGAGAGAGAGAGGGAGAGAGTGTGTTAGGGATTTAGAGCTCTTCTCCACTCTCTTTGAGTTGGCTGCGGTTCAGGTTATTGTGATGCCTTGTGTTCACGCATCCCCCCCCATTCCCTAACCCTAGAATCTGTTTCCTTCATCCCCCCCTAACCACAGATCAGATCTAGGATCCGATTGCCATACCACGAATCCTTGCCTTCAACATTAAAAACACATGAAAACATACCTGACCCTGTGGTATCACTTATTAGTGGTAACGGTAACTACATGACTTATTCTCTAAAATCACAGGCCTGCTTAACCGGACCGTTTGCTCAGTGTGTCATTATGTGATCATTAAGTCAGGGTGAACTGTCAAACTAAGGATTGTCAAATCAGTCATTGATCAAATTGATTAGGTTTAGAGTGAGGGTTATTTAAGGTTTTCAGAAAGGGTTGATCAGAAGAAGCATTGTGATTGACGTATTCAAAGCTGTGCTTTATTCCCACATTCACACACACCTAACAGCTCAGACACATTTTTCCTGTTTACCATATGTTGCACTAATATCCCTGCGCAAACACTGAAATTACAAAGATGTGTTTGTTATGTTACCTTGGCAACAGTGGTCGTTTTGAGAACAATATTTGTGCAGGGTAGAAATCACTAAGATATATTACGCAATAAATACTTACTGTAAGGCATTGTTTTGTTATTACTGTCCCAATTCTGTTTTGTTTTGTAACCGCTGTATAAAAGCAATAAGGCGATTGAGTCTGTGCTTTATCAGTTGCCTAACAACAGCCCTCAGCTGACTTTATTCACGATAAAGGATGGCCTCTTGTGCCTTATTGTTAATTAAAGTTAGGCCACCTTTTATGCTTCTAAGGCACCTTTGAGCATAACATTAAATGTTAATTAAATATCCATTTGTGATGAGTATTTGGATTATAGTTCTGATTCTCACAGTTCTGTTTGCTAGCTTTAATTAAAACATTTTTTCAAATCTGTGAATTGCTGTTGGTCAAAATACTCCATGAGGAGCTGAACTATGCAGTATCATGTAAATGCATCATTACGCTTCTGGTTATCAACCTCAATGGTCAAACTCTGTATTATGGCTCTTATGTATTATGGCTATTATGGCTCTGAGGGATATAACTTATATCTCGATTTCCACCAAAAGGTTAACGGTCAATAAAATAATAGATAGTGTGTATAATTGTGTCCTAATGTGTGTTAGTTGTGTAGTGTGTGTGTTTTCTGGGCCCTGGGCCTCTGTTCTGTTCTATCTCACTCATTAGCCACGTGCGTGCGAACGGACCAGAGAGATACTGCCACTTTATCTCCATTTCACAAAAGTTGACAATGAATATGAGTGAATGTCACTGAGGTACGGAAAGAGAATACAACAAAGGCCTCCATTGGTATAATGCGAGCACGACAAAGAACACTCACTAACCTGTCGAGTGTGGGCTTCATTTAGAAAAGGAACACTAGCCTGTACACCTAGGCCAGTATTTCACACAATTTGTGTCTCTTATAACCAGACACGGTTATAAGTCGCCTGCCCAATCACGTCTCTTCACTACACTGGCTCCCCGCTGGTGGAATGTGCTTCCCACGGCTGTCAGAACTGCAGAGTCAGTCACTACTCATCTTCCGTCGGAGACTGAAGACCCATCTCTTCAGGCTACACCTTAACTGCTCCTCCTGAGACATCTACTACCCCCCAGCACGGGGTCTCCTGAGACACCCGCTTTTCCCCTATACGATGTCCCCTAAGACTTCTACTGCCCTCCTTGTACTGTTTCACTGTTTCTCCAGTGTCTATATAAAAGTATTTTATTTAGTTTTTTCCTTCTATCATGGAGACTGCCAATGGCCCCGGGGCTGAGCTAGATTACTCTTCCTGTTACGACTGGTGGATTGATGATTCACTTGCTTAGTCGAATGTATTGATTGTAAGTCGCTTTGGAATAAGGCGTCTGCTAAATGCCAAAAATGTAAATGTAAATGACATATCAACAGTCACATTGCTCTGTCTGAAAATGTAAAACTAACTTGACATCAACTGGCTGTGCAAATCTTTAATAAAGTTTTAAAGAAGCAATACAAAACACAACCTGGTTACACAGTATTTTACTGACGACAATTTATTTGTTGGATAAGTATGGTCTTTTTTCTTTCTGATACTCTCCCTACTTTTTGCGGTTGTAGAAATTGGCCACCTGGATCATACCATTCTGTTTAGTGCTGTAAATCACAAAAACAATCACATTAGGCATAATAATAAAACAGTATTTTACATACAATTCATTCATTCTGATGACAACTATCATCTGAGACTGGCCCTAAAATGACGAGCACTTGTCTACAATTGTTCTATACAGTGTTTGATAACTAAGTTGATCAACTCACAACTGGCCATAGAATTAGGCCATTCAGGGTGACATTGAGCACCTTTTATAACGTAATTGTAGTGGTGTAGTTATCCCCTGTCATGCCCTATATGGTGCAGATAATGTATGCTCTCTCTATCCGTGAACGTGTGGATCTGAGGGGATTACATTCTGCCTCTCTCCCAGCCCCTCCCCTAACGCGTCATGGTTCCGTCTGACCACCAGAGGGCAGCAGAGACTGCCCAAGAGAACGACACTCAGGTCAGGTTTTATAATTGGTGTGTTTTCAGTTGTCTCTTTGCTGTCTAATGATCACAAGGTTGGCAGATCAGCGGTTCGAGCCCCGGCTGGCCACATGTCAAAGTGTCCTCACACTGAACCCCGAAATTGCTCCCAGTGAGCGGGCCAGTGCCTTGCATGGCAGCTTGCCGCCATTGGTGTGTGAATGTGTGTGTGAATGGGTGAATCAATGGGAGGCTGTTGTAAAGCGCTTTGGAGCAGCAAAAAAGGCGCTATATAAGTGCAGTCCATTTACCGTTTACTAGAATGTCAGAGGTACGTAAAGCAGACGTCTCCTCTCAGAGCACATGGTATATAGAATACTAGAATAGTAGAATTGTGATAGTGGCAAATCGGCGGTTCGAGCCCCGGCTGGCCACATGTCGAAGTGTCCTTGGGCAAGACACTGAAGTCAGTGACTGAACCCCAAATTGCTCCCAGTGAGTGGGCTGGCCGGCGCCTTGCATGGTAGCTTGCCGCCATTGGTGTGTGAATGTGTGTGTGAATGGGTGAATGAGAGGCCGTTGTAAAGCGCTTTGGATAAAGGCGCTATATAAGTGCAGTCCATTTACCATTTAGAAGGTCAAATATGGACTGACAAATATAGCGACAGATAGATGGATGGCTGGATGGATGGATGGGTCGGTGGATGTAGACAGACAGACAGAAACAAAGTAGATACAGAGTAGATCTACACTCACGCTGGCTCCTGCAGGTTGTGTAGGAAGTTGTCTATCTGGTCCTGGGGAATGTCTCCGTCCAGGTGTGCTAGGTAGGTGTAGAGACCCACAAAGGTGTCCAAGGGGATTCGGGCCGCACCCCCCTCCTCGTCCTCTGTCAGGATCTCACACGCAAACTTCAGGGCGCTGACGATTGTCTGAACGACACAAGCATATGGCACACACACACACGCATGCACGCACGCACACACACACACACACACACACACACACACACACACACACACACACACACACACACACAAAGAGAAAAGCCCAGGGCATCAAGACAGTGCATGACTGCCATCATGCGGTGAATAGTAGAACTACACCACAGTCACTAGTCCAGTGTTCTCAAAGTCCTTGAGCTTTGTCTTAAGACATACATACATACATACAGACTTAAGTATGTACTTAAGAGTTAATGCACCGCAGGTCACACTAGAATAATAATATAGCTGTTATAGGCTAACACAATAGCCCCTTCTCAATAGTTAGACAATCTGTCCTCGCCTCGATTCCTCTGTACTCAATTCCTCTGTGACCCAGAAACCAATAAGTGGTGTTCACCATATTTAAGATCATATCAATTGTCCTACAGGGCATCAAAGAAACTGTAAACTCAAGTGTTGCTCTCAGACCTTGACGATGACCTCTTGGCTTATTGGTAGATGCTTAGGTCATCCTTGTGGGAGACCTGGGTTCACAACCCCCCCCCCCCCCCAACCCAAACCCATAATTATATTCCTGAGCGACTCACCCCTCCCAGTGCACTGCAGCCCAGAGCGAAGAACTGCATCCAGTCGATGTTAGCGCTGAAGTTCCCCAGAATCAGCAGAGTGTCCAGCTGCTCCACGGGCAAACACAGCCCTCGCCACTTCTGCTGCAGTTCCTCCTTGGTGGTCGTCTCTTTAAGGGCAAGCTGCCCGGAGAATAGAATGGAATGGAATGGAATGATAAAACTGGGACTTTGTGGAAATGTTGTGCATTTAACTTTACATTGAAGACTCTTTATGGATCTAAAACTTGTTTAAAAGTTTAGCTATGAAAATGTCATCGCCAATGTTTATGGAAATGTTGATTATTGTAATGTAGTGTTGCAGTGGATGCCATCAGCTCAGAAAGAAAGATCATGGCCGACCCCTTCCACCCCGGCCACGGCCTCCTCACCCTGCTTCCCTCTGGAAGAAGGTTGCGGCTGCCTAAGGCACTGAAGGCCCGCCACAGGCTCAGTTTCTTCCCCTCAGCCGCCAGGCTGCTAAATGACTCTGGCTTCCCCCTCCCCCCCGCCTCCAAGTCTGCCCAGGACTGAACATGCACTAGACCTTGTATAACTCTGCACTGCACTTTATTTACAGCACTATCCATGCACTGTCTGTCCTGTGTTGTCCTGTTTTTGCCTGTTTTTGCATTTGTATTGTACTTGTTTTGTTCATATATATGTGAAAAAAGCATAAATGCACCTTCTGTAATGCCAAAGCAAATTCCTATATGTGTCAAGCATAATGGCAATAAACGTTATCTGAATCTGAATCTGAATCAGCTCAACACAAAAAAAGTTGATTCTTTTTTTTCTTCTATGTGTGTTCTGTTAGTCAGTACCTGTTTGTGTAGGACTTTGAGCAGGCCTGGGGTCAGTCCTGTGTCTGTCTTCTGTGTGGCAATGGGCATTTCCAGCCTGTCCTTGGCAGGGAGAGTGTCTCCATTGGACAGTGCAGTGAAGTATCTGAGGGTGCAGAGACACGTAAGTCTTCTAACATCTTCCCCTATACAGTACCAGCTTGTCAGCAAACCCAATCATCTCACATCTTTCCCTTTACCTGCTTGTCAGCAAACCCAATCATCTCACATCTTTCCCTTTACCTGCTTGTCAGCCACCCAATCATCTCACATATTTCCCTTTACCTGCTTGGTAGCCACCCAATCATCTATAGCTGACACATATTTAGTCACCTCTCAGGCCTGTTAATGTAAGCTGTCCTCCGGGGAGGAAGGACCACAGTGGGTACTTACGCAGCTGACCACTGCAGCACGTCCTTGGGCTGCGTTCTGATAGCTGCTTTGGTGAACTGTTTCAGGATGTCTGGCAGCTCTGGGGGAATGTTGATTTGCTGGGCACAATACATTGTGTCTGGAGGGGGCATTGCTGTAGTTCAAAGTAAACAATAATACATAGTAAATGGTCTGCACTTTCATAGTGCCTTTATCTAAAGCGCTTTTACAACGGCCTCTCATTCACCCGTTCACACACACATTCACACACACACATTCACACACACATTTGAGCCTCAAACCGTCCTTGAGTGGACAAGATGTTTCCACTTCAGAATACATTCAACATTTATTTTGCAGACGCTTTTAATCCAAAGCGACTTACTTTTACAGATTACAGGGACATCATTCCCCCTGGAGTAACTGAGTGCTAAGTGCCTTACACAAGGGCACACTAGTAGTGGTGTCAAATGTATTGATTGTAAGTCGCTTTGGAATAAGGCGTCTGCTAAATGCCAAAAATGTAAATGTAAAATGTAGTGGTGTGGTTTCAGGCGGGATTTGAACTCACAACCTTCCGATCACCAGTCCAACTCACTATCCACTAGTAAGTCAGTAAATCTTGGGCAGATCCTTTTTTTCCCCTAACATTCCTATTGCAGTCACTCTGGTACATGATATTCATCTCTACAGGTGTCTTAGGTACTTTTTAGCTAACTGTAACCTGACCATCCTTTTTAAGGATAACTAGTTGTTTGCACCTTGCAGTGAAGTGTCTGTAGTTTGACTGGTGACATTCTGCAGATGGTAGTCTCTCTGACACATTCACTCCTACCTGCTGGAGAGTGTTCCTGATTCCTGAATCCTGATTGATTTTGGCTATGGTTTTGGCTATGTTTCTGATAGTTGACAGGGTTCGACGTTAAGTTTTTTTTCCTACTTGCCCTGTTTTCCCTACTTGCCCTGCAGGGCAAGTACTTCTCAAATCTACTTGCCCCATCTACATTTTGACTTGCCCTGCCTACCGTTGCCGGCTGTGCGGCGCATAGATTTCTCTCACAACATACTTCTAACTAAGATCCGTTGCCTGTTGATTGTGTGTAAATCGCTACAGAACACACGTTTCTTGAAAAATTGTGTTCATTAGCTATATTACATCAATCATTATATTTAATAGTAGATGACAATTGGTTCCAACTATTAACTTATTTGCAAGCAATGTGGCAGAAATGTAACCTGTCAATCAGTAGTCATTTCAGATCAGTGAAGTGCTATTTCAGAGTATTCAGACAGGGCCAATTACACCCTCCGTGCCCTCTCTGTACAGGTGAGCCACATGTTGAATGCCGGGTCACAGTTCACATTAGGGGTGGGTAACTCACGATACAATAAGCGTATGATATTTTGCGCCCCGATACCGATGGTATCACGATATAGCGATGCGATATTCGATACATTGTAAGACTAGTCATCAACGATACATCACAATATCTGTGTTGACTGAAGAAAAAATACCATTATAAAGGCAAAAAGCAGGAATTATGTTTTTTATTCATTCACTTTGTTGTTGCTGGTTGTGAACAATGAAACAAACAATAAATTAGGCCTAGCCTACATCTTTCTTACTCGTCTCGTACACAAACACTGACTGCCACTTGTCCATGTGTGACTGCCATCATACAAAATAAAGTGCCAAAAGGCCAAACTGCCCAGAAAGCTGGAGTTAAAATGTTTAAGGAAGGACTATTATCTATTGTATCTATGTGAAGACTAATGTACATGTCCTATTTAGAAAAGAGGCTACAGAGCAGCTATGTATGCTATACATACTGATAATATTAAATTATGCATTTTACTTATTAAAATATATTTTCTGTTGTCTCATTAAAGAGATGAAGAGTAGCGTCATAATATAATTACCAAATTACCATATAATAAACCAATGGAACATTTACCTACAACTTCAAGTGGGATACCATAGAACTTACAGCAAGATATGAATAACATATGCACGATTCCATGACCCCACTTGAAAAAAAGAAATGTTAACACATTGGTAGCACTATCTGGCACAGTGGTAGCACTATCTGCCGGGGGGGACTTATTCTGAAATTTAAAAAAAATCTGACTTTTATTCTGAAACATTTTTGGGGGGACTTTTATTCTGAAATAAAAATGTTCAGACTTTTATTCTGAAATCAAAAGAATGTCATACTTTTATTCTGAAATATTTTGGGGGGGGACTTTTATTCTGAAATATTTTGGGAGGGACTTGATTTGTCAGAAACACAAGCCAATTGTCCCATTACTCTTGGGTACCCTAAAATATGCATAGAAGTGTTATAATTTTGTAATAGCCTAAATGACAATTCTTGCACTTTGTATGACATTCCTCAAGATTGAAACTCACTTTGTATTCTAGAAGTGTTGCTGAATACAGAGGTAGAGATTTCGGAAGAGTCCATTATATGTCCCCTATGCAGCAGGATTTCATTATGGCTATTAACACACAATACATTGAGAGGATTAAAAGCAGTTAGGGGAGTGTCCGCCGGGAGGTCGTGGGTTCGATCCCCGGCCATGACTATAACAATGCTACCCGATGCCTCCCTGCTTGGCACTGTCGGCATTACGGGTTGGATTGGGGTCAGATTTGGATGGGGGGTAACATGGGGGTAACATCCCAGCGTCATGTCCAGGGTGTGCACTTGTACATCAATCCGCCTCAGGCTAGGGCAAACAGGAGATAGCCTCCTGCCCTATGAGCCATCAGGCTCGAGAACCATCGGTTCTCTTACTTGACTTATTTAGTATGTCTAAATGCTTAAACAGCTTTAACGTGGACGTTGAACAACAGAATAGCAAACGTTAAATGACACAGATTAAATAAGGTATGCATTTCCATATCTTGGCTGAAGACGTAATGTAAGTGGAGAGGAGATTGATCGGGACTGCGGGAGTTTCCAATGACGTCATAATCACAACAGTCGAGATGACATAATAACGTCACAATCAAATGTGGGTTTATAAAAGGCAATCGAGCCAGTTTGATGTCAGTATCACAAGGATATCACAAGGTAAGCGCCTGTGGACGTTTGTGTGTGTGTGTGTGTGTGTGTGTGTGTGTGTGTGTGTGTGTGTGTGTGTGTGTGTGTGTGTGTGTGTGTGGCCGGAGCCACAACTTCACTATACTCACAACTGCACTATACTTCCGAGGATGCGGGAGATCTTAAAAAACAACAAGAATCGTCTTACGATTTCTAAGTTCATTTATAATGGGGCGGCTGTGGCGCAGGAGGTAGAGTGGCCGTCTAATGATCACAAGGTTGGCAGATCGGCGGTTCGAGCCCCAGCTGGCCACATGTCGAAGTGTCCTTGGGCAAGACACTGAACCCCAAAATGATTCCCAGTGAGCGGGCCAGCGCCTTGCGTGGTAGCTTTCCGCCATTGGTGTGTGAATGTGTGGATGGGTGAATGAGAGGCCGTTGTAAAGCGTTTTGGAGCATTCTTGGAGCAGCAAAAAGGCGCTATATACATGTAAGTGCAGTCCATTTACCATTTATATACCATAGTTTAGGCAAAGCAGCGTCGCGCTACTATCATGACATACCTGATGGTCCCAACTTAGGGTTGTAGCGATCTTGTTTTATAACAAGCAACACGTTTGTTGTGTGTATACTGTAGCCTACAGTCGTCAATTTAGACCAAATGAAACACCATTACCTGCTGCAGACATGTCGATCGTCGCTGGAACAAAATAAATCCGTCTTTACAACGTGTTCTGCGAGGGAGCTGGTGAGCGACAGGCTGGACGACTCACCTCATCGTTACATAGCAACCTAATGTTTGGATGCGAATACCTACGTCGCTTAGCAACAGTGAGCACGCTGGTGGTCTCGTGTCTGTGTTCATAAAAGCATCTACGTGCATTGACATCGCAGGTCGAAGTGACACAATGTCGTGACGTTAGAATTATAAGGTTCTATCTCTATTTTTGTCAAAATTGAGTTGTTTTTTTTACATAATCTGATCCATTAGGTGTTTATTAATGCCTGTGTGGTGTTATTTTTTTAAATGTTGACATTTTTTAGTTAGTAATTTCCATTAGGCTACTAACAAATTGTAATACGTGGATCCACCCAAATAGGGTGGAAGACCAATGTCAGCGTATAAACCAACGCCACGCTTATTTAAAACATGTTTTATTATTATTATTATTATTAAGTGCAGTACGTTAAAATTCATAGGGTGACAACAATTGAAGCGATGAAGAACCCACGCAATATCATAACCAACAGTTTTACACTCACTAAATACCTACAGTTTGTTAGAAAACTTGGGTGGGGGGTCGTTAACATTTAACATTTTTGGCATTTGGCAGACACCTTTATCCAAAGCGACTTACAACAAATACAAATATATTTTACAAAAAATGTGTCCAAGTAAGTGAATCATCTATCCATCAGTCAAGTAATCTCTGCTTAATGGGGCAGGTTTGAGAGCAACTGGATTGTCTAATAATGTGATTAGTCCCATGTGTAATGGTTTTTAGGCCAGGCACCACACACTAATATGCTTTGTTTAACTTTACTAATATCAGAATGAAACTTGACATTTGACACAATACAGATGACTTTTAGAATTATACGTTTATTTTTTGACATTTGCATATCACGAGAATCACACCAATCTTTCTGACAACACACTGTTAGACATACTGAGAACAGGTTCTCAAAATATTGTTATGTCATGGATTTTCTTTTCTTCATAATTTCACACATATATTTGATGCATATTTTGCATAGATTTACAGATAAAATGCCACATCAAATAAAAATAACAAGTTATAAAAAGAAAAAAAAAGAAGCCTCTGGACAAGTCCTAGGAGACAGTTATAATAATGTAAATGTGCCTCCTTTGAAGGCTAAGACAAATTACTTGTTTGAAGGCTAAAACAAAGGACTCGTGCCTCCAATTAAAGCTACAGGCGTGTCGTTGATCCACTGCACTTGAAGTACCTAATTGAAGCTCCACCACATTCCTCCTCAAATTTCTTCTTCACCTCCTCCAGTTTCTTAAGATATACTTCGCTTCCTGTGTCCCTCATGCTCTCAATCAGGAAGTCCAGATGCTCTGCAGTGGACAGTGCAATACCCAAGCCAGTCGTTTCCAGTTCAAGAATAAGCTTGTAGCATTCCATCAGCAGTTTGGCTTTCTTCTCTTTGTCAACCTCCAACTTGTTCTCCTGTTCCTGAATCAGTGCTTCTTTTTCAGCAATTCCATAGTTTTGGGCCAAATCTTCACCTGTCACGAGCACAGTCTTTTTCTTGATTACCCATATAGAATCGGCTTTGACATGATTAGAATAGTGACACTTCTTTGAACAAACAGTGCAGTAAAATCCTGTCATCGCACTACACCATGAGAGATCTTTTACCCACCAGCATCCTGGGTAATGACAGTTCTCCGTACAAATATTGCAAATGGTGGCAAGACTGGTTATTTGTTGTTTCTCCTTCACATATATTTCAGACGACATTGTAAATGTTTTCAAGTCATCCTGATGGGCCTTCAAGGCTATTTGAATCTTCTCATGTTCTTTCTGCGTCAGATCCATCAAGTTGACACGTTCCACTAGGTTGTTGACACAAGACGTCAGCAGTTTGTGGTGCCTCATTACACCTTCAGTCATCTTCACGCTCTGGGGTTCTATGTTACTTAGGAATTCTGAGAACTCTTTCATACCATCCATCGACGTATCCCAGTTATTCTTCAAGGCCTTTTCTTTCGTTGTTGTCTCCTGAACATTTGTGCAGGCATCTCTACAGTTGTTGAACTGGAAGAAAACGGCTTTATTGGAATGGTCTTTAGCCAATGGTATTTTAGCATCTGTCAAGGCCTGCAGAGCATCAGTTGGTTGCAGGCCAGAAGAATATGTCAAAAGGGCTACAATGTTATTCTCCATGTCTTTACCAAACAAAGATACAACTGCTGCAACTATGTACTTCTGTCTGTCACTGAGTCGATTAGTACTCTCCTTCATCACAAAGGCAACTGCATCAATTTCTCTAACTCCATTCTCAGATTTAAACAGCTGACACAAATTTTCCTCAACTACTTTGTCTTCGTTGATCCCACGGGTGTCTCCGTACCCCGGAGTGTCGATGATGGTGAGAGAGTACGGGACTCTACCGCCCTCAAATCCAAAGATCTCATAAACAGTGACTGCTGATGTTTGGCTTTCAGATGGACTTGTTTTCTCGTCTTCGATGATGTCAAACCAGACATCGTCGTCCCACTCTACTCCCAAGACATAGTTGACCATGGCATTGATCAGAGTCGACTTCCCTGTTCCTGTTTCTCCCACTATCAGTACGGTTTTGTTAATCTTACTGGGATCCTTCTCTCCAATGGTCCTTCTTCTTAGTTTGGACTCAGGTTTACCATCTAGACAATCCTTCTTTGGTAAGAGCTGATATCGAGCAGGAGGTCCTTCTTGCACTAGCTTGCTCTTCAAAAGAATGTCTCTAAATTTGCCTGATATGCCACTAATCCTGTGTAACAAAATGAAGATAAGTTATCAAAGCAAATACATTGATTGATTATCGATGAAGTCATCAATTACATGTCAACATTTGGAATAACAGTGCAATGTGCTGACTGCCACTCACATGTTTGCCATGTTGATCTCTGGTTGTGACCCACAGGAGATGCTGTTGACTAGAGGCTGGGTGCTGTGAAATTAGAACAGATACAGTCAGAGATATAAACTACGGTAACATTTTAGAATGTCTAGGTTATTTACCAATTGTCAATCGTGTGACTTGACAGGGTTAGATAAATCAACACAATGCAGAGTACCAGGCAATTTCAGTTAGCTCTCAGACATTGGATTTTTAAGAGACCGCCAATCAACATTGACCAATGAAAAGTATGGGTAGGAATGAATATGAATATGAATCCATGGAATACAATAAGATGGAGGAGTGGAGCAGGTGTGCGTGTGTGTTTCTATCTCTGTCTGAGGGGTGTTTTTGAATTCATGCAATTTTGTATTATGGTTAATTAAAATAAAAAAAACATAACTACCCAACCACAATGTCTCCAATGTGTAACACCCTTTGTTATTTCCAGAAACCTGATTTAACACCATCAGTTAACACAGTGGGCCCTATTATGCACTTCATAGGTCTTAAGCAATAAGACGAGGCGTAGATCTAAACTTAAGACGTGGAGGCGTGGTCAAGGCCACTTTGCTATTATGCGTGCGGTAGTGGGCGCCTAAAACCCGGCGCTAAGCAAAGAAATTAGTCATGGGTGTGTTTTGGGCGTCTTCTCAATCAACCCAATCAGCGTGCCAGGTGCCATTCCCTTTAATTAAGAACCGGCTGCGTTAAGTCATTAGCGCTATGCTATTATGGAAGTCCTAAGAAGGAGGTCAGCGCGCTTCTCTGCCTCTCCCTTCTGAAATAAAGCATTTATATTGACGTCTTGCCGTGGAGCCACGTGCGTGTTCATGTGTGCCCACATGCATGCGCAAACCGCGGAGGCGCGTTCGTGTTTCAAAACGTGCATGAAGTCTAAACTTAAGAACTTTTCAAACCACTTCTTAGCGCTAGGAGCAAAGTCAGATCGCATAATAGCAGGGGCGCCTAGTGCACTTCATTAACATATGAACACTCCCACAATGAGTAATATTATGCACGGGAGTATTACGTCTTATGTGTGGGCGCCTATCGACACCTGCATAATAGCAGTAGCGCGTATGAAGCGCATAATAAGGGTGGCGGTAGGTCTTAACCTGGCGGTGCGTCTTAATTAACACTTAAAACGGCAAGTTAAGAAGTGCATAATAGGGCCCACTGTGTTCTGCCCATTAAATAATTTTCAACCATCTACATGAAGCCTGATCCAGGCCAATTTAGACAACTTCTGATAGTCGACCGTATCAAATGCCATGGAGAGATCTATAAATAAGGCAGCACACTTCTAAAGAAGGCAATTTAACACATCATATACGTGTTGCAGCTAAGGTTGTGCTATGACCATGTCTAAAGCCAGATTGGTGCACATTTAGAATGAGACTAGCCTAATACTTTGGAAAGGCAAGGTAGCATGGATATTGGGCAATAGGCTAGGTGCACGATCTCCACTACTTCCTGAAAGGCACCTTGCATGAACATATCCTGTCTCACTCTATTGGTTTAATTGATTAATCAGCTGTGCAGTAAACTGTTGGAACACACAAGAGGATCAAGAGAGCAGGTAATCCAAGGGTTTGGCATGTTTGGTATTAAAACACAACAAATAGATCGATTTAAAATCTAAACTTTTGGAGTGTAGAACCAAAAGAAGAAAACATGCTTCACTGTGCCATTTCCTACACAGGGCACTGTATGCAGACACTATAATGGTGATGGCGATAGGGAATATGAGTGTTCCTTTTAACAATAAAGGATATGGAAACTGTCGACAAACAAGTCAAATGCTCAATGAGAAAATACAGAGATTATTTCATTCTAAGGAGTCACTAATTAACTACACAGACTTTTCAATTAATATCCAGTTTGATTCTCAACATTCGAACTGACATAAGGGCTAAACCTTCAACAGATAACTTACCTACCTGTGCTCCAGGTGTGTGATCAGTCAGTCAGTGCTGCAATCAGTCAAAGAGGGAGTGAGAGAGGTGATGATCGGTGATGGTGAGATATATAGTGTCCAGAAACTGCCCATCTCAGCAGGACAAGATCCCACCCACCCTGGAACTACAGTCCCTCCTCCCACCAAGCCAGCTGACTTCAGAGATAAGACAGATGTTTCTTCAGCAGAATGTGGAGGTGATATCATTGTATGCTGTAGCATTACGATTTCATTTCATTACAGGGCCTAGCCCAAACCAAGAAAACACAGACCCAGAGCATAAGTGTCCACATAGTTTTGGCTAATGGTGCATTCAAGTACTCCTCTGAAACTCTGATGTACATGAATTGTCTTAATTTAGGTGTTCCTAAGAGCAAATGATCGCAGCATGTGATGTCCACTGTAGCTTTGGGAACAAACAGGAGTGCTTGTGTGCTTCATTGTGTCCTTTGTCCGATTAGCGTTACCTGATTGCTGTGTAAGCATTCTAATCATGTTGTTGAAAATGTAATCATGATACCAGTCAACTGTGACTGTGTTTAGGCCCTAATTAAATCAGTTGTAGACAGTGGGTTGACAAGATAATGCAAACATAAGCATGTTATTGTGTGGCAATAATCTATATAGAGTTAGAGTCGTTTGCACATTGTCATAAATCTATATCTTAGACTTCTCTTAATGTTACTTGTTACAACGCTGTTGTAATATTTAACCCCTATAGGTATTTCTTTTGATTTAATCATAAAAAAACTAAAATAGAACGGGAGACAATTATCGATTTATTATTAGTATTATGATGATGATGATGATGATTATTATTAGCAGTATTGGAGTAGTGATAGTAGTAGTAATAATAATAATAATAATAATAATAATAATAATAATAATGGTCCAATTCGGTTGTTAAGTCGTGACGTGTTTCCGGGTCCAACGTTGGCTGAGGCGCTCTCTTCGAAATGCCGCAGTAATAATAATAATTCATTATATTTGTATACCGCTTTTCCGAGGCTCAAAGACACTGACAATATGGGAAAAACGGGAAAGTGCTGTGTCCCTTGTTGTATGAATAGATTAGAGTCTAAAAAACGATTGAACTGTCATTCTACAGCTTTAGTACACTGGTACTCTGGTGCAGGGAATTTTTGTTTTGGACCCGGAAATTGCTAAACGTCACGCGTGACGTCAGACTTAACCAGAAACTGCCCATCTCAGCAGGAGAAGATCCCACCCACCCTGGAACTACAGTCCCTCCTCCCACCAAGCCAGCTGACTTCAGAGACAAGACAGATGTTTCTTCAGCAGAATGTGGAGGTGATATCATTGTATGCTGTAGCATTACGATTTCATTTCATTACAGGGCCTAGCCCAAACCAAGAAAACACAGACCCAGAGCACAAGTGTCCACATAGTTTTGGCTAATGGTGCATTCAAGTACTCCTCTGAAACTCTGATGTACATGAATTGTCTTAGTTTACGTGTTCCTAAGAGCAAATGATCGCAGCATGTGATGTCCACTGTAGCTTTGGGAACAAACAGGAGTGCTTGTGTGCTTCATTGTGTCCTTTATCCGATTAGCGTTACCTGATTGCTGTGTAAGCATTCTAATCATGTTGTTGAAAATGTAATCATGATACCAGTCAACCGTGACTGTGTTTAGGCCCTAATTAAATCAGTTGTAGACAGTGGGTTGACAAGATAACGCAAACATAAGCATGTTATTGTGTGGCAATAATCTATATAGAGTTAGAGTCGTTTGCACATTGTCATAAATCTATATCTTAGACTTCTCTTAATGTTACTTGTTACAACGCTGTTGTAATATTTAACCCCTATAGGTATTTCTTTTGATTTAATCATAAAAAAAACTAAAATAGAACAATTATCGGGAGACAATTATCGATTAATTGCTAAAACACATTTCACAAAACTTTCCTCCATTTTCCCAAAACTCTAAAAACAACACACTTTTCTAAAGCTACATAAACAAAACCACACCTTCTCTCTTCAAAACTCAAACTTTCACACCAAAACAGCTGCTCAAAGCCTGCAAAAATGTAAACACTATAAGCATCATTACAGACTACAACAAAACAACTGAAAACACAATGTTCAGTGTGTGAGAATGTTCTTTTTTTTCACAACTGCCAAAGCACATTTTTAGAAACCTTACAGTATCTGTTCTCAGAATATATCACTGTAGAGTATTGGGCATTCATAGATTTGTGTGTTTCATATGAACAGTATGCAAATCTACAGAAAATACAGTATGTATGTTACGGTACATGTGGGAATACGGTACATGTGGGAAAACTAGGGTTAGGTTAGGTGCTAGGGTGACTTGGTACATGCTGGCATGTCTAACCCTAACCCTAACCTTAACCCTAACCCTAACCCTACCCCTAATCTTAACCCTAGCACCCTAGCACCTAACCCTAACCCTAGTTTTCCCACATGTACCGTATTCCCACATGTACCGTAACATGTACACTACTGTACTGTATCACAACTCAATGCAAACACTACAGAGGATCCATTACACACAACAATACTCACTGAAAACAATGTTCAGGGTGTGATGTTTTTTTATTTTATTTATGGAACTATACCACACACACACACACACACACACACACACACACACACACACACACACACACACACACACACACCACAATCATTTGCAACAAGTGTCTTAAATTTGAGTCGTTATGTTTAATGAATGAAGCTAGGTGTGTTCATTGTGTTCAAATGTTGCTGACTGTGGCAAGCTTTTGCATCACATGAGCTTTAATTTGAGAATTTGAGCAGAGTTTTTTGCAACTTGTGTTTTAGCAAGACAAGATGTGTTTAGATTTATGAGAAAAGGAGGATTGTGTTTTGTGAATTGTGTCTTCATGTGAAATGTGTTTATGGTTTTTGGCAAATGGGAGCTAGTTTTATTAAATGTGTTTAGAGAACTGGTCATTTGGTTTAGAGAATTGGCTTTTGTGTTTTAGCAATTGGGAAAAACTGTAGTATTATGATGATGATGACGATGATTATTATTATTATTATTATTATTATTATTATTAGTAGTAGTAGTAGTAGTGATAGTAGTAGTAGTAGTAGTAGTAGTAGTAGTAGTAGTAGTAATAATAATAATAATAATGGTCCAATTCGGTTGTTAAGTCGTGACGTGTTTCCGGGTCCAACGTTGACTGAGGCGCTCTCTTCGAAATGCCGCAGTAATAATAATAATTCATTATATTTGTTTTCCAAGGCTCAAAGACACTGACAATATGGGAAAAATGGGAAAGTGCTGTGTTCCTTGTTGTATGAATAGATCAGAGTCTAAAAAACGATTGAACTGTCATTCTACCGCTTTAGTACACTGGTACTCTGGTGGAGGGAATTTTTGGTTTGGACCCGGAAATTGTTAAACGTCACGCCTTACGTCAGACTTAACAACCGAATAGAGAGTGATTCCTGCATATAACAGGAAGTGACAGGGAACCTGCTGTCTGCCCCTGAGAGAATGGGACTGGTAGTTTGTTTGTTTGTTTGTTTATTAGGACCCCCATTAGCTAATGCCATGACATTAGCTAGTCTTCCTGGGGTCCGACACAAAAATCATATTTGGACAATTGTCAACATTATATGCATACAGACAATTGTAAACATTGTATACATACATACATACATACATACATCATAATAACAAAAGAATAAAAATAGTGTAGTGTGGTCTGATCAATAATGCGTGGACACGCATTTCTAAGACGATTAATTGCGTTGATGGCCTTCCATACTTTTTTACGTCCCTTTTGGGGGGTTTTGGGCTCAGTGAAGATCACTGCATCACCCGCCTACATCTGGGTGTAGATGTTATGACAAATATTGGGAAGACTGTTGATAAACAGGGAGAATATAATTGGAACACTGACATTACAAAGAAGATTGGGAGATTGTACACGTTCAACAGTGACATGTTGTCTCCTATTGGATAGGTACGATTTAAACCAGAGTAAGGCATCTTTAGAGAAATTAAAACTAGTTAGCCTAGATAGAAGGACTCGATGGTCAACGGTATCAAAAGCTCTTTTTAGGTCTAGGAAGACAGCACCCACGTATGTATTTTTGTCCAACAGGCCTTTGACTTTCTCTACAAATAAATTGATGGCGGTTTCAGAAGAGTGGTGGGCGTGGAACCCAAACTGCATTGGATGCATAGGTGTGTGGCCATTGCTTAGATGTTCCACAAGCAATTTGACAACCCATTTCTCTGCAATTTTAGATAGAATTTAGAAGATTGGGGTTACCGTGTCCACCTTCCAGACTGATGGGACAACGGAGTGCTTGATTGATAGGTTGACCAAATTAGTGATAGGGCAGACCTGGGGCCTATTCCACATACCGTGATTAAATCGGATCCAGGTTTAAATCAGATCTGTTCGCTAATTTCAGCTTGCGTTCGGTTCAATCAATGTGGCTCAAATAATTCGCTGCTTGGTTGCTATGCAACCAATCCTTCTGAACAAACCTGGTAGCGAGCAGGTTTACAGGCTGGTTTAGGTAATACGTGCGTCAAAAATGTCTCACAGGCGGAAACTACATCCCGAACGACAGTTCCGTCAGGTGTCTTTTAGGAAATATTAGTTCCCACTTTTTACGAGATAGATAGATAGTTTGACTGTGTGATAGATAGATAATTTGATATTTTGAAAGTGTGATCGATCGATAGATAGATAGATAGTTTGATTGTGTGATAGATAACTTGATATTTTGAAAGTGTGATAGATAGATAAATAAAAAAGTGTAAAAAAAAAAATAGGTACAGTATGTCTATCAACTTGCATTGCCATCATCACAGTGGTTTGTTTGGCGCAGGGGTTAAGGCAGCCAGCTAGAGGTCTGAAGGTTGCCGGTTTGATACTTAATTGAGACTTAATTTAATGTATTTTTTTTTCTTTACATTTAACCGAAGCCTTCATGCAAATCGATTTACAATATATATATATATATATATATATATATATATATATATATATCTGTCTAAGTGAATCATCTATCCATCAGTAATCATAAGAAAAAATAATCAATGCCAAATCCAGGGTCCAGTTAGAAGAACATAATTTACTACTCAGAAAGGCTTCAAACACCATTGTAATCGTGTCAGTTCTTGTAAATTAGCCTACACCATCATTTTATAGCCTACATACCTTTTTAGATGAGATTTTAGATTAGATTCAAACAACGAAATGCAGTAAAAAGTGTGTCAGAAGAGGTATTTGAACCACCGTCTTAAAATGTAGAATTAATACTATGGCAGAGGTGAATACCACTATGGCATTGTGACAATATGACTGTATGTAGCCTGCTGCTGATATCACCACAGTAGTAAATATTGAACATAAAAAATATGAACATATAACAATAACTGGGGATAGTATGAAATATGATTTTGGGGCTGGGACTCTGGTGATACAGCGCCGCCCCCCTCGTTGGCTCGGTGCCCAGGGAGGGGACAGGGACACTGGGCTTACAGCGCCACCCTCCCTGGCCCAACAAGACAGTGGCGGTGACGGCGAGGGTGGGGGCTGGGACTCTGGTGATACAGATCACTCGCCCCCCTCGTCCGTTGGCAGGCCGATGCGACTGAGTCCTGCACAGCCGCAGGAAGAGGTAGTCTGGACAGAGAGGGGCTCCAGGAAGAGGAGGCCCCCGAGGTGGTTAAACACCTCCACCTGGGACATGGGGTAGTCCAACGGGACGTTGGTCCTTTAAAGAAGGGGATAGTGTCAGGACTGCAGAGTCACTCCGCCGTAGACTTTAGACCCATCTTCTACTAGTTCTGCCTCCTTCTTGTTTCTTACAAAAAATTTCTTCTTCCTGTTGAGTACAGACAAAGAAGAAGTGTGATCATATTTTTTTATCAGGTTGAGTTTCAGTTCTGTTCAGTTCTTTATTATCCCAGATCGGAAATTAGATTTGCAAGCAGGGGTAACATAACATGGCAAAGGACTGTTGAAAACAAGTAGCTTACCCTGCCTTTTCCTTCTTATGACAACAGCAGCAAATATTACGACCAGAATAACAACCAGACCAACACCCAGAATGATCCATTTGAGTTGATCATCTACAGCTGGGCATGGACGAAGCAGTCCAAGAGACAAAAGATACAAGGAACATTTTACCAGTACTCCCACGAAGGACATTTCTAGAGCTATCACAACGTTTTACATGGCTAAGATGAGTTAAGCCGGTGAGTAGGTTTTGCAGTACTCATGGACATTTAGTCAGCTGATCAAAATTAATGAAATAATAGCTTCTTTTTATTACCATCATCAGCTATGTTCAGGTCCGTAATGGTTACATATGTGTCTCCAGCAGTTCGGAGTTCACAGGTGTAGATCCCCTTATGCTCCAGTGTTAGCCTGTGGAGCTGAAGGCTTCCTGCATCAGACACTCCCTCAACCTGGTCCTTCCACCAGTCCTGGACCTGTGGTTTAGCTGTCTGGCTGGTCTTGGTGTAAGTGTAGGTGAGGATGGGCTCTGTGTGGTTAAAGGTCCAAGTGATGTTGAAGCTGGTGAGGGCAGACTCAGGGCCACTGCAGGGGACCGATACCTCACTGCTTGGAGAACTCAGGACCGGAGCTGAAATATTGGAAGAGCTTATAGCATAGTCTTTGTGTTTACAGTACAGGACACTCACAGAGATTTGTGAAACACGTGGTATCTAATTGATAGTGGAATAGGTGGGATAGATAGATCCCAGAGAGCAGATGACTCCAGGCCAGATCTTGCCGTTTTGTAGAACAATCTCAGGCTCAATGCTGACAACATAAAGCGTCATATGAACAAGATCTGGCCAGATTATGGGAGATCTGCACTGTTGGAGCGTTGACAGTTCAAGGGTCGCTATAATTGCTAGGGACAATTTAGTTCAAATTAGGAAGATCTGGTCTGGGTTTTTGATCTAGATCTAGTTGTCAAGACTAAGCCATACCATGGACGACAAAAAAAAGCTAATTAAAAGTTGATTAATCACCTTGTTGTCTCAGAGACGCTGTTCTCATCCTTGTGTCGCTGTCAACAGTCACGGAGCAGATGTAGGCAACGTCTGGGGCGTTTCCTACAATGCTTTGAGAGCTTGTGATGTCATAGAATCCCAGGTTGTTTTTCTTGATGCTGGTAGAGTTCTGAAGGTTTTGGCCGTAGGACGGCGGGTCAGTGGTCCAAGTGAGCTCAGGGGCTGGGTCGACACCTCTGGAATTGCAGGTGATGATGTCACCTGATAACTGTATGTTCACCGAGCGGACTGGTGCTGCAACATAGTTAGAATCAGACTATATATACGATACATAGGGGAGGCAGGCAGTTGACTTAACATTACACGTACAAAGAGACAGACAGACAGACAGACAGACAGACAGGCAGGCAGGCAGGCAGGCAGGTAGGCAGGCAGGCAGACAGGCAGGCAGGCAGGCAGGCAGGCAGGCAGTGTGTGTCTTACCTTCCACTTCCAGGTTGATGAAAGACTCCTTATTGCCTTTGATAGTGCTGGTGTAACACTTATATTTGCCCTGATCCTCACATGTGACGTCTCTCAGTTGCAGTGATGCATTGCCACGTCCAATGTCGTCTTTGAACAGGGAAGTTCTCCCTCTATAACGTTGGTTCTGCTGCTCCAAGTGGTCACCGCCTTGGTAGTAGGTGTGGACTGGTGCCTCCTGTGACCCTTGGAGTCCGAGCCAGTGGATGACCTCATCGCTGGCGGGCTGGAAGCGGCAGGGCAGCACACACTTCTCCGAGAACACACACCTTACAGGGGGGTCTGGGGAAGAGTGGATCACCGAAGAACAGTCACCAATAGCCAGATAGTCCTTGCTTTTATATGACAGGAGACACATCTGATAGGACAGGGATCAGCAACTGGTGGTCTGTGTGCCGAAGCTGGCCTGTTTAAACTGTTTAACGCTCCCCAAGGTGTATCCTATTGAAAAATAATGCTAGTGGAAGCGGATGGGGGAGTTAGCCCGTATGATTGTAATAAAGGAATACAATCATTATGTTATTATCATAAATGAAATTCAGGCAATTTGTGAGAAGGGGCTATATTTTATAGTCAATTTGCACTGTAATAATGCAACCTATAGTTATATTAGATATATTAGATTTTGGATGTTTGTGACAGGGGCTGGTGAAAGGGGTAAACAAGTTAGGAATCGTGAAGTCAAATGAAATGTCAAGTGAAATGTGACACATTCTAATGCTTTGGTCCTCATGTTGGGATCCGAAGTAATGATCGGACTTTTCTTTGAAAACATTTGAATACATTTCCGCATTGTTGAAAATCAACGACACATCGCTAGTCAACTAACACAGCTTGTTTTGTGAGCCTGCTGTTAAGTAGTGTTATAGTTAACTAGGTCGCAGTGGGGAATGACCTTGCCCTACTTGGGGACCAAAACACCAGCTTGTGTCATTTGTTGATTGTTGATAATAAAAATGTTAAAAAGGGACGGCCCTTCTCTTCCAGGAAACTCAAAGAGATTTCTTCTCAGTTGCTCAGATCGAAACAAAACACTCCTCCTGAGTAGATGTACAGGAATGTCGATTGAGCAACTTCTTATCAATTACTTACATAACGTTTCCTGGTTAATACTCTTGTTGTGAGGAGAGATTAAATAAATACACAATTGTTGATACTGTAACTCTGTTTCAGGCATTCTTTAAAAATATTCCAAAATGTTACGGACGTGGAAATCATTGTCTAAATGCCAAATGCCAGTGTGTTCATATCTAAATCAACATTTCTATAATTCTCATGAAATTACTGTATAAAATGATCATCTTACTGTAAAGCCTTTTTCCTCTGAACTTTGAAGTGTAAGTATTTCTCTTTAGGAGTGACTCCATACTAGTGCAGTGTGAGAACCGGCTGAGATAACAAGTAGAGACAGGTAGATACAAGACAAGACTGGTAGAGACAGGTAAAAACACAGGCGGACTGTGATCATGGTACTCACCTGTCCCATCTGAGTTTGGGACGGTCAGTAGAATCAGCAGAATGACCACTGGACTCCTCTCTGGTATGGACATAGCTTCTGCTCTCAGTGTCATGTTGTAAAGAGAATCCAGTACACAGTAGCTGTGTTGTAGTGACAACTCCAGTAGCTGTGTTGTTATTAATTTACCAGTCACCTGTACTGTGAGAAAATGCAGTCCGGTGAGTCTGTGTTCACAGTTGCGTGACTCTACAGAGCTACAGAGACCAAAGTCTATTGATTACGTAATGGTAATGTTACGGTCAGTGCTAATGAAGCACAGGACACGTAAAATAATCAGGACAGGAGTCAGGACACGTAAAATAATCAGGTATTTAATGAGGGATTAGCAGGGAATGAGGAAAAGTAGGGTGGAACGGGTTAGGGCAGGCAGACAGACAGGGCAGGCAGGACAGGTAGAGCAGGTAAACAGGGTAGGTAGGGCAGGCAGCCAGGCTGGCAGGCAGATAGGCAGGTAGGTGTTACGATGGGGTAATGTGTTTGGACCCAGGCGCAGAGTAGAACAGAGTAGACGGAAGCAGGAGTATAATAAATAATAACGGTACTCTTTATTTTGAGTAAACGGAACAAATAATAATCGCACAGTAAGCGAATAAACAAAAGAGGAGAAAACAAGTCTCCGATAAACGTTTTAAATAATAACAGGAACAAGGCAGAGCAATGTACTTACAATCGTCAACTATACTTATTTCCTAATCCGGCGAGGAACAATAAGGCTAAGAGGAATCGTATACATATAACAAACGCAACATGAAGTGAACAACCGACAACCAGAGGGGAAACAGAGGGATCTAAATAGCCACAGCCAAACAACACACACCAGGTACAAATCAGTTAATTAGGACAGACAAATGCATACATAAAACACCAGAGGGCGCCAAAGGGTCGCTCCACAATAAGGTCGCTTCCCCAACCCTTACAGTATCCCCCCCCGACGAACGGCACCTGCCGTTCACCTGGGTGCCTCAGGATGTAGTTGGCGGAAGTCTGTAATTAGTTTTGGGTCCAATATGTCCCTCTGAGGCACCCAGGACCGTTCCTCCGGCCCATACCCCTCCCAATCCACCAAAAACTGTAAGCCCCTACCCCTCCGCCGGCAATCCATAATCCTCCGTACTGTATAAACAGTCTGTCCATCAATGATGCGTGGCGGGGGAACAGGGGGGGGTGGTGGGGACATGGGGCAAGTGACGAAGGGTTTCAGTAGGGACACGTGAAAGGTCGGGTGAACCCGCATGGAAGGTGGGAGTAGTAGTCTATACGCCACCGGGTTCACCCGCCGCACCACTTTGAACGGACCCACGAACCGGGGCGCTAGCTTCCTGGACTCGACCCGGAGGGGAAGGTCCCGGGTCGAGAGCCACACCTTCTGCCCCGGGCGAAAGATCGGGGCCGGGCGACGCCTGCGGTTGGCCTGAAGCTGGGACCGAGCCGACGCCCGCTGAAGCGCCGCCCTCACCCGCCTCCAGGTCCGGCGACAGCGACCGACGTGGGCTTGGACGGAGGGCACCTCCGCCTCCTCCTCCTGCTCAGGGAATAGGGGGGGTTGATAGCCATATTGGCACTGAAAGGGGGATAGGCCAGTGGATGAGCAGAGGAGGGTGTTGTGGGCGTATTCCGCCCACGCCAGTCGCCGACTCCACGTCGCCGGATTGCCGGAGACGTAGCACCTCAGCACGCCTTCCAGGTCCTGGTTGACACGCTCCGTCTGCCCATTGGACTGTGGATGGAAACCGGAGGACAGGCTGACGGAGGCGCCGAGGCTGGTCGCGAACGCCTTCCAGAACCTGGAAGCGAACGTAGGACCCCGATCCGACACCATGTCCTGCGGGAGACCATGCACCCGGAAGATGTGCTGCACCACCAGGTCGGCCGTCTCTCGGGCCGAGGGGAGTTTGAGGAGGGGGATGAAGTGGGCCGCCTTGGAGAAACGGTCCACTACCACCAAGATGGTAGTGAACCCGTCAGAGGGAGGGAGACCTGAAATAAAGTCAAGGGAGATGTGGGACCAGGGGCGTTTGGGGATGGGGAGGGGTCGGAGTAGCCCCGCTGAAGGCTGGCGAGATGTCTTGCTGCGCGCACACACAGGACAGGCTGCCACAAAGGCGCGCGTATCCCTCTCCGCTGTGGGCCACCAGAACCTCCTGCGAATAAAGTCCAGGGTCCTGGCAGCCCCGGGGTGGCCAGTGAGGGACGACGCATGCGCCCATTGCAGCAGCCGTGAGCGCGCAGTCTTGGGAACATACAGCCTCCCCGGGGGTCCTCCCCCCGGATCCGGCTCCCGCCTGAGCGCCGCTCTCACCACTTTAGCGATCCCCCACGACACAGGGGCAACAAAAAGGGTCTCCGGAACAATGGGGTGGGGTTTTTCCTCCCGGTCCGCCGGATCGAACTGCCGGGAGAGGGCGTCCGGCTTGACGTTTTTGGACCCCGGCCTAAAGGAGATGGAAAATTGGAAGCGTGTAAAAAACAGCGCCCACCTGGCTTGACGCGAATTGAGGCGCTTAGCCCCCTGGATGTAGGCCAGGTTCTTGTGGTCCGTCCACACCACAAACGGCTGTGCGGCCCCCTCCAGCCACTGCCTCCACTCCTCCAAAGCCAATTTAATGGCCAGCAGCTCCCGGTTTCCTACGTCATAATTACACTCGGCCGGGGACAGCCGACGTGAGAAAAAAGCGCAGGGATGTACCTTCCCATCCTTCCTGCACCTCTGGGAGAGCACCGCCCCCACCGCGAGATCTGAGGCGTCCACCTCCACCAGGAATGGTACTTCCGAGTCCGGATGGGCTAGGACCGGAGCAGAGGTGAACCGTTGCTTGAGGTCCACGAAGGCGGCCTCCGCCTCCGAGGACCAGGCGAACGTACGGAGGGTAGACCTGGTGAGGGCAGTTAAAGGGGCAGCTAGGGCACTAAAATTGCGGATAAAGCGTCTATAAAAATTAGCAAACCCTAGGAACCGCTGTAACTGTTTCAAAGAGGAGGGGCGGGGCCAGTCTAACACCGCACTAACCTTGGCAGGGTCCATGCTTAAATCCCCCCGTGTTATAATGAACCCCAGGAATGACACTGTGTCGGCGTGAAAGACACATTTCTCTGCCTTGACAAATAACTGGTGGTGGAGGAGGCGCTGGAGGACTTGACGGACATGACGTTGATGTTGAGTAATGTCTTTGGAAAAAATGAGGATATCGTCAAGGTACACAAAAACCGAATGACCAATCAAATCCCGCAGTACGTCGTTGACTAGTGCTTGAAATACTGCGGGTGCATTAGCGAGACCAAAGGGCATGACTAAATACTCATAATGTCCGTTAGGCGTGTTAAAAGCCGTCTTCCACTCGTCCCCCTCCCTCATCCTCACCAGGTTGTATGCATTGCGTAAATCCAGTTTGGTAAACACCCTTGCTCCTTGCAGTGACTCAAAGGCGGTATCCATGAGGGGCAGGGGATAGCGATTCTTTATGGAAATGTCATTTAGACCGCGGTAATCGATGCAGGGACGCTGTCCCCCGTCTTTCTTTGCCACAAAGAAGAAGCCTGCGCCAGCGGGCGAGGTGGAAGGACGGATATGACCCGCGGCCAGTGCTTCCTCTATGTATTTATTCATGGAGAGATTCTCCGGGCGAGAGAGGGAAAACAGGCGTCCCCGCGGCGGCACAGTACCCGGCAGCAGATTGATGGCACAGTCATAGGGTCTATGGGGGGGTAATTTCTCGGCCCGAGATTTACTGAACACTTCCCCCAGGTCCCAATATATCTGAGGCACCCCTGTCAGGTCGGGGCTGGAAAGGGAAGCAGGGCCAGGGGAATTAGGAAGAGGGGTGGAAAGGGGGAGAGGCGAGAACTGGGGCTGCAACGGGGATGCGAGAGTCGTGGGCGGAGACTCAGTACGCACTGTGACGGAGCCTGCTTCGAGGGAGAGTCGACCTGTGGACCAGTCAATGCGGGGGTTGAGAGAAGCTAACCAGGGGTGACCTAACACAATAGGGCAATCAGGAGAGGCCACAATAAAAAATCGTATGAGTTCCCAACGACCCCCTCCCACCTGGATATGTACAGGCATAGTGCGCTGGGTAATGATCCCCGACCCCAATGGCCGGCCGTCTAGGGCTCGAACAGGAACGGGTTCTTTCAATTCTTCCAAAGGAACCCCCCACCCCCAGGCCAGGCCTTCGTGCATTAAATTCCCCGCTGCCCCTGAGTCCACCAGAGCCCGAACTCGCTGGGTACAGTGTCCCCACCGCACCTTAACAGAAAAAAAGGTTCGTGGGTCATTGAAACCCGAGGGTATGTCCCTACCCGCTAATACCCCTCCCGATACTAGCGGGCTGCCCCGTTTCCCGAGGTCCCTGGACAGGCACTGTAGCGGTGACCCTTGCGACCGCAACGGAAGCAGCGCCGCTCGTCCAGCCGACGCCGCCTCTCTGTGCTGGAGAGGTGTGTTGCGCCCAGCTGCATGGCCTCCTCCTCCTCCGTGGTCTCCTCCGGGAACCGCCGAGTCGCCTCCCTAGCAGGAGGAGGTTGGAACGGAGCGCCCCTCGACGAGCCCCTCTCACGTGATCGCTCTCGGCGCCGATTGTCCACACGCACCGAGAGCTCCACTACGCCGTCTAGCCGCTCTGGGAGGTCCCGGAGGGCAAGTTGGTCTTTCATCGCCTCCGAGAGCCCCTGGGTATAGAGTACGGCCAGGGCCTTCTCCTCCCAACCCGCCTCCCTAGCTAGAGTGCGGAACTCGATGGAATAATCCGCCACCGAGCGATCCCCCTGTCGACACGCCGTGAGCCGCCGACCGGCTTCGTGCCCCGATATCACCCGGGAGGTGTCGAATATTTTGCGTAACTCCCGGGTGAATGCTGTAGCGTCGGAGCACGCCGGCGACTGACTCTCCCACTCGGCCGTGGCCCAGGACAGGGCACGGCCCGTCAACAGGGTGATGATGTAGGCCACTCGGGAGTGCTCGGTGGGGAAGGACAGGGGCTGCAGGCTGAAGATCAGTGAACACTGAGTCAGGAACTCTATGCAGCCCTCTGGACGTCCATCATAGCGTTCGGGAGGAGGTAGTCGGGGTTCCCGCGTGGTCACCGGCGGTAGAGGAGGCATAGCTGCTGCTGCTGCTGCCGCTGGTGGAGTGGGGTTGGCCTGAGCGGCCACCAGGCTAGTCACGGCGATGGTCAGCTTTTCGATCTCCGCAAACATCGCCAGCTGGTTCCGCTCCTGCTGGGCTACCATAGCCCCCTGGGTATTCAGCACCGTGCGAATCTGCTCTACATCTGCTGGGTCCATAATGGTCGGTTGTTCTGTTACGATGGGGTAATGTGTTTGGACCCAGGCGCAGAGTAGAACAGAGTAGACGGAAGCAGGAGTATAATAAATAATAACGGTACTCTTTATTTTGAGTAAACGGAACAAATAATAACCGCACAGTAAGCGGATAAACAAAAGAGGAGAAAACAAGTCTCCGATAAACGTTTTAAATAATAACAGGAACAAGGCAGAGCAATGTACTTACAATCGTCAACTATACTTATTTCCTAATCCGGCGAGGAACAATAAGGCTAAGAAGAATCGTATACATATAACAAACGCAACATGAAGTGAACAACCGACAACCAGAGGGGAAACAGAGGGATCTAAATAGCCACAGCCAAACAACACACACCAGGTACAAATCAGTTAATTAGGACAGACAAATGCATACATAAAACACCAGAGGGCGCCAAAGGGTCGCTCCACAATAAGGTCGCTTCCCCAACCCTTACAGGTAGGTAGATAGCCGGGTGGTGGTCCTGAAGCATAAAGAGAATACAATGAGACAGAATATTTAGAACTTTAACATTCAGACACATTCCAAAATATGACTGGTATATTGTATAATATACATTTGAAAGTGTTTTTGTTATATATATATAATGTTTTATTTTGTTATCATTGGAAATGTTTATCTAATTTCTATGAAACTGAAAAACTGAAAATAAAAAATATTTAAAAATAAAATAAAAGTGTTTTTTGTTTTACATTTGAAAACACTTTCAAATGTAAAAAAAAAACTAAAACTTTTATTTTCTTTTTATATTTTTTATTTTCAGTTTCATACAAAAGACAAACAAACTAACAAACAAACAACAAGATGCCAGGCATACCTGCGATTTGGTTCAAAGCAATTCCCAAAATGTAACATCGTCAGGTGTTACAAGGATACAAATAAAGAGTACAATAAGTAAAATTAAAAAAAAAATAAGGAAGAGTACAGGCTTGCATCACTACAGAATATAATCAACAATTCTTTCAACTTTGAGATAATCAATAATTGGGCCCCATATTCAAATATCTATTGGGAACTTTAGAGTTGTAGAAGCGTATTCTCTCCATCTGCATGATACTGATTAATTCGTTCAGACGTTTCTGGAAGTGTAAGACGATCAACTTCTCCAGAATTGAGTTAATTTGAGTCTTTACTTACAAGCGAGTTCGTTTAATCTCAACGAGACGTCCTTGAAAAGGGGTCCTATCTAGTTTCACCTCCGCAGGCCAGTATCAGCTAGTCGTCAATAGGTTACAGTAACTGCAGAAGCTTCACCAGACAAGAGCCCCGTTTCGCCTTGGTACATAGTTTATACATTTGATTTAACATTTGGGGATGGGCTGTCCCTCCTCCCCCTATCTGGTAGGTTTTAATTGTAATGATCTGTTGCAACTGTCACCATTTGATCTGTAAGCAAGTGTTCTAGATCGGTATGTGACCTTCGACTCCTTTCGGTGTCTGTGCGAGTGTGCTGTGGGAGTTAGGGATGTTACATTTAGTTTGTAACTGATTAAATGATGCAAACTGCTTGTTCGTATATAAATCACAGAGGGTAGCAAGTCCCCTGTCCCTCCAAGCAGCAAACACCCCGTCCATCTGAGATGGCAGAAAAGCATGGTTATGAACACTTGGCAGTTTGTTAACACTTCTTATCTGATTCAGAATCCTAAGGGAGTTTCTTAGAATGAAGTTATTACCAATCAGTTTGCTGGGGGATTCTGTCTTGGTGAAAAGCAAAGTATTAAGGGAAGAGCCTTCCACACCCGTAGTTTCAATGTCCAGCCACAAGGGAGCACTGATAAAGATTTTAAAAAGAGGGAAATTGGGGAATTTTGAATGGCCTTATATATGGCAAATTATTTGTACTGTTATTATTTGCATATGTGAAAATGTGTGTTGTGTTTACACTAAAGAAAATATGATGTTTTATTTTGTTATCATTGGAAATGTTTATTTCTATGTTCAGATTAATTGAAATTTTGAGCCAACTAAAAGTTGTTTATGATCAAATTTATAATCTGATATTGTGTTACATCTTATACTTGCATTTCAAGTACAAAGTAATACGATTGTTAAAAAAAGGGATATGTGGTATATTACGTTTATACTGATTAATTGCAGCAGATGGCAGCATTGTTATAAATGAGATGTGTGTAGAAGAAGCGGATGGAACGGTTGACCCACAGGGATAAATGAAGAAAACCCTTTTTTGTACCACATAAGAGTGTACCACATATTTTCTCAGTAGATAGCAGGCAAAGTATACCAGCTAAGAGGGGACTGTCAGGTAAAGTGTCATTGGTACAGGCAGTCCTCTTACGTAGGATACATTAACACTAGAACAGCTGTACCTTTTTACCTACTAAAAGAGCCACCACGCCTCTTTACAATGCTCAAGCTGCACACAACGACTACTAGTTGTCCGCTTGTAAATTAGCCTGCTTCCTACACAGAAAAACTGCAGAATAGCTTTATATTAGCTTATCCTGATGTGATTTTGAAAATGTAAGGATACTGGGTGGTAGAACGCACATATCTAGGAAAAGTCATGAAAGGAGGGTGAACATTTTTCAGCACTTTGGGTTATTTTACAAGATGAGCTGAAAATTCCCTTGCAGCCCTCTACTCATAGAGCGACTACTACCAGTTTGCTTACCAGCGCACAGCAGCGGCCCCCAAACCCCCCCCCCCCCCCAGGCGCCCCTCACAAACGCTAGCATGTCATCACTCACTGATTTTCTCCCTGACATCGTTAATGAATCAGGTATATCAATTAGCCGGTCCTGTTGCTGCGTGTTGCTCTGTGAGGCAGATTACATCTTCCTAATGAGTCCCCCCTCAACTCATTTTGCTTTCCAGAAGCCCCCAAGGACCCATACAGTCATTTCAACCAGTTCATATGCATCCTAATTGTCTAAATAGGCTATTGTGTCGTTTATTTATGAACATTTCCGTCCTGGCAACCGTCCTGTTTATCTAACAGTAATCAGTTGGTGTTCCTGGTTGCCTCTCAATAGTCTATAGTGGCTTTCTCTCCTCGTCACCTTGCTTTCATCTTAGTTGACAGAAGAAAGAAAAAAAGCTGGACAGGTGAAAGGTGAAAGGTACATGTCTGTTGGGGGAATTGTACAAATCCCTTTCACCTAATCCTGCATTTTCAAAGCAGATAAGAGAGAGAGAGGAGGCCAGGAGAGGAAGCCACTTCGAATTATTGGGATGCACCCTGTGTTGTGTCCCTGGGTGAGAGGAAGGTTGTCACTGCTTAGCTATTCCCTCCCTCCTTCTTCTCATTTCCATCGTGTTGAAATATGTTTAAACAACGTGAGCGCAATCAGAAGTGATAGAATGACATGTAGGTGAGACGAATATATTTCAAGGACTTTATCAGACAAACCATGACAGACAGCTGCTGCATTCACATGGTGTCTCCTGCAGCAGGATTTGTAACATGTATTAATTCTGTAAAATGGCTATGGGAATAATGTCTGCCCATTTGCATAACTGTAGTGGCTGTAACTGTGTCCATAGGATTGTTGAACGTTCATCTCTGTCCTGTTCATGAACACTCACTGGAGAACGGGTTCATAAACATTTATGCAATGCGGACTCCTGTCGCTGTTGTGTCTATGTTGACACAATACAAGAGATGTGTTGTGTGTGAGTGGGCACTTCAGTCTACCTTCAGTAGGCTGGGTCCAACTCGAGTTGTGAAAGACCATTTTTCTTTTAATAAATATTATACTTAGATTTAAAGTAAAGCTATCTTGAGTCTCATTTAAATCCACGACATTGTCAATACATACAGCCAAAACATTCTAGCTTATTTAGCTTCCACTACACAGGAAATGCATGCATAATGGAAAATGTGAAGAATGTTATTATTCAAGAAATATAAATAACCAATTATGTCCAGCGTCAATAAGATACTATGTGGCTCTGATCTTTGTTGTCACATCTCTCCCTGTCCCACAACCTGGTGGTGATGATGATGATGATGATGTGACTGGTGTGACATATAGACTAGAGGGACTGACCTTACAGTCCTGTCAATCCTACAATAGTGGAGGCATAGTGGAGGTAGAAATCAACAGGAGGGGCTCATTGTAAATGCATGGAGTTGGAATGAAACACGTGTGTTTGATTCATTACAGCAAGCTTATTTGTTTTCCTCCGTCCCCAGCCTCCCGTGTCCAAAAGACGACGGTCCTATCGAACACACTAGCCGCCCTGCGTTCCTCAATGCGTTGCTCCTTGCATTCCTCCCTCACAGATCAATTAAAGTGTCAGTGGAAATTTGATTGCAGTGAATTAGCATGTCGTCCGTGGCTGTGGCATCCTGGCGTTAGGGGATAAATCACTGTCACGGTGACTGCTGACACAACATATTGTGTTGTCATGCTGTCAGACAGGGCCATAAAGCTTACAACTCAATGAGGATTGCATAGACACTAAACTGGACTGCTGGCTGTATGGTATGCATGGTGAAGCAGCGGGGCTGTACGGTACGGTCATTGTAACTCTGCAGACATTTTTGGTATTATAAACGTGTTTTATAACTGCAAACATATCAACCTATTATGAGCCTCCACACACACACACACACACACACACACACACACACACACACACACACACACACACACACACATTCTAGGAAAATAAATGGGATAATAATAACACAATAGCTATACCTCCCAAGAAAAAACAAACACAATAAAAAAGTGCTTTATTATTATTTAAAACATTTTGCACACTGAGGCCCTTAGTGGTTAGGGGGGGGGGACTATAGTGGTTTGTATAGGCTACAGGAAGAGCCGGCTTTGCCTGCAAATAATCGTACAAAAGTACAGATAATGAGACACTAGTGCATTTCACGCCCCGGGCTATTTCATGTACTGTATGTCTCATTTGACAAGAATAATCCTTGGCAAGACATATTTATGTCCAATCAATTTAGAGAATTCTGAAGGGCAAATTGCATGTATATGAATTGCTGGTGTGCATTTATGGTGAATAGATCTACTGGGTTCAGGGGAATGGGTTCAGGTAATGCATAGAACGGACTGAGGAATGGTATAAAACACACTGGTACCATTCCTCATTCCATTCCATGCATTACAATGAGCCCGTCCTCCAATTTCTGCTTCCACCAGCCTCCAATGGTGGCGCTACTTGGTGTGTCCCAGATACCTACTGGAGTGGAAAGTCTTAGTACAAAGATCCATCTCTCTCTCAGCCCCCCCCCCCCCCTCTCTCCCTCTTTCTCTCTCTCTTTCTCTCTCCCCTCTCTGTCTTCTCTATACCTGCCACATACCTCTCTCCTTCCTTTCTATATTTCTGTTTCTTTCTCTCTGCTCTGCTATACAACCCTAAATGGTCTTTGCAAGGTCAACAGTACACAGACTTAAAAAAAAAAAAAAAAAGAGCATTCATATGGAAATATTTGTATGTGTGTGTGTGTGTGTGTGCGTTACAAACCCCCAGATTGTATGGCTCTACGTCTAGGGGGGGTAGGGGGAGCCGTAACATAAAGGGTGTAAGTGTGTTTTGTGTTACCAAGGATATAATGCTGTATTCCATGTGTATCTTGATAAAGCAGCCCTCTCACAGTATACTCTCTCACCTCTGGGAGGGAGGGAAGGAGGGAGGGAGGGTTGTATTGTGGAGCCTGGGGACGTGGGGAGGATTGTGTGGCACCAGCTTTACAGGCTGGAGAGTCTGCAGGTGAGAGAGTTCATAGTGATTGATATTTTTCTCAGGTATTTACTGTGACTCAGAAATCAAACAAAGGCCTTTTGATCCATCGAACAGGACTTCATAGGACTTCATTATTCACACTGCACCAGGAGGGGGTGTGTGCATGTGTATGTGTATGTGTATGTGTGAGAGAGAGAAAGATGTATTGGATATTGAATTGAATTGAATATAACTTTATTGTCCACCAAGGTGGAAAATTGTCTTCGGCTCACCAAACAGAAAAATCAACACAAGAAGCCAGAAGGCAACCAGCACGACATAAAACACAAACAGGCATAGACAGAGTTGCACATTAGAAACACATCGAAACAGTTCATGTCTGTGGCTTCCGTCTTGTTGGTCACTTTGCAGAATTAAGGATGCTAATAATGGCACTTGGAATGAAGGACTTATTGAATATATGTTTAGTTGCCAGGGGGATTCTATAGCGCCTCCCAGAGCTCAAGAGCTCAAACTGTCTGAATAAAGGACGGGAGCTGTCTGCCAAGATACTCCTCGCCTTCTCCCTTGTCCTCTCTGTGAGGAGTACAGTCAAGAGCTTTTGGGGTTTGCCCACTATCTTACATGGCCATTGACACAATGCGAGAGAGTTTATTCTTAAGTTTGCAATTCAGGTGACCGAACTAAACAGGAAAATGAGAGTTTTGTACACCAGCTGTAACGAAAGAGAGACCGATAGAGAGAGTACGCAAGAGAGAGAGAGAGAGAGAGAGAGAGAGAGAGAGAGAGAGAGAGAGAGAGAGAGAGAGAGAGAGAGAGAGAGAGAGAGAGAGAGAGAGAGAGAGAGAGAGAGAGAGAGAGAGGGTAGAGAGAGGGTAGAGAGATTACAGAAATGAGCACTTTAAATTGCAGGTTGTGTCTTTGAGGAGGCAGGTCTCTGAACAGCTCTGAACATCAAGCTGCATCACATGCTATACCACTACGCTGGATAATGTACGTATGAGCGTACGTATGAGCTTCTTCACATGAGCTCTTAGTTTTATTCTGAAGATCTTTTCAACAGTATACTTAGACAGCTAACCCCTGCCCATAGAAGAATCATGCATCATTATACTATATATACCATGTCCAGATACATTTACTGTATAAGATACAACTATATTATGTATCTATCTCTCTCATGGTCACACAATGATTCACATCTCAGTGAAATACTTTTTCAGCCTTCTATACAACTGTGAAGCCTGCCATAGAATCCATAGAATGCTGGCTTCAGGTAGCGATATTGAGTTACGTGAGATATTGAGATGGATATGATATAGCGCCTTATTCCAAAGCGGTTTATAATGGCCTCTCATTCACCCATTTACACACACATTACCATACCAATGGCGGCAAGCTACCATGCAAGGTGCCAGCCGGCCCGCTCATTGGGAGCAATTTGGGGTTCAGTGTCTTGCCCAAGGACACCTCGGCATGTGGCCAGCCGGGGTTCGAACCACCGATCTGCCGACCTTGCGATCATTCAGACGCCGGCTCTACCTCCTGAGCCACAGTCGCCCCAAGATGGATAATCAGGGCTGCATTCGGTAAGATATCCTTGTTTCTTGATGAAAATAATGGACCAAAGTCAAGTCAGGGAGACGACTATTACAATGCTAACCTGCTATTTACACACAACGACCACTAGTTGGCCGCTTGTAAATTAGCCTGTAACTGTAACTGTAACTGCAAAATAGCTTTATATTAGCTTATCCTGAAGTGATATTGAAAATGTAAGGATACTGGGTGGTAGAACGCACATATCGAAGAAAAGTCATGAAAGGAGGGTCCTGAAATTTGATCAAGTGCAAAGATATAACACTTTTTTTACTCCCAGGGGTCAAACTGATGGCTGTTCTAGTATTAACAGTTATATGTTGGACGCCTTTTTCAGCGTCTCTCTGTTGAGCGTGGCTCTGTCTCTGGGTGTTTGTTTTCTATGTCGCTGATAGTTCCGGGAAGCACCAAGTGTGTATCGATCAGTCTAGAAACAAATGACTTATAAATGGTTTATAATTGAATAATCAACAGATTATAAGTGATGTATTAAGTAATTATAAACCATTTATAAACCCTTTACAAATGTGACCTGTAAAGTGTTACCGATAATACTATGAAATGCTATCTGAAGTCCATGAATTTGCATGCGCCTTCTTCAGGGCAGATCCATGAATAATGTAATCTGCTTAATTCATGCGTGTGCCAGAGGCTGTTGGAGATGCCAGTGTAACATAATCACAGTGCAACGTTGTGCTTACTCAGACAAACAGATCAATCTTGGACCTGCGCCTGTCTTATCCCTGTGGATGACTTGAAGGCTGATTTTTTACATTTTATTTACAATCTTTGTAATGATATAGTGTGATGACACAACACTTTAGACCAATCAGTTTTCAACTTTTACACTACTTTGGACAAGCTTTCCTTACTTGAATGATGTGAGTTATGAAAACGGCCTTTTAGACCACAAATCAAATGTGCTTTGATAAAGGACGTAATCCTTACCCTACAACATATCCACTTGAATTACACCTCTGCTGAAGATTAGAACATTCAAAACTCGATTTTGATGCCTTTTCAAAACAGACATCCAAAACCACTTTTATTTATTGCCGATAACCCAAATTGTCCTTTGTTTCCAAAGTCAATGACAGTATGGGATTTAATAGCAAATGGCAAGAACTGTAGAGATGACATAGCAGTTTCATCTGTGAAGGATGTGTTTCCAGAAATATAGGATAAAAGAATATGAGAAAATGATTAAAGTCTTTGTTGTGGTTTTTGATGTTGAAGGATATACCCACCCCCACACACACACACCCACACACACACACACACACACACACACACACACACACACACACGTTCACTAAGGTAATGAGCAGCCCAATGCCTATGCATAGCAGCGCCCCTCAGAGTGCTCCACCGCTGTTATCTTTCACTCTATGATGAATCCTCAGTCTGGATCATAACACACAGACACACAGACACACAGACACACAGACACACAGACACACACACACACACACACATTTCTATTATGAATATGGTTCTCCTTAGCCTGGATCATAGCATCAACCATTACTGATGCCGCCAGGAACAGGATGATGCCTGCCAATGGCCTCACTTTCTCCTGTTCCTCACCATACCAGGTGGGTAGACAGGGCTTTGAGACTATTAGGAAGAATAACCTTTAACCTCTGGAGGTCGCGGAGCGGGTGAAAAAAGCTTCTCTGGCCTGCACACTGAAGACTGTTGACACAGAGAAGACCATTACTGGAGAGGAGGTAACTTCAGGCTGTGTGTGTGTGTGTGTGTGTGTGTGTGTGTGTGTGTGTGTGTGCATGCGTGTGACCAATTACCTGAGGTGACCGGTTAAAACAGCATAGAGATGGGAAAGGTGTGTGTGTGTGAGAGAGAGAGGATGAAAAGAGAGTGGAGGAGAGGTTGAAATGGTTTCTGTCTTACTCTCTCACTTGTCTCACTGCTGTGGATGACTGGAGAGGTCATCCTCCGTTCGGGTGGGGTGGCGGTCGTGGTCGGCCCTAAAAGTCCCCCCCCTGTCTTGTTGCTGGGCTAACTGCCTTTCAGACAGACAGTTTTTATAATTTAATTTAATTAATTAATTATAATTTATAATAATTTTGCCATTTAGCAGACGCTTTTATCCAAAGCGACTTACATTTACGAATTACAGGGACATTCCCCCTGGAGTAACTGAGGGCTAAGTGCCTTACCCAAGGGCACACTAGTAGTGGTGTGGCTTCAGGCGGGATTTGAACTCACAACCTTCCGATCCCAAGTCCAACTCACTATCCACTAGACCACCACTATCCCACAATAATTTAATTTTGCCATTTAGCAGACGCTTTTATCCAAAGCGACTTACAATTACGAATTACAGGGACATTCCCCCTGGAGTAACTGAGGGCTAAGTGCCTTACCCAAGGGCACACTAGTAGTGGTGTGGCTTCAGGCGGGATTTGAACTCACAACCTTCCGATCACAAGTCCAACTCACTATCCACTAGACCACCACTACCCCCTTTTTACAGCCTGATTTAATGACCACATGATTTAAACTCTGTCGTTTGGACCTTCCCCACCCACCCACTAGGGGAGGCTGTGGCGCAGGAGGTAGAGTCGGTGTCTAATGATCGCAAGGTTGGCAGATCGAAGAGAGAGAGAGAGAGAGAGATGGAGAAAGTTACCATGGACCCTCCGGGAGGAAAGATACACGCCTGTAAACAAACAACTCAATCACTGAGATTGCTCTGACTGGGGGCTCTTTGAGTGAAAACACAAGAGATCAACACTTTGATGGACTGAAAGATAAGAAGGTATAGGCAATTTGGGATAACTTAATCAATCTGAGATCTTCCCTCTAAGAGTGAGTCGTCTTTGAACTCGGCTCATCTCCCTTGACGTCAGTACATCTGGATAAAGCAGACAGAGTTATTGAATGGCTGTAATCATTCGATGCTTTCGATACAAATTAGATCAAGCGCAGTTCCTCAGATCTATACAGAGAGAGAGAGAGAGAGAGAGAGAGAGAGGTGGGAAGAGAGGGAAATAGAGGGATAAACAGAATGAGAGAGGGAGAATGACAGATAGCAGATCCTTGTAGATGAATGGAATAGGCAGTTGAGTAGAGTGACATTATACCTTTTGCCTCTGAAGGAGGAAGACCTGCATTAAACTTTAACAAGCTCGGCTTTTGTGTCTTGTTCTCCTCTCTCCTCCTCTCAATTTGTGCTGGAAGTGTGCAACATTAAACTTTTATGCTGCTAACAAACAGCTAGGAAATTGGCTCTTGGGTTATATGACATTGGGAAAGAATAGACAGATAGAGAGGGGGGAGGACCCTTTCTACTTGAGAAGCCATCTTGTGACTGACTCTCTGGGATCTGTTGGTTTATATTAAATCCATATATTCTGATCACCACACCAGTAAACATAGATTGAATTCTTATTTTACCCCCCTGGAATAATAACAATATGATAATAATAAACAAGGTAACAAAGTTCTACAAAACAAGAGAAGAGATCATAGAAATACATCAGCATGAGTACAATTTTAAACAGAAAGAATAACATTCAAATAATAAATATCATTGAGATTCAGGCAAGTCACTGAAATAAAATAAAAACCAATTCAAACAGACGATAATAACAATGTGTATTTGTGTGTGTGACGGGTGGGCCACTCTCCATAGAAACCTGATAAAGTAAAGTAAATCACACTAAGCTGATGTGGCTGTGGACAGTGTTTTAATGTGTCTAGATGATCATGTTACTATCTGTTGTTAGTGTGGAGAGCAGAGCTCTCCTCCAGGACGTATTATATATTCATTTCCATGGGGTTACTAAAGGATTCAGACACAGTTCATAGAAAGGATGGTCATTAGTCCTCATGCCAGCGGAATTTGCTTCCTGAAAAAAAGAACACAAAGAACTGATACACCGAATTGCAAACAGGCTAGCCATATTATCACCCTTTGGAGCTCTTTAGCTAATGTATATTAAATGGAATACGTCATGACATGGCACATGGAAATCGTTTTTAGGAGGAGCTTTTAATGTGATACAGAATCACATAAAATACACATATTTTAACCTAAATGGCAATTTCCGGATTTGAATCATTGTGCAATAACATTGTTGTGCAGCACCAGGACCCTCCTTTCATGACCCTTCCTAGACATGTGCGTTCTACCACCCAGTATCCTTACATTTTCAAAATCACATCAGGATAAGCTAATATAAAGCTATTTTGCAGTTTTTCTGTGTAGGAAGCAGGCTAATTTACAAGCGGCCAACTAGTGGTCGTTGTGTGTAAATAGCAGCTTGAGCATTGTAAAGAGGGGGTCATTTTAGTAGGTAAAAAAGGCAAGGCTGTTCCAGTGTTAAAAAACATGGATGACTGAGCTGTAAAAGAGGCTGTAAATGGCGCAGGACAAAAGGACAGTTTGACTAGAGGAGGAGAGGAATGGAGGAGCAGAGAAGGGGAGAGGAGAGAAGAGAGGGAAAAAAATATTTACATAAAAGATTAAGAATATCAAAGAATATCAAGATACTTAAACATATGAATACATTTAGAATACTACACTGACAAAAAAAATGGTTCCTGGGGTTGCTTGTGACGTTTGAAAATGGCATACAGTCCATTTTTAATGGCATAATGGGAAGACCAACTGTGTGTGAACTGAATAGAAACCTTAAGCACATCAACATATTTCATTAACACTAGAACAGCCGTGCCTCTTTACAATGCTCAAGCTGCTATTTACACACAACGACCACTAGTTGGCCGCTTGTAAATTAGCCTGCTTCCTACACAGAAGAACGGCAAAATAGCTTTACACTAGCTTATCCTGACGTGATTTTGAAAATGCAAGGATACTGGGTGGTAGAACGCACATATCTAGGAAAAGTCATGAAAGGAGGGTCCTGAAATTTTATCGAGTGCAAAGATATAACATGTTTTTTTACTCAAATGACCCCTCATGGCTGATTAAGTGCTGCCAGTTGGTTACAGAAGGTTTCGTCTGACCACGGGAGGGTGTCAGAGACCACTCAAGAGACTAAATGGCACTCAGTTGGTTAATATTGGCATTCAGCCCTCCAACAACTACACACCACGGATCCCAGAGTAGCCTCTGCCCAAGTTTCAGCGCCCAGTGCTTCAGTCGTTGGTATAAATCGCACCATGAACCTGGGCGGCTGTGGCGCAGGAGGTAGAGCTGCTGTCTAATGATCAGAAGGTTGTCAGATCGGCGGTTCGAGCCCTGGCTGGCCACATGTCGAAGTGTCCTTTGGCAAGACACTGAACCCCGAATTGCTCCCAGTGAGCGGGCCGGCGCCTTGCATGGTAGCTTGCCGCCATTGGTGAGTGAATATGTGTGTGAATGGGTGAATGAGAGGATAACGGTGCTATAAAAGTGCAGTCCATTTACCATTTACCATTTAGGATCCCAGCCCCCTCCGAGCAGTATGATGGCCACCAGGGAATGTCCAAGGGGGTTCCTCACTCAGTGCTCTCTAGGGTCCAAGCTACAACCCTCCTTGTTCCACCGCGACAGGGTCAAGATTGCCTACATAATTTCTCTGCTCTTGGCAATGGCCTTGGCGTGGGCAATAACAGTGGTGTGGGACAAGAAGCGTTGAGTTGGCTATTCGATGTATGTCAAGAAGCCATCTGTTTCCAAAACCCTCTCTGCAGAGTGTAGGTGGATGTGACAGCCCTTTCACTAGGTGCTGTGGGCTCACACCATATATGGATTGGTTGCTGCAGGTCCTGGCTGGGCAGAGGCTTGATTGAGTGATCTGAGGCACCTGGTGAGTTGCCTACTTAAGCTGGCTGCTCACTTGATTCTCCCTCTTCCACCAGGTTTGGTTGTTTTGAGCTTAGGCTCTCTTTAGCTTTACTTCTACTTTAACACACCCTACAACATCCATACACTACACCTTCCACTCATCCATACACTGCATTCACTACTGGTGATACTGACTAACATATCTATTGTTACTTTAAGTTAGTTTATTAAATAAATACTTTTGTTCTGATTTAAAGCTGTGTGGTCTCCCCTTATTTTGTGTACAGTGCCTTGAGCCTGGGCTGTTACAGTGGAATACAGAGGTATTGATCATCGCCTTCCACCATGGTCCAACTCAGTCAAGGATGAACTGACCTCTCGAGATCTGAGAGCGATCCCTGATCGACAACTCCATCCGAGAACAAGTAAGACAGCGCCCTCTTGACACCACCTCAGTCTCCCGGTTTCCCGAGCAACCCAAACCCCCCCATGGCAAGCCCTGAGGAGCCCATGCAGCTGTGCCCCACCCACCTTAGCCCACAGGAATGAGACTGGCACATGCACGGCTGCTGTCTCTACTGTGGAGACCTCGGCCATTTCTGTAACAACATGCCCGAAGCTGACAGGAAATGCTGTGACCGCTGGTCTGTGATAGGTGCTATATAAATAAACTTTACTAGCCCGATCCCCCAGACTAGCTTCCAGCCCGAGCCCCAGACCAGCTCCCAGCCCGGGGACCTGGTGGACTGGGAAGATTACGGCCCAGAGGAGCATTGTTGGGAGCCTACCAGTACATCCTGGACCTGAGACTCGTCCCCTCCTAATAAGGGGGGTGGTGGGCGGGGGAGTGGGTTCAGTCTAACCACCGGAGGGCGGCAGAGACCCCCCAAGAGACTGAATGACAGTCAGGCGTTTTATATTCTGACTCGTTAAGACTCTCCTTAATCAATCAACTCATGGATAGAGGACATGATGACATTTATAAAACTGGAAAAAAATAAATTTACACTTAGGGGTTCCTCTGGGAACTTTCTTGCCAGATGGCAACCATTTTTGTCACATATAGACAACATGTCTGAACTTCCAGAGTAATTTTTTCTTTCTACACTCTGTTTTCCTGTAATTATCAATTATCATTTTATTTTTTACATTTTTGCTCTCACCAACTCATTTTCATTGTTAGACCCCTCTGAGCAATCTTTTCTCTTTTTTCTTCTTTCTTTCTTTCCTTCTTTCGTTTTCTCTTTTTTTTTCTTTTTTTTTTTCTTCCTGTCTTTACCCCGCAAACCTTATTTATTTATTATCTTTTCGCTACTACATGATTATTACTATAACTACTGGTAATAACTTACTAGTCTGAACCTGTACAATTATTTTTACACCCCTTTTCAAAAATGTCTTTGAAAGAAGGTATTTAGACTATAATTTGTCTTCGAATAATGTGATATGCTTGCATTGTATGTACTTATGTGTAAAGAAAATAATAACAAATCTATAAAAATAAAAAAAGACTCCTTAAGATGTTGTTACACAATGGGGGTGTCATGCGTATATAATATATAATATATATATATAAATATCTCAGTCAGGGGCTCGGCTGTGTAGCATGACTGGCAGAAGAGCTCTGTTAATGGGCATACATGAGGAATGATGAGGAGTGAGCTGCAGTACACTGCTGCTCGATGGCTCATCACTCACACAGCTGCCATACGTTGTTAGGGAGAGAGAGAGAGGGGGGGGGGGCAGGGTGTCATGTCTGCCTGAGCTATAGAGAAAGATCCAAGAACATATGAGACACGTAAGAGGAACACACCAGCTCTATACTGTAGACCTACGTACACCAGCCATATATCACATCCCATATAACACCTAAACCTAGACTAAATTAAACTTTAAGAGAAATGTGTTTCAGTTGACTTTTTGTAGAAGGTTGAAGGTTGTTTGCCGAGTGCTCTGTCTCCTGTGATTCCATTTGCGTCGGTTTTGTGGAACTTTTTTTTTTTTTTTTGCTTAGTCAGCTTATTAGCTGAGCTGCAGAAAGACTCTTTGACAAATGTATTCTCTCAAGAGAATATCTCTTACTTTTCTATTTCTATGCCTATAATTTCTCTCTTCTTTTTCTGTATTTTCTCTCTAGTTTCTATTCTTTATTTTTTATTATTTTTTTCTCTTTATAAAAAATAAAAAAACAAACAAAAATGATGCAGGATGAACATAAACAAGTGAAGAAAACTTGTAAAGTGTATGAAATGAACTTGTGAAATGTAATGTACAGTCCTGCAATAAAGTATTTAAAAAAAAGAAAAAAAGAGAGGGAAACACAATACTGTTAATCACGTATTTTAGTGGTTTATGGAGATGAATTCATTTCAAATGTTTCCCCATAAACCATATCAGGTTTATAGCAGTGATATCATACCTATTCTTTATTAACAATCATATGAAACCGTTAACGAAAAGCCTGAGCAGTGAGTTGTGTTAAGTAAGTGTGGAACAACCAGACAATGATTGTAATGCCCCCTGCAGGCTGGTGGAGGTACAAATGTGTTGGATGCCATTCCTCCTGCCATTCCATGCATTACAATAGATCTGTCCTCCAATGTCTACTTCCAC
>NC_137682.1:10184921-10277421 GCF_963989245.1 Nansenia antarctica | reverse complement strand
TACCAGGGTCACAGGGTACAGCTACTATCTGAGAGTCTTCTGTTTGTGTGATGCTCGTCACCCATCTTAAGTCTTGGAAAAAGTATTTCTCGGTTACCTCGGGATGGGGGGGGGGGGGAGACAATATGTCCTTCCTAACTACATTTAAGCGTTATGGACATTTAAGCGTTATGGAACGAGACACTGTGGTATATTGTGGATATTGACACAGCTAGCGGGGTGGCGAAGTGGAGTGCCGTTACACCCCCTAGCTGTGCCGATATCCACGATATACCACGGCTTCTCGTCCCATAACGCTTTTATACAATGGTTACCACATTTATCTATCAATATTTCACAAAAGAAAGATAAGACAAACGTTTAATTAATGTATTTTAATGGAACTATGTTTTATTGTAAAGGCCAATGCACACGGCGTGCGATTTAGTCGCACGACAACATTCGATTCTCAATTCTCATGAATGAATGAATGTGAATGGAGAATCGAATAATGTCGTGCGACAATATCACATCGCACGCCGTGTGCATTGTCTCATTGGGTCTCATTCAAAACAATGGAATCGAATTCGGCGGTGCGACAAAATCGCACGCCGTGTGCATTGGCCTTAAGTGTATTCATCCACTGAACAGTTGTTTATCGGTTGCTAAGCAACGATAATAATGTAACTTCGATAGCGGTAATATATACACACACAGAGTAATATGAAAAGATGTGTCAACATTCCGTTTAGCTGTGCGTATATCATGGATATCCACATGGCTGGAATGCAAACTGACCAATAGAGACAATGGACCGGATCTATCCGTTGTATAATCCATTCCATGCAATGAGCCCGTCGTCTGATTCCTGCCTGCCCCTCCTTTCCCTTCCTCCCAGTCTCCAATGACGTAGAGATACACAGTACAGAGACAAGCTGATCCCGGCCACCATAACGTGGATCAGGTGGTAGAAAATGTGTTCATTTGTTTGTCTGTGTATTAGTATGATATGTCACAGGCACAGTTAAACCCTGAGTTGTCACGGTACACATTTGCGTTGATATGACAAGAGATTATGACTGTTAGTTATGGCCGTATGGCTGCTAGGAGATTTCAATCACAAACAGCAACCATCTTTTGGGGGAAAAGTCCAAAACAATATTTAGCTACTATAGCCTATGTTGTAGAGTGAGTTTGTAAAGTGTAAAGTGTGTTTATTTCTTCATGTTGCTATAATTGTCAGGAATAGCATTCCATGTTTCAAACACAAGTTTGTCTGGTTTTGGGAGGTTTTCCAATATCGCTCCATGTATGGTTTTGAGCGAGAATGGCCTTCTGACGTGTAACATGTTCGAGCTGGGCTGTCAGGTGTCTTAGACACCCATAAGTCTTTGTCAGTTTTGTCAGCCAGTTCAATTTCAAGGTCTGGGTGACTTACTCCTGTGAATACGGATAGGTTCAATATGGATGTCAATGTCAAATGGTGCGACAGGGAAGGATAGTGCAGTTCTTTTTCCTTTCTGAAGTCGCTGAATCTTCCCCACAAATTCCATTTGCATTCCGATGATCAAATGTTGTAAATAATCACAATTGATTGAGAGATGGTGTTTTACTTTGAACTCTCTCAGGGAGGGGAAGTGAGAGAATGTGCCTCGCTGAACACCTCTGGTGAACACTGTCAACTTTCTTTCAAACGCTAAAACATCTTCCAGCATCCTGCAGGGCAGTACTTCCCTTTCCCTGGAGACTTTTGTTCAACGCATTTAGGCGACTTGTCATGTCCACCATGAAGTGGAACTTTTCCAGCCAATCGGGATCTTCCAGTTCTGGATAGGACAGGCCTTTGCTTTATAGGAACGTTTTCACATTTCAACACGACATTTCAAAGCGGCAGGCCATTTCAGCACCTCCGCCCCCTGTACAGCCACCAGACTTTGTTATGCAGCAGGAGATCCGAATTATGCGCTGTTGACCTCATCTAGCGATGCATAGAATTGTCAGTGATTTAAGCCTTTTTTGCCTTTATTTTGTTCACTATCTGGATGACGAGGTTCATCACCTACATAAACTCGGGGGGGGGAATGTTTGAGCTTGATGCAAGACGCAGTGAAACGTAAGCAGCTTTCGATCCGATGACTTCTGCAGTTAAGTCACAAATCCCTTCTGTGTTCCTCTCATACTTTGTGTCCCGTCTGTAGCCACTCACACCCTGTGGCTGGTGTTTATGTCTTTGGCTTTCAAACAGTTCAAAACAGCCTCACAAATGTCCTCCCCCCGTGTTTGGCCTTTCAGTGGTATCAACTCAACGATTTCTTCCTGTGGCACCATCAGAGTTCACATACCTGTAGTAACGTTGCTTGACTCATCGCAGGCAATTGAATATGCTGGAGCTGACTTGATGTCCTCGATTTGCTAACTGGTGATGTTTGTTGCCAATTTAATAACGATCTTTGCGGAGAGAGAGGCATGTCTTTTATTTTCAACTACTCTTTGAGGTACTTCCCCGTCCGTGAATGGCTTTCCACACCTTACGATCTCCTGAGCTGCCACAAAACTGTAGTGGAGCCGTAGTGGAGTTTGGAGATGTTAACTTTTGGCTATGATCTGCTTTCCGCGGGGCCTACCCGCTGTGCCGACGGACCACGATGCCGACGGACCACGATGCCGACAGTTTATTAGTGGATTGCGGCGAGAGCTGACAAGACGGTACATGTGGGAAAACTAGGGTTAGGGTTAGGTGCTAGGGTGCTACGGTTAAGGTTAGGGTTGGGGTTAGGGGTAGGGTTAGGGTTAGGGATAGGATTAGGGTTAGGGTTATACATGCCAGCATGTACCAAGTCGACGTAGCACCTAACCCTAACCCTAGTTTTCCCACATGTACCGTCTTCCCACATGTACCGTAACAGAGAAGCGGAGAGCATTCGCATGCAGGGAGGGCTGTCGGCACAACGGTCCGTCGGCATATTGATGCGGCACCCTTTCCGCAGCAGTTCAGAAATCGCTTTCTTCCGCTCCCCAGCCGGATATTTTTCAGTAAATGCAGTGTGTTTATTCTGGAAATGTCTTTCAAGATTACTTTTTCTTTGTTGTTGGCTAATTTGTCAGTGCAGATCAAGCATACCGGTAGCATTGGCCGTAAAAGCAAACAAATCTGTCCGCGCACTGTTCAAATTCTCTTTTAAAATCCTGTTAAAAGACTTTTTATTTTTTGGGGATCCATACTAGAGAGACTCAAGACTATTAACAAGATTATTAGCTACTAATATGCTATTAGCCACCGCTAGATATTAGCCACCGCTATTGACATTTTTAAGAGGAGAAGGCGCTGGCAGGAGTGGCAGCCATGCAAAGCGCTTCCTGCCTGTTCCAGGTGTGACTGAATAGGGTCTCAGCAAATAGGATACGCAAGGGTGCATATCCCGTAGAGAGATGTCTCCCTCACCTCCTTCAGAGAACCGGGGATTACATATCTAACACTGAAACCGAGCTGATGCTTCAGTCTGATCATGTAATATCAACATTGCAGTCTGAGGGTACATTATTAGATCTCCAGGATAATAGCCTGTTCTACACAGCTATACTTATGCATTATGCAACCCTCTGTTTCGTATCTCCAAGGGGTGATGTAACAACATGCAACATAATACATAATGTGAGCGATCTTAAACCCCACGGCAAAAAACTGGTTATAGGATAGAATAAACATACATCTGTAGCATCCTCTCTCCCCCCGTGCACTAGGATTGACTTGCACATATAATTAAAACATGTCATTAATGAATGACCAGTGAGAGAGAGGGAGGGAGGGAGGGAGAGAGAGAGAGAGAGAGAGAGAGAGAGAGAGAGAGAGAGAGAGAGAGAGAGAGAGAGAGACAGAGGGAGAGACAGAGTGAGAGAGACAACTGAGCGTCGTCTCTCCACCCTCCACATCAATAAGGCCCTTAATTGTTTGACCTTCACTGTATGTCTCACCCAGAGGTTCTCCCCTGGTCGCCATGACAGCTGCTACATGCCTCTAGGCTGACCTGTCAGCTGAGTGCCATACTGATTGTGTGCAGTAGAATCATCTAGACACCTACCTGTATGTAATGCACTGCCTGCAGGGGTACCCCCCCCCTCCCTGATGCTGTCACATCTGTCATGGTAGAGACTGTGTGTGTGTGTGTGTGTGTGTGTGTGTGTGTGTGTGTGTCTGGCCTATATTGGCCACCATGTTAGTATTTTAAAGAGTCTATACCCTTTAAAGAGGCTTTGGTTAACGTGAAGAAAATGTCTCCATTCTGTGCCTCTGTTGAACCTCCTTCATGGAGGACACACACACACACACACACACACACACACACACATACACACACACACACACACACACACACACACACCAAACAGGTGGTGAAAAAGGCACAGCGGCTCCTCTTTCAACTCAAGCGGCTGAAAAAGTTCGGCATGTTTTACTATTTGTATTCTGTAACCTGTCCATTTGTCTTATTTGTCACTCACAACTTGTCACTTGTTCAAATGTCTCACTTGTGTCTTGTAACTATTGTCACTTTTTATTATCTTGACTTATTTGTGCTGCAATGTCAAGAAACCAAAGGCTAAGAATTGTACTCTCTTACACAACAACAATAAAACTTGAAACACACACACACACACACACACACACTCACACACACACACACACACACACACTCACAATCTCTCCTCTCTAATGGTCATTTGAGGAAAAATGTATCATTATTGCTTCCACCTATCCAATCCTCTCAGATCAACAGAGGGGCTTAGGGGGGCTATGGATTGATTTCCCTCACTCTCCAAGCCTCCTATTGGATGATCTATTGACAGCTGTCTTTCCCCATATTTCTACTGGATGATGTAATGGCCACAGTCTACAACTGGATGATCTATTGGTAGCAGTCTTGGCTGACTCTACCTGTCTGCTTTGAAGAGATAGATTTGACAGCCTGATGAGTGAGAGCCAGTGTGTGTGTCTGTGTATGTGTGTATATACAGTATGTGTGTGTGTGTGTGTGTGTGCGTGTGTGTATATGCATGTGTGGTGCGTGTGTGTGTGTGTGTGTGTGTATGGTGTGTGCGCGTTAGTGTGTGTGTTCATGCGTGTGTGTGTGTGTGTGTGTGTGTGTGTGTGTGTGTGACGGCTGTCAGTAGAATGGTCTTTGTGTGTGTGTATGTCTTTGTTTCTGTAGTAGTGCATTTTCTGTCTGTCTATGTGTGTGTGTGTGTGTGTGTGTGTGTGTGTGTCTCTTTATTTTTCCACTAGGAGAGATTCTTCCTGGTCCAGGGGCTCCACCCCTTTGATAATTGGGAGAAAACACCAACAGCCAGCAGGGGGGGGTATTCCAAGAAAGTTTCAGCTCGAGGTCTAATTTCAGCTCATTTTTACATTTACATTTACATTTTAGGCATTTAGCAGACGCCTTATTCCAAAGCGACTTACAATCAATACATTTGAATACTAAGCATGTGAATCAGCAATCCACCATTCGTTGCAGGAAGAGTAATCTAGCTCGGGCCCGGGGCCACTGATAGAAGGAAAACCCTTCTCCCTATCACCTTCTTCTAAAACTTTTTTTTTATTTTTTATAATTTACTGGAGAAACTGAGAGACAGTACAAGGGGGGCAATAGAAGTTCTTAGGGACACAGTAGAGGGGAAAGCGGGTGTCTTTAGGAGACGTAGTGGTGAGGGTCAGAAGATGTCTCAGGAGGAGCAGTTAAGATGTAACCTGAAGAGATGGGTCTTCAGTCTACGACGGAAGATGGGTAGTGACTCTGCCGTTCTGACAGCCGTGGGGAGCTCATTCCACCAGCGAGGAGCCAGTGTTGTGAAGAGACGTGATCGGGCAGCCCGACTGCTGTGTAGAGGAGGTGGGGCCAGTCGGCCAGCCGAGGTGGAGGAGCGGAGTGAGCGGGTTTGGGGGGTTCGAGTTCTGCTCGAGTTCTGTTCCATGAATGTGGCGCAAATAATTCGCTGCAACCAATCCTTCAGAACAATCCTGGTAGCGACCAGGTTTACGGTCTGGTTTAAGTAAGACGTGTGTCAAAAATGTCTCACGGGCGGAAACTAAATCCTGAACAACAGTAGTAAGTAATCGTAAGAAATTATAATCAATGCCAAATCTAGGTTCCAGCTACAATGCTAGAAGAACATCATTTACTAGTCAGAGAGGCTTCAAACACCATTGTAATCGTGTCAGTTCTCGTAAATTAGCCTACACCATAATTTGATACATACATTTTTTGATTAGATTCAACTTTATAAAGATCATAAAGATCAATAAGTAGTAGCGCTTCGCTGTCACTTTCCAGTCTAGTATCTTCTTTTCGACAATCGGCTCTTCTGGGCTTGTTCTCACTGCGGGCACTCGCCCAAATCGAGAATTTCCAAACCGGCCTTCTGTGACCATTGATGACACAAGGCTGATTCTCATTCGAGGAATCACTTGAGGCTTGAATCCCAATCGAGAGTTGCCTGAACGAGGCTTTCCTTTTAATCACGAATATACTAATCAACGTACGTGGAATACGTACTGGACCAATTCAGCCAATCATCATCGACCTCTGGATTTAAAAGACAATCAGTAACCATCATCATCAGCTGTTGTGTCTTACACAACAGGCTGCCACCACTTTTGTTGTATGCCATGCGGGTGGTTTACTTTGTAAGATATCATTTTGTTCTGTTATGATTTAGTTGATACTTTGTTCAGAGATGTTGCGGTACCTTGATTAGTGAATGAATGAATGAATGAATGAATGAATGAATGAATGAATGGTCTTTATTGTCATTGCTATAGTACAGGTACCAAACAACGAAATTTAGGAGGGGTGTGAGTTTGTTAAGAGATTTTTGTTGATGCTTTGATTAGATAATTTGGTTGATACTTTGAGTTTTGAAATCTAATAGTCACATTATACTTTAAAGATTTTACATAGTGACTTTTATTTTGTTGTAGCAAAACCATTGGATGCGTTCACTATTTCTTTTGTTTATTGTGAAGCATTTGTTTGTTGTTTCAAAACCATCCTTGGGATGAGTGTGAGAGAAAATTATTATATGTAATAAGCTACATTTAAGAATCAAACATCATCTTGGGTTGAATGTCTGCAGCAGACTGTAGAAGATGATTTCCTGTTGTCACACACAACAGAACCAGTTTCTCTACTTGAAGCTTGACATGGGCTAAGACAATAGACACATTTACATGATTACAAAGACCTGATTGCCCTACCATCTAGAGAGCAGTTTCTGACCTTTGTGTTGCCCCAGACCCAGTACTCTAAGACCAGACTGAACCAGTTGTGGCCATTGTGTTCCGCTTTCACCCTTTGTCTATCTGAGAGAAAGTGGGGGCCGCTTCCCCCCTAGCCTTCATCATAATCACCTTCATCAAATGTACAGGTCCACACCCATTGCTCATGATTGGTCTAAACCTCACCTGAGGGCGGACCCCTTACCTGAAGGTACCTGTTTGTATAAATACTCAGATGAAATGAATAATCTTGACTTTTTGAGGAACTTTCACTGTCAAGACCTATCTGACGTGCTTGTAAATTTCCTCCTTCTGCAGAAGAATATTAAATATCTTTTCTTATACATCTTGAAACGAAACAGGCTGCCATTATTGAATAATTTACTCTAACATGAGTTCATTGTTTCTTTTGTTTGTGAGGCATTTGTTTGTTGTTTCAAATTACATTTGTCATTATTGCCAAAATATAATTGTCTTGGCCAAAACAAATACCTTTAATTTTACCCATTACATCGGTAATTTGTTACTTCTTTCACCGTAGAGACCTGAACGTAACAGTGTGTGTGTGTGTGTGTGTGTGTGTGTGCGCAGATGAGCAAAAGAGGAATCATTTAGATGCCTGTAGCCTACATATTGACCAAATCTGGCATCATCCCTGAATTAGGGACATGATATTTAGCCATTTTGGCAACAATACAGGTAGAGTCATCAAAATGTCAAAGAATGGCCCGGCTGATCTTTCTATGAAAGAAGAATTAGTGCATCTCCAGAGAATGCAGTAGGTAATTGTATTCATCATAGCAACGGATCATTGATTGGCAGACCGACTTTTTTTCTCTTGGAGATGAATGTGGTATGTGTTGTATAGGGGACGCATTTAGACAGGACCTTTTACCACACCGGTTGCTCACTCAGAGAAAGGACAGCTTTGCTCTGAAGTAAATTGAAAAATTGTATTGACAAGCACAACAACACAGAAAGAAAAATGACTTGCTGTCACAGCAGCCATGTCAACCCTGTCTAGCTCTGTTCTTCCACCCAGCCTCATTCTTCCCCAGGATGTCTTGACACAGCTGGGGCTGAGATTGCTCCACTTTGTGCTGCTTCAATTATACATGCGCTGTATTTCAAGACCAGCAACTTACATGACAGTTTTGTTTCAGCTGATCGTTGACCGACTGTGTTCATCTTTTTCATTTTACATTTACATCTTTAGCATTTAGCAGACCTTATTCCAAAGTGACTTAAAACAAATATATTTGACTAAGTAAGTGAATCATCTATCCACCAGTCCTAGCAGGAAAAAGTAATCTACATATGCTCAGGCCAGGGACCATTGGCAGTCGTGATGCTATAAGAAGGATGTTTTTATATTTAAAAAAGATATATTATGACACAGGAGAAACAGTACAGGGGGTAGTAGATGTATCAGGAGGGACCGTTAAGGTGTAGCCTGAAGAGATGGGACTGCAGTCTCCGGCAGAAGATGGGGAGTGATTCTGCAGTTCTGACAGCAGTGGGAAGCTCGTTCCACCAGCGGGGAGCAAGTATAGTAAAGAGATGTGACTGTGCAATTGCCGCATCAGCGTAGAGGCAGTGTGGCCAGTCGGCCAGCAGAGGTGGAGGAGCGGAGAGAACAAGCTGATGTTTGGGGGATGACCATTGCTTTCAGGTAGGCTGGGGCTGTTCCTTTTGCAGCCCGGTAGGCGAGCACCAGGGTCTTGAATGTGACGCAAGCTGCTATCGGGAGCCAGTGAAGGGGGCGAGGGAGGGGGGTGGCATGAGAGAGTTTGGGAAGGTTGAATACCAGATGGGTCCTAGCATTCTGCATGAGCTGCAGAGGTCTGATGGCGGAGGCGGGGAGCTCGGCCAGGAGTGCGTTGCAGTAGTCAAGGCGGGAGATGACCAGTGACTGGAGTCACTGGACCAAGAGTGGAGCTGCTTCTCTGGTGAGGAATGTATCCTTCTGATGTTGTAAAGGAAGAATCTGCAGGAGCTTGAGGTGGTGGGATGACATCCAAGCAGAAATGTCTGCTAGGCAGGGACACGTGTTGCCACCTGTGAGTTGTGTCTGTGTAGCAGTGGTAGGAGAAACCATGTGAGGAAATTACAGAGCCAAAAGACTTATAGGTATAGAGGGAGAACAGTAAGGGTCCTAGGACAGAGCCCTGAGGCACCTCAGTGATGACGGCTCTAGCAGCTGATGCAGAGGAGGCATAGTTGGAGAGGAGAGAGTGATAAAGGTTTAGGTCATCAGGGAGGCCGGTTTTTCTCCATTTCCTCTTTGCTCATCTTCTCAATAACAGCAGAGAATGTCTTCTCTCGTTTGCCAGGTAGGGATATTATGGATATACAGTATATGCCTTCGATGACTTGACTCAAGTGAGACTAAAATGAAGTACAACTGCTTACCCCATCGCCGGTTGTTTCAACATAGATACAGTTTATCTGTTCTAATACAATACTTTTCCATATGCTATGAGACTTGTAGTTTCGTCTCCAAATTGCCATTTTTCAAATTGATGATTGTTTGATCAAATCTCTCTTCTGACTGGTCCATAATGGATCTATCGAGACAAAGCCGATAAGGGAGCGCAAATGAGCCCTGATCTTATCTCCTGTTCGACACACTATCTCTACTCAACAGAGAGGAGGGAGGGGAGCAACCCAACTGTTAGTCTCTCAAATGTCTCTGTCAAATGATTTAAGTTTTAATCACATTATTTGATTATGTTTTTGTAATCTCTCCCTCTGATTAACGAGACATGTATAGGTTAATAAAACAATCTCTAATCACTCTTCATAAGACCTGCAGTGGAAATCAAAACACTGGTATAATAATAATCAATAATATTAATAATAATAATAATAAGACTTATATAGCGCTTTTGTAGACACTCAAAGACACTTTACAAACTGAAAAGATCGAGTAGTAATAATAAAAAGAAACAAAACAAAAAATAAATAAATTTAAAAAAGTATAGGGGCCTAATATTACTGGGGACACATGGGAAGGGGAGGGGGAGAGGGTTAACTGGTGAAGGCGAGCTTGAAGAGGTGGGTTTTGAGGGCCTGTTTAAATGCTGGCAGGGTGTTGGCCTGTCTGATGTGGTTGGGGAGGGCGTTCCAGAGGGACGGGGCTGCGGCTGAAAAGGCCCTATCACCCCAGGGGTCCGGAGCTTGGTCCTGGTGGTCTTGAGGCAATAGGAGGGGGTGTGGAGGGGGACGAGGTCGGCAAGGTAGGAGGGGGCTAGGTTTGTTGATGGCTTTGTAAGTGGTGAGTAGGATTTTGAAGTGGATCCTGTATTTGACCGGGAGCCAGTGTAGGTTTTGGAGGACAGGGGTGATGTAGTCACGGCGGCGGCGAGTGGAGGTGAGCAGACGGGCAGCAGAGTTCTGGCCGTATTGGAATTTGTTTAGGATGCTATTAGGCAGAGTTCAGAGTATGTTCAGAGTACTAGCCCTGGTTCTACAGTCTACTGTACCTTGCCCCCCCCCCTGGGGAGAGGGACTTGTGGAGATAAGCATCTGTGTTTATATCTATAATATCTATATATTCATATGCCATTTAGCTGACACTTTTATCCAAAGCAACTTACAGTACAGTGAGTGCATCTATTTTTAGTATGGTCTCAGTGGGTATCAAACACACAAACTTGGCATTGCTAGGCATTGCTAGCACCATGCTCTACCTACTACTGAGCCATGATATTGTTTGGGGCGAGTCTGCCAGGCACGGTAAAAGGCATTGTAAAAGGTGTGCTGTGTACACTTGCATGAAGCTTTAGTACCTCATGTGTCATGTTCAACTAAGCCACCTCTTAGTTTGTACAGGAGCAACACTCACAAATGCTACTTAAAGGGTTTCCTAAACAAAATGACTAAGAGAAGTACACCAGAATACAACAAAATAGCTTTTATTTTGAAATACAGAATTCTGTGATTAAATCCGCTGATGACACAACAGTGATTGGCCTGATCACCGACAACGACAAGACGGCCTACAGGAGAGAGGTCAACCGCCTGGCTCAGTACAGCCAAGAGTACAACCTCTCTCTCAACACTGACAAGACCGAGGAGATGGTGGTGGACTTCAGGAAGAATGGCCAGGAACAGGACCCCATCACCATTAACGGCTCAGCCGTAGAGAGGGTCAGCAGTTTTAAGTGCCTCGGCGTCCACATCTCTGATGACCTCTCCTGGGACGTGCACGCCAAACAGGTGGTGAAAAAGCCACAGCAGCACCTCTTTCACCTCAGGCGGTTGAAGAAGCCTAGCATGGGATCGAAGACCCTGCGGGCCTTCTACAGAGGCACAACCGAGAGTCTCCTGACTGGGTGCATCACTGCCTCTTTCACACCGGCAGTTCCGAACGCCGGTTCGCGTTCGCGTGCCGAAACCTCCGAACGTTGGCGCTGTCTGGCGAACGAGCCCGCGTTCATACCAGTGTATCGTTCGTGGCTCGTTCGCCAGACAGCGCCAACGTTCGGAGGTTTCGGCATGCGAACGCGAACCGGCGTTCGGAACTGCCGGTGTGTAAGCCCTATGCCTGGCATGGCAACTGCACTGGCCTCAACCGCAAAGCACTACAGAGGGTGGTGCGGACAGCGCATCTCTGGATGCAAGCTTCCCTCCATTCAGGATATATACGACAAATGATGTGCTCTTCCGGAGCCTCAGGGCCAAAACTCAGAGGCTAACCAACAGCTACTTCCCCCAGGCAATCAGGCTCATGAACAAGCCCACTGTAGACAATTATTGACCATCTTTCCCAAGCACACCACATGTATATTACAGACTACAGAAACCTTAAGCTCACAGCAACTTTACTACTGAACTATCTATTATCACAAGTGGCACCACTAGTGTATCCTGTCTTACCTGTAATATTGTCACCTTTATCTTGTATTATGCCTATTATTTCTTGTCACTTATGTCCTGTCACTTTTTTATCTTGCCCCGCCCCCATCTCCACTCTGTCCATACTGACACACATCCAGTCATTATCAACCAAATCCAGTCAAATCAAATCAGTCTCTCTTCAACAGATAACAGCATGACAGTAACATGACTACTGGTAACATCCTCCGCTGAAAGTGGAACAGGTTTAACCACCAGCCGTAACGCAGATGAGTGAGACTTCGGCTTGAAGGGCTCAATCACCTCCCATCATGGGCAATAACATATTAACTTGAAGGGCTGAATCGCATATTCATTTAGCCAAAGCACTATGACCATTATGTTCATTAATTCTAGTTTTATAGCATTGTTGCAGACATATTAAAATGCCAGAGTGCTACTTACCAGCCCTCGTATAGTGAATTAGACCCTGGCTCACCTTAGATTCCCTCTGACATACAGGCTTTGTGCCATCTGTAATACTGGTACACGAAACCCAATTATGACAGGGTCTCGCTGCTGAAAACACAATCACAACACAATCACAACCCACACCTGCTGCTGCTGTATACCTATTATCGTGTGAATGGTTACCTGGGAGAAACAGTGCATTCGGAAAGTATTAAGACCCATATCCCTTTTTTCACATTCTGTTGTGTTATAGACTCAATTTAAAATGGCTTAAATTAAAGGAATTTGCCATCAATCCACACACAATACCGCAGAATGATAAAGTGAAAACGATTTTTTTGAAATGTCAGTAAATGTATACAAATTGAAATACGAGACGTAGCCTATGTAAGGATGCTGTCCATCGACTTTAGCTCAGCATTCGAGACTATCATCCCGTCCAAGCTGGTCGCCCAGCTCAAAGACCTTGGCATCCGCATCTCCCTCTGTAACTGGATCCTTGACTTCCTGGATCCCTCCCCTCTCTGGAAGAGCTGTACAACACACGCTGTCTCAGGAAGGCCTCCAAGATCTCCAGGGACCCGACCCACCCTGGGTACGAACACTTTACCAGGCTGCCCTCGAAAAGGCGGTTCAGGACCTTGGGCGCAAGGACAAACAGACTGAAGAACAGCTTCTACCACAGGGCCGTCCAGGCCCTGAACACAGCAAAGACCTAGGTTCTGGGCCCTGGACAGTCTGGACGGATTGATGGCAGCTGCTGGACTGAAAAAATCAGGTGTAGTGCTGAGGCAAAACATGTACATTTCAAGCCTGCAAACTGCGACACTTTAAATAAATGTGGAATAATACTATTGTGCAATATGACAACCCTAGTCGTCTATCTGTACAGTATAGTACAGTGGATAGTGTACATAGCCTTTATTTATGTAAACCAGCTCCTTCCCTTCTTGTGATTTTTTTTCTAAAAGTTTTTTTTTCTTTCCTAACACCAGGGGAGCCACCCCTCCTAAATTTCGTTGTTTGGTACCTGTACTGTAGCAATGACAATAAAGACCATTCATTCATTCATTCCTGACCAACAGACCCCAGTTTGTCAAGCTCAACAACTGCAGTAAGTCAGACCCTTTGCTATGACACTAATGAGCTAAAATGCAAGAAGATTCAGATTCAGATTCAATTTAATTGTCATTGGCATAGTAAAAGTACAGTGACAATGAAATGCATTTGGCATCCAGCCATGGCATCCAGCCCATCCAGCAATAGTGTAAGCCATAGGTGTGTACAGATAAGTGCTCATCCTCACATACAAAGCCCTCCATAGCCTGCCCCCCCCCCTTACCTGACTGACCTCCTTCTCCCCCACCGCCCTACCCTTACCCTCCGATCCTCATCCATTGTTCCCCCACCCTCAAAACTCAAAGGCTTCGGTCACCGTGCCTTTTCACGAGCTGCACCCCGCCTCTGGAACTCTCTCCCTCAACCACTCAGAGACTCACCCTCACTTTTAAATCCCACCTCAAAACCTACCTGTTCTCCCATGCTTACAGCCTACCCTACCCCTAGCCATCTCCCCCCCCCCCCGGACACGCATATAACCTCCCCTACCCCTACCCATCTCCTCTAACCCTGCCACCCCCCCTCCCCCCCTGACATGCATACAGCCTCCCCTACCCCTAACCATCTCCCCAGTCCCTATCACCCCCCCCCCCCCCCCCCTCCCCGTTCGCTAACTCTGTGTTCCATGTGCCCATGTTATCTGTTGCTTGTTGTTTCTGTGTTTTCCGTTTCTCCCATATTGTCAGTGTCTTTGAGCCTCGGAAAAGCGCTATACAAATGTAATGAATTATTATTATTATTATATATTCCATTGATGTAGATAGGGGTGTGATCATAGTGTTTGGTTTTCCTTTAATCCACAATGAGTTCCTTGGTCTTCTTATTGTTGAGGGCTAGGTTGTTAGTGGCACACCACCTCGCTAGGTGGTGAACCTCCTCCCTGTAGGCCGACTCGTCATTGTTGTTTATCGGGCCTTGGAGCCATGCAGAGGAGAGGACTCAGCACACAGCCCTGGGGGACGTCGGTGTTCAGGGTCAGGCTGGAGGAGGTGTGGTTGTGGAGCTTGACACACCGGGGGTCTGTAGGTCAGGAAGTCCAGAATCCAGTTACAGAGGGAGGTGCTGATGCCAAGGTCGTTGAATGTTGAGCTAAAGTCGATGAACAGCATCCTTACATACGTGTTTTGCTTTTATCCAGGTGTGTCTGGGCAGAGTGCAGTGCCGAGGAGATTGCATCCTCTGTCGACCTGTTCTTACTGTAGGCGAATTGGTGGGGATCCAGTGTGTGTGTGTGTGGGGGGGGGGGGGGGGTTTATGTGGTTTTTGAGGTGACGCAGGACCAGCCTCTCGAAGCACTTCATGATGGTGGGGGTTAGTGCAACGGGGCTGTAGTCGTTTACGCCTACTGCGGCGGGATTCTTTGGCACCGGCATGATGGTAGCTGACTTGAGGCATGTGGGCACAGCTTCCTGGGCCAGTGACCGGTTGAAAATGTCAGTGAAGACCTCAGCCAGCTGCCCCGCGCACTCCCTGAGGACATGGCCAGGGAGGCCGTCGGGGGCCGGCAGCCTTGCGTGTATTTACTTTCCTTAGCGCACAGTACACATCGTTGATGGAGAGTGTGAGGGGCTGGTCGTCTGGGGTGGGGGCACAGCTTTGATGGCTGGGACCTTGTTCTCCCGGTCAAAGCTAGCATAGAACTGGTTGAGCTCGTTGGGTAGGGAGGCAGTGCTGGTTAGGGGAGGCTGTGTTTTTGGGATTGTAGTCTGTGATGGCCTGGATGCCTTTCCACGTGCGTCAGGAGTTGTTCTGGAAGTGCTCCTCCATCTTCCGTTTGTAGCTGAGCTTGGCCTCCCTGATGCCCCTCTTCAGGTTGGCCCTGGATGAGCTGTAGGCCTCTGCATCACCAGATCTAAAGGCGGCATCGCGTGCTTTCAGCTGTAGGCGGACCTCACTGTTCATCCATGGGGCTTCTGGTTGGGGAAAGTTGTTGTTATCTGCTTGTGGGTGGTGACATAGTTAACACAATTGTCAATATATTCCAAAATAGAGGAAATATATAAACGAATGTTCTGATTGATGTATGCACTCCAGTCTGTGTGCTGAAACAGGTAAATGGACTGCACTTATATAGTGCCTTATTCCAAAGCGCTTTACAAAGGCCTCTCATTCACCCATGGCGACAAGCTACCATGCAAGGCGCCAGCACGCTCATTGGGAGCAATTTTGGGCTTCCGTGTCTTGACAGGGATACCTCGACATGTGGCCAGACGGGGTTCGAACCACCGATCTGCCAACCTTGCAATCATTAGACGCCGGCTCTTTTTTTTTTTTTTTTTTTTTTTATCTTTTATTATAAAAATATTCTTTTAAATACAATCATGGCTATACATATTCATACATGTTCATTTTATAGTCTTCATTGTATTCTAATTCAAATAAAATAAATTAAAAACCAATAGATAAAAACAAAACACACCCATACCATTTTGGTATGAGATGCATCCATCTATTATTCCGTCAGTCCTTCATAACCAAGATAACCCTTTATCATAAATCAATAACAAATGAATGCAACACAAAAAACATCTTCAAAAATCTAAATCAAACTCCAACCCTCCACCCACCACCACTCTTATAAACCCACAATCCCTAATAAACAACTTCTCAAAATCTTTTTGCCCTGTCTTGTGCATCAGTCCCACATTCTTCCTGACCAATCCCTCAAAGACTTTCCACACCGTTATCCACTTTCCCTCAAATCTTGCTAAATTCCTCCTCAAATAAATTGCATACCTAGCCTGTGATAATACATAATTTAAACACCATATATTCACTCCCCTTCTCTTTCCCTCCACCCCAAAAACCACCATCCTCCTCCACTCCTGCATCCCCACCACCTCCACCCCCCAATGCTTCTTCACTAGTCCTTTCAACCTTTCTTCGAATCCCTTCATTTCTCTACATTCAAAAAGCATGTGCATTAAGTTCTCATCCTGTATCCCACACACATCACACTCCCTCGAAACTGTTCTGTCTACCTGATGCAACACCACCTTAGTATAAACCCTGTTATGCCTAAGCATAAAATCAAAATGAGTACATTCTAAACTATTATATTTTAAAAATAAATTCCTGCATATATTCTTCACCTCCAATCCTGGGAACACCTGCCTCCACACCTTCTCTGCCGCAGGCTCCTTCACTCTGCTCTCCAACAGTGCCCAGTAGCACTCCTTCACCTTAACCGCTGAGAAGTCCCGCACTGTTTCCCCTTTCCCTAGTCTTAACTTAGGTAACTCTGTTTGCTCCTTCCCTTTTAACTCCCTATCTAACCTACTCACCCACTCCCCTGGTATACTCTGCTTTATTTTATTATACATGCTCACTATTTCTCCCCTTCTCATCTCCTCATCTGTTTCCCTAACAACTTCTATAATTGCCTGCTCTGATAGGAACCCTGGCACTACCTCATACCTAAAATCCCTTACTCTAATCAGTCCTGCCCTCCAGAAACTCCTAGATTCTAACATTTTCCCCTCTCTTCTTATTACAGGGTTCAATAAAACTGGAACATTTAGTATCTCCCCTCTCTTCTCACACTCATATCCTACCTGAGGCAAAAAACTACCCCAGGCTTTAAACACCTCTTTATAGAATTCCGGCACCCTATCATACATCCGTGCTTTAAAGCACATCAACAACCCATAATCCCCACACCCCCCACATCTATGTACCCATTCCCTAAAGTATCCTTTCCATCCATGTCCTTCCTCCCCATACAAAAACCTTTTGACTGTTCTGACTCTCATTGCCCTCATCTTTACTTCCAAATCTACCAGTTTCAACCCTCCTTTATCATAATCTGCTACTAATACATCATACGCTATTTTAACCCCCTTTCCTCTCCACAAAAAATCTGACACTAACATCCTGGTTTCTTTTAGAACCCACTCTGGTACATTCAATACTCCTAATACATAAACATATTTTGACATTAACAGTGCATTAACAATTACAACTTTTCCCTTCAGTTTCATGTTCCTTTGCTTCCAATAATTCAATGTTGTTCTTATTTTATTCAAAACCCCTGTCCATGTGTAATCAACAGCCTCCCTGTCATCCTCTCCAAGATATATCCCCAACACTTTTATCATCCCCTTTACAATTTTCAAATCAAAAACACAATTGTCTGTATTCACTCCCCCTATACACAACATTTCAGACTTGTCAACATTCACTTTTGCACCAGAAGCCTTTCCATATATGTTTACACACCCCATTATTTTGTTCACACTATTTACATCCCTGACAGTACATGTCGTGTCATCTGCATATTGATGGATTATGCTAACTCCTCCCCCCGGCATATTTATTCCCTTAATGTCTTTCTCCTGCTTAATATACGCTGCCAATGGCTCCACAGATATGCTATATAGCAATGCTGACAGTGGACACCCTTGTCTTATTGATCTACCCAAAGGGAAGGAGTCAGTCAATAATCCATCTATCTTTACTTTACTTCTTGCTTTCTTATATAATAGTTCAATCCAATCCCTCATAAGTCCCAATCCCAAAATGTTCCATTGTTTTCAATAAAAAAACATGTTCCACCCTGTCAAAAGCCTTATTTAAATCCAAAGATAACAATAAACCCCCTTCCTCCCTCATGTCCTTCACAACATCCCTTAATGTGCACATATTCTCTGCCACATCCCTCCCTGGGACTCCATAGGCCTGGGTAGGTGCAATCATGTTTTTCATTACTTTATTCAATCTATTTGCTAATACTTTTGCTATGGTTTTATAATCACAATTAAGTAATGATAATGCTCTATAATTCTGTAATTTGTTCCTGTCCCCTTTACCCTTATACAATAACGTGAGCACCCCCAAACCCATAGAGTCCGGAACAACCCTTTTATTCCCCATACACGTATACACTCTGCACAATATAGGGGCCAGGATGTCAACAAAAGCTTTATAAAATTCAGCCGTCAACCCATCCGAACCCGGACTCTTATTTGGGTTTAACCCCATGATGGCTGTCTTAACCTCCTCCACCCTTAGGTCTGCATCACACATTTTCCCTTCTTCTTCTGTCACCCTAGCTTCCACTGCTTCTAATACTTTATTCATACATTCCTCATTCACACCCCCAGATGTATATAGGTCTGTATAAAATGACTGCACAGTATCCATTATTCCCACTAAGTCTGTTATTATTTCACCTTTATCATTCTCTAATTCCTTAATTTTCCCTTTCTCTTTCTGTCTCTTCTCTAAACCTAAAAAGAATGCTGTACTCCTTTCTCCCTCAACCACATACCTTGCCCTACTCCTTACTAAAGCACCTTCACACTTTCTCTTCTCTAGCTCCCTCAAATCTTCCCTCACTCTCAAATACTCTGCTAAATCATGCCCTGGAATATTATCAACTCTCTCCTGTTCTATTGCTAACCTTTTCTGCAAATCTCTTTCCTCCCTCACCCTCTCTTTCCCTCTCAGTTTTGCGAATGCTATTATTACAGCTTTTAATTTATCCTTCATCCCTTCCCACCACACACACACATCACTCTCATACATCTGGTCTTCCATAGCAACACTCACACACTCTCTTACTATCACCCCAAAACGTCTATCTTTCAGTAAACTTGCATTAAAGCACCATGTCCCTCCTCTTCCCCCTACGTTCCTCGCACCTAGCTGGAAAGACTGAGCATCGTGGTCGCTAAAGGCCATAAACCGATACTCAACCCTTCCAACCAGGTGCCTCACCTCCCTCTTCACTAAACATAAATCGATCCTTGATTGTCTCAAAACCCCCATCACCATTTGTCTCCTTGAAAAAACCTGTGCATCAGGGTGCCCCTCCCTCCATATATCCACCATTCCTCTTGTGCGCATCATTTCTAATAATACTGGGCGTGACGGATCATTCCTAAATTTCACCCCCCTTGTTACATCTAACCTGTCCACCACCACATTATAATCCCCAACCATAATACAATTTCCAACACATTTCTCTTTCAAAGATTCAAAAAAAACTTTCCTATATTTGTCCACATTTGGTGCATATATACAATATAGTGCATACTCTATCCCTTGATATTCGAACCCCACTCCCACCACTCTTCCCTCATTGTCATTCATTATATTCCTTACATTTTTCACTACCCCATTCTTTACCAAAATAGCCACCCCACAAGCATACACAGTTCCATTACTCACATAAACTTGTCCATTCCACCTCCTTCTTACATCTTCCATTATGTCCTCTGTCCAATGCGTCTCCTGGAGGCATATAATCTCCTCTCTGTATGCTGCCAACACAAGCTCCATCTTCTTCCTATCCCTGAGTCCATTTGTGTTGACAGCAACAACCCTGACCATCGTCAAGATTACAAAGAAAAAGATCATGTACACCGCCATGTCATTTTCCTACCTTAGTCTTCTTCCCTTGTGCACCTTTTGCACCCCTTCCTGATCTTGTCCTCACCCTCTGTACATCCGCATATAGTCCTTCATCGGAACCTTTTCTTTTCCCCACGCCCTCTGTTGAAGGCCCTGCCTCATCCATCTCTCCATCCCTTACTGCGTTGTCTAGGCTGGCTCCAATCTCCTCTCTCTCTTTACCCTCCATTTCCACCGGACCAGGCCCCTCCGCTCCTCTCTCCACTTCCGGCTCCATCTGGGTCTCCTCCACCACCTCAGCTTGTCCTCCTCCCTCCGTCACGTCTTCATGGCTCCTTTCCCCACCTTCTCCTTGTGTCTCCACCACTTCCTCCTCCACCACCTCCTCCTCCTCTCCCTCCATCTCCTCTTCTTCGTCCCCCTCCTCCTCCTCCTCCACCACCTCCTCCTCCTCCTCCTTCTCCTCCTCCTTCTCCTCCTCCTCCTCCTCCTCATCACTGCTCACTCTCTCTCCTCCATCATATCTCCTTCCCATGCATTCACGTGCATAATGTCCTTGTTTATTGCATTTGTAGCATACGAACTCCGGGCATTCTCGGATTACATGTCCTGGTTTAATACATAGCCTACATACCCTCACTTGCTTATCATGAATCACCCTAAAGTGATCCACTCCAACCAGGGTCTCAAACTTGGTAGAATAGGGCAAAGACCTCACCTCTTCGGTGAACTTCACCTTCATGTATCTCGTCCCGTCTGCAATGTCCGTTCCAGGCCACGTCTTTCTTTTGATAGGTGACACCGCCTTCACCCCCCACGACTCCAGCCTGTACCTGATCACGTCATCCTTCAGATATACCGGGAGATGCAAAAACGAGACCACCATTTCATCCACCGACAAGTCCTTTCCCATTATTCTCACGCCTTTTATCATGAAACCATCCATGAGCTTGTCCTTCCCTCTCCTCGATGCCAGCGTGATCTCATATTTCCTGTCTCCTTTATCCCGACAGCCCTCCACATTTCCACACACCTCCTTTATGCCTCGTAACATTTCCATCATGGTTATATTACTTCCCTGCTCCAGTCGCACTTCCACCGTTAAACTTGCGTCATACCGTTTGTCCGTGTTGCTTTTATCGTCGTCCATTCCATTCGCGTTGTTCGTTGCCATGTCGTCCGTCCTTAGAAGCCCCCGATCAGCACGAAGCTGTCGGGGTACTCAAAATCCTTAACTCGCTTAAATAAAGATGTTATTATAATGTTCGTTTGTTTTTTTCAAAGACACGCTCAAACTTTTCTCAGTCCAAACACACCTGTTCAACTTCCGCTCATGCGCATAGACGCCGGCTCTACCTCCTGCGCCACAGCCGCCCCAGGTGTTGTGCAAACAGGTGTTGAGTCTGTTCCCTCCGGCCAGACTTTAGCTGTCCTCACTGTAGGTTTAATCCGTTCGATGCGGGGTGTATACTTGGGTAGTAGGAGCAATGAGAGATGATCAGACTGTCCTAGGTGGGGGAGGGGGGGTGGCTCTGTAACCATCAGAAATGTTTGTGTATACACATGGTTGAGAGTTTTGTTTCCTCTAGTGACACAGGAGACATGTTGATGGCATTTAGGAAGTAAGCCTACAGTTTTAAGTCCCCTCTGACAATAAAGACCGCCATCTGGGTGTACAGTTTGTTGTTTGCTAATAGCTGCATGTTGTAATTCTTTCATTGCTAGCTTAGCATTGGCATCTGGGGGAATATAGGCGGGAGTGGCTCTCAACAGTGTCAGTGTCAGTAGTACACTTTAATACACAGACCTCCACCCCTCGATACCCCCCTCCACCCCTCGATACCCCCCTCCACCCCAGGAATACACCCATAGCTTGATGCAGCTACCACTATTCTTCACACGAGAGATGGTGCAGAAACTGCATTGCATGTGCGGGATTTGCACTAAACTTGGCTTTGTAGTAAAACCAAATAAACACATTTCCAGCCACTTTCTTTGCTGTATCACTTGAATTCATTGTTGATTGATGGCAAACTATTTTTTTATTTGATCCATTTTAAATGGAGGCTATAACACAACAAAATGTGGAAAAAGTGAAGGGGTCTGAATACATTCCGAATGCACTGTATCTATGGGTTGATGATTTTGGTAGTATTTTTATCCTTTCCAAATATGTTCAGAGTGCAATATTCTGTGAATGCTGACTCTGAACACAAAACACACATATACTGTACATACTATACATACACACACACACACACACACACACACACACACACACACACACACATTGACAAGTTAATGGAGTGTTTTATATCAGCTTATAATTTATGAAACCCCCAAGCAACCTGTTTTACTGTTTCGGGAATGTGTGTGTGTGTATGTGTGTGTGTGTTTGTGTGTGTGTGTGTGTGTGTGAGTGTGAGTGTGAGTGTGTGTGTGTGTGTGTGTGTGTGTGTGTGTGTGTGTGTGTGTGTGTGTGTGTGTGTGTGTCGGTGGAGCTATTACATCCTACACAATTCAGCCCCAAAGGATGTCACGTGGAAGAGCATGTGGGGTTATAAATCAACATGGCTCTGCAGACTGATGCTCAATAAGATAGAGGACTGTGGTTGACACATGAGCACACACACACACACACACACACACACACACACACACACACACACACACATGCACATGCACATGCACAGAGTTTTGAACAATTCTTTAAGATGTGTGTGGTGGCCTGTGCTGCTTTGAAACACTGATCTCGCCTTCATGCCAGGCCACGACCCCCCTGCCCTCCGAGGCCACATACACGCACACACACACACACACACATACACACACACACACATACACACACACACACACACACACACACACACAGACACACACACACACACACACACACATACACACACACAAACACACACACACTTGCACGCGCACACACACACACAGACACACACACACACACTTGCACTAAAGACATCATAGATCAAGACCCTCCTGCCCTGTGTCAGGCCCCAACACACACACACACACACACACACACTTGCACGCGCACAGACACACACACACACACACACACACACACACACACACACACACACAAAGGAATGCTGCGCTAAAATAGGTAAATGTGCCCAAAGGGTAGAGTTGATGACCACAAGTGCTTCTCCCTCCATCTCTTCTTCTCTTTTGTGTGTTTTGATGAAAACAGGGTGCCCTTGGATCGTATTTCACCAGATATAAAAAAAATTGCAAAGAATATGAATGTACTGTATTTATTTCTGTATTTCTCTCACAAAGGTATCTAGAGTTGAAGTAGGTCTTTGCACATCTTGACCACTAGGACATACTGGATATGGTCTGTTAGTGTGTATGAAGCTGCAGGTTAACTCAGCTTAAACTAAATATTTAAACACATCTTCAGACTTTCTACAACCTCTAAAATGCCCCCACTCTAATTACCTGTACATCTCCTAATCTTCCTCAAGAACAATGCCATAACCAATCATTTGTCTATAATTTGAGAAAAACTGATCATGTCATCGTTGGCCCAGCAGATTGTCTTATTTATGGCTCACAGATAAGGATATCGGAACATTCACTATGCTTGCGGCTGATTGATTTTATGTGAGCCAGAGATTGGATCAGATTGGTCTCTCTTATCAAACTAAGCGATCAAATCTATAATTGCATAGGAATATTAATAATTGTATTGGCATGACTATATGCATTTCTATGTCTGGGAAGGTTCTCTAACACATTGGTATTGACCTTTAGAGTTTGATTCAAACCAGAATCCTGATATTGAGAGTCCACGTGATAATCATCTGAATGAAAGGGAGGGATAGCTGGTAGTCATTATTGTAGGGCCTTATAGGTTGGTAGTTGCAATACAGAGGGTTGGTAAGGACATTTGGTTAGGTATTGTTAATAGCAAAGCATGTCTTAACACTATGAATGTGACTCCAAGTAAATTAACACTATGTGCTAATAATTACTGAGTTTGTGTCGATTAGTGAAAGAATGGTCACGTTAGAATGAATGCACTGAGGCTTTAATAGTGCTCTAAACATTCTACCCTCATCGTACATGATAGAAAGAGAGAGGTAGTGAGGGAGATAGAGGGACCACATGATATGTTACTGTACTTTCAAAACAACACCTGGGACCTCTGACCATGACACAGAGAGAGAGAGAAAGAATATGTCTTCTACTCTGCTTTTATACCCGGCTTCAACCATAAAATGAGTGTGTTTAAATGAAGACCTGTTTCCAATGAGAATCAATGAGACCTCATCCTATCAATCCTATTCATATGACACCACCACATCGACACATTCCCAGGAGCTATTAAACATCATCACAGAGAGATCACAGTCATTTGGTCCATTGGGAGGAAGGGATCTCAAGAAAGGATGGATTTTGAATTGATGTCTCCCATTTCTTTATCATCATCTTCTGACATTTACAACTATCGTCATAATCATGGAAGCTTAACAAGCGACTTCATGCTAGTGCATCATGTGATGTTTAAACAAGCTCTCTGGCTGCATAGCAAATCCCTCATCTTCACAGGGACATGTCTGTCAATATAGGAACTGAATGTCAAATGGTGCATGTACAGAACTGTAAAGTATCTCTCTCTCTCTCTCACACACACACACACACTTCTTGCTAATAATTGATAAACCAATACAGCCCATGTCGGTATGAATGATCTGAAGCATGGGACTACCAGCAGCCTTGGGCACTGTGAGATCGATGATCTTTAGGCTGACATGACAACCTCGTGTTTTGCTTAATAATATTTGCACAATTATTTCATGTTTTATAGCAGAATGTAATTGTCTCTTGTAGATTATCTTATATAATCTATATTAACTAGGCCAAATGTTACGTGCACCAGATTCATTCATGGAGAAATTAATTGAACAAATGTTGTTTTTAGCAATGTTTAGGAGAAAAGGGGCTGCGGCTTTAACTGATTGCATTTTATATGATAACGTTACTCTGTACCATGTTCATTGTTACTTTTGGCATGTTTCGTTTATACATTCTTAATGTTAAGGGTGTACAACACATGACTAATTTGTGCTGTCTTTATGTTGATGTTGATGTATTGTGTCAGTATTCAGCCTGCCTGATGCTACAAACAAGCAATTACACACCACAGCTCAGTGGGGAGTGGACTCTTGCAGTGTGCGGCCTTGGGTTGGTTGGGGTAGTATAGCCTCTGCTGTAGTATAGGCACTCCCAGTGCAGGCATATGGACCAGTACCGTGCGGGCTGGGTTGGTCGTGGTGCTGGTTCTGGGCATCTCGGTGGGCATCATGCTACTGCCCCCTGATGTCCTTCTGCTGGGTCAGCCTGTGACAGAGTGGACACGGTGTAAGTGGCCACTGGCCTTGTCCTTCAGATTGTATTTTAGATGTCCCTTAGATGTGCTGGGGGCCTCAGGCCACCTGTTTTATGGTGATTCTCCTACTGTTTAATGTATGAGTCTTTCAGTTTATAACAGCCTATAATCTTGTGTTGTCCTCTTTGTGCTGATCCGTCCGAGGGGCTCTCTGCCCCTCAATACTAGACACCAGTCCTGGTTTTGTGTCTACACCCTTCTGGTCCTTGCCATCCCGGGTTCCACCAGAAGGCTGCCCTTCACTATAGACCCCTTAACTCTTGCACCGCACCGCACCACACTCCAATTTCCACATGAGTTCACTGTTCAGCACCTGATCAGCCAGAGGAGGATGGGTAGAGTCTGGTTCCTCACAAGGTTTCTTCCTCCCAGTGAGTTTTTCCCACTGTGCCCTGTATAATTTTCTCCCCTCTGTGGAGTTTTTTCCTTGGTTGACTTTTTGGAGGTCTATGGTTTGGTGTTAGATCATATTGTTTGTAGTTTATTTATTATTTTATTTATATTGTTAGTATATTCTTTAGTATTGTTTTTATTGTGAAGCACTTCGTGACATAATGTCTATGTAAAAAGTGCTATATAAATAAACGTGTTTGAATTATTGATTGAGCTGAAATGGACTAAAGTGTGACACGGTCTGGTCAATTGGTCCGCAAGTCGGCATCCGATTTAATGTTCTGACTTTTCTTTAGAAACATTTTAATACATTTCAGCGTTGCTGAAAATCAATGAGACGCTCGCGAGTCAACTAACACATCTTGTTTTGTGAGCCTGCTAACAATGTAAAGTAGTGTTATAGTTGGTAGCAGTGGGGATTACTCACTGAATCCATTGCATTGGATTGCAAGTATTTTGGCTTGACTAGCGAGTTTGTGTTGTGATTCTCAACAACGTTGAAATGTATTTCCGTGTTTCAAAATAAAAGTCTGAACATTTTGACAGGTTCCCGACTTGCGGCCCAAATTACCAGACCATGTCACAAATGGGGGAAGTAGTCAAAGCCTTATGCTGATTAATGATATTGCCATACTGTTCTCGTGTTTCTAAAGGCCACGGAGCTTCTTCAAAGAGCTCTTCGTCCATGCCAGCTGATGAAGTGAGTTCACTTACATATCAAATACAGTGTGAAGACTGGCTAAATTATAGTTCTGTCACTCCATATGGTTGGGGCCAACAAAAGATCACGCTCACTGTCTCAAGGATGTGTTAAAGGAATCATAACCTTTTCTCCTGTTCCCATGGCAACCATTAAAGGGATAATTACAAAATAACATATCTGGTTCCTTACCCTGAAAGGAGTCTATGGATAAGGACAGACTGAAATCCACACATTGGATGCAACTCAATGAATCAGAATCAGAATTGCTTTTATTACATCCTATGTATGGGTACACAAGAGTAAAATTCTTAGGTTCAGGTTCTTCGACATTGGCATTGCAGCAGAATACTAAATCAACAATGATAGTGTAAAAAAGTAAGGTAATTCATAAAAAAGTAGGATACGGTAATAAAGTGGTAAAGTGACGGTAGTTGTACTACAGTGGGACCAGTCGTACTGCAGTAGAACAGTTGTGCAGGTTACAATGAGATGAAATGCAATAAAATAATACAATATGCAATAATATAGTACAGATATGATACAGTACAGGAAGTTCAGGTTATAATCAGGTAGTGTTCAAGTAATCAGGTAGTGTGCAGGTAGTCATAATATATATTCTTTACTTGGGATGTAATACACTTTTGGCACACATGGCAATAAAAAAAAAACATGAGTCTTCAATTATTATTATTTAGCTATTTAAACATGTCAGCCCTGTACGTTTGTTTCCTGAGGGTTAGCTGACAACCCCACTGACAGATGACAGGTAGATAATGACAGGTATTGTAATGGGGGAGTGGTTGTCCTGGGGGAGTGGTTGGGGGTGGAGTTAACCAGGTATTGTTCCCACCCATTACCTGCTGGTGAAAAGTGTCTGTGAAAACTTTGAGGCTGAATTTCTCGGTTTGTTGATTTGGGGGGTATCAACATTCAAATCTGCATAACTTCTTCAACTTGTTTAAGATGTCAATGTATGACACATCATTTGAAAGCTTACAATCTGCCCTTTCATAATATGAAACTGACATTGCCCTACTTGGGGACCTTTTCATCAGGCCCTGTCACAAATATGTGATTTTGTCATTTGGGTGAACTGTGAAACAACATGATAATGGGAAGGGAGGTTTCATTCAAATAAAAACCTCTGAGGTGTCTTGTAGGCTTAGCAAGCCATCTATCGGTGGAACAGGATTAAGATGTGATCTTTGAAGCCTCCACAATAGCTTGATTGTTAAACCAAAATGAATACCCCTCCCCAGTAGGGAATTGTAATAACCATATTAAGGTTAAACATGTGAACTCTTTGACTGCCAGCCATGTTCAGAGCGGAGAGCTCCACACTGCCAGACTTTTGGGGCATTTTTGCTGAACTTTGAAGACCCACCAAATATTGACTTTTCGGACTACATAAACATTGAACATATCTACCAAAACTTTAGACTCTCTTCTTTCATCAGAAAAAGAAAGTTTGTTTCTAGCCTCTTTGAGTGTTTAGAAATCGGCCGTAGAACATAGGGTGGTTTCAGCAAAAACACCTGATTTTGACCAATAAACAGAGAAAACGAGCTTTTTCTGCAGAACTTTTTTTTTTAAAATTATTTTTCTGCACTTTTTCTGTATCATCCGACTCTGAACTGTTTGAAGAGTCGCGCGATGGCCGCGATGCTCCGCAATGCTCCGCGCCGCAATGCTCCGCGCCGCGTTTGGCACATACCCTGATCCGTTTCGCCATTACTACAACCCACAGCAAGCCACTTCCTTCTCCAGGCTTTTATCGAACTACTGCCCCCATCTGGGACCGAAATACATTACACCCAAGTCTGAAATTCACTCGCTAGGTGTAGAACATGTCAATAACGCGATCCCCGCGAAAAAAAATCTATAAGACGCCAATTGGCGTCTTTGGCAGTCAACGTTACTATTCTATAAGACTTTGGCAGTCAATGAGTTAACATATTTAACCGTAATACAGTGATTTCTGAGTTCTGTGAAATTCCATAAAATCTTGCATGAAAATAATTACAGCCATATTTTCAGAGCGGCTAGTTCTGCTTGAGTGATGACGACTATCTAATAACAGTACACAGGTTCTCTAGATAGACAGACAGATCGATGTGGAGTTGTCCACTCCAACCTCATCCTCCTCCACTGTTTCTGTTTCTCCTGTCACTGTGAAAAATACCCCGCTGGGGTGTAAAACGTCTTCTTCTCTGGAAGACGTCATCACGACATTGGGATTCTTCATCACAGGATTGCTTAATCCCAATTTCCCCCCCCCCTGAATCCCAGGTTAGACGTTTCTTGTAGTTTGTCACCAAGTTTGCGCAGATCCCAGTGGGGATTTTGGCCCACTCCTCTTTGCAGATCCTCTCCAAATCCTTAAGGTTTGGAGGTTGACGCTTGGCAACTCAACGCTTCAGCGCCCACCACAGATCTTCTATGGGATTAAGGTCCAGTGACTGACTAGGCCACTCCATGACCTTAATGTGCTTCTTCTTGAGGCACTCCTTTGTTGCCTTAGCCGTACGTTTTGGGTCATTGTCATGCAGGAACACCCATCCACGACCCATTTTCAGTGTCCTGGCTGAGGGAAGGAGGTTCTCACCCAAGATTTCACGGTACATAGCCCCGTTCATCCTCCTCTCGATGCGGTGAAGTCGTCCTGTCCCCTTAACAGAGAAACAGCCCCAAAGCATAATGTTTCCACCGCCATGCTTGACGGTAGGGATGGTGTCCTTGGGGTCAGTATTTTTCCTCCTCCAAACACGGCAAGTTGATGCCAAAGAGCTTGATTTCTCCCAAGTCTCCTCTGAATCATCCAGGTGCTCATTGGCAAACTTCAGACGGGCCTGTACATGTGCCTTCTTGAGCAGGGGGACCTTGCGGGCGCTACAGGATTTCAATCCATTACGGTGTAGTGTGTTACCAATGGTCATCTTGGTGACTGTGGTCCCAGCTGCCTTGAGATCAAGCTCCTCCCGTGTAGTTCTAGGTTGATCCCTCACCTTTGTCATGATCAACATCACCCCACGAAGTGAGATCTTGCATGGAGCCCCAGACCGAGGGAGATTGATGGTCAATTTGTGTTTCTTCCATTTTCGAATAATTGCACCAACAGTATTCTCCTTCTCACCAAGATGCTTGCCAATGGTCTTGTAGCCCATTCCAGTCTTGTTCAGGTCAACAATCTTGTCCCTGATGTCCTTAGACAACTCTTTGGTCTTGCCCATGGTGGAGAGGTTGGAATCTGATTGATTGATTGATTCTGTGGACAGGTGTCTTTTATACAGGTAACGAGTTGAGATTAGGAGTACTTTCTTAAAGTGAGAGGACTAATCTGTGTGCCTCATGGTCACATAATCGGTCTAAATGGAGCCAGAATTATTACTGGTTGGTAGGGGGTGAAACACTTATTTTACTCAATAAAACACAAATATTTTTCTTTTCTTTTTTCAAAAATGTGATTTACTGGGATTTTAAAAAGAAATTCTGTCTCACTGTTAAAATGAACTATAGACTGTTCATTTCTTTGTAAGGGGGTAAACTGACAAAAACAGCAGGGGGTGAAATACTTATTTTCCATATATATATATTTTCCATTACACATACAGTATCAAAGGTAAATACACATAAAGACAAAGGAATTATTTCAGTTGTGGTTCTCGTTGTCAGATATGACATATTCATATGATTTGTTATATGAATCATACATAATGTACAGTTAAAAACATATCATTTAACAACAAAGAACGCATAACATATTGGCATGTCCTAAGATGTGGAAGACATTGGCACTGGTCACACCCGACATGTTCTTGTGTTATTATTGTACTAACATTATTATGTTGCTTATAATTTCTTGCTTTGTGGAGTGAATCGATCAATTTTTTTCTGATTACAAAAAGTGGAATAGGGATTGTTCCTATTTTTCACTTGTCCAATGACTCTATCACTATGTGATAACATACAAGTTAGTTACCATAATAACACGACTAGTAGGTTAGTTTTTTTTTCAGTCTCAGCAATGCCACACTCCCCCTTATCCATGCCTCTTTGATTGCATTCCTGTCTTTGTATTTAAACATCCGGGTTTTCCTACTGACTGTGCTGACTCTGGCTTACTACCCTCTCAGAAGCCATTTTGGACTCAGTTCAGTTTCTTGCATGTGAATATCGGACCCTGTCCTCTCAGCCATTCTATTACACATAGTAGCCTAAAGGTTAAACCGCACCGCGGAGAGCTAGGAAAATACCTTCTGAAATATCGAATTACCTTGACCTCGTCGGTTTGACCAACTGGAATAGATCTATCATTTCCCAAATGGATTTGTTGATATTTTAAACTTATTCTTAGCCCTGTGCAATTGTGTTGCATCGGGGGCTTGTACACACACAAAAGCAACGGCGCAACTCTTGGTGCGGTGGACAGAAGCGAAGGCCTCCGGTCATTTGGTCTTTGCTGTGTTGCTGTGCCGATCATCTTTTTAAATGTTCGCAAAGGAAAATAGATTAAAAAGGAGAAAATCTGGTGCGTTTCTTTTGAAGTAAAGGAATATGTTTGCTTCCTGGCTGACTTTTGCACTTCTTCTGGGAACTTTTTGTGCAGGTAAGCACCGTATTTATGTAATCGTAAATAGTTGACCGCTTATTTGGGGTTGGATCGGTCAGTTGGGGAATGTTATAATATGTATCCAATGAATTCGATCCGAATGGGAACGCGCAACATATTATTCCGATGGAATGATGGAGCGAACAGTGCTGGAGCAAAATGCTTCGCGTAGCCTTTGATATTGATATTAGTAGTGTTTTAGTAGTGTTATTTATTGCTGATCACTTTCATGTGCACTATCTATGCTACTGTTTAGATGAAACAGTCTCTGTATGATTATGCTGTGTTCTATTGTCCATAGATCAATAAGTAACTCGCGATCACATACTGATTATAGCCTACCCGAATGATTGGACTATTTGATCATAACAATAATAATATGCTCAGGTTATAATAAATGCCATATTCTTAACATGTGTTACATGATGACAAGCTTTCGTCGTAGGGCTGATCTGGCTAAACATGTGAATGAAGGAGCCGGTTAATTGTTACTATCATGTGGCTTTACGTTGTAAAGGTATTATTATGATAGTGAAGTGGGGGTCTTATTAAAATAGCCAGCATAATTGAGCTTATGAATTGTAGTGTAGTGTGTATGTGTGTATGATTGTGATATTAAACGAGAATGAAAGATCAGGCTATTCTTAATAACGAGCACTGAGGAGTTGATTTATGTGTCTGTGTGAATGATTCAGATGACTACAATTTATTTTAATTTATTTAGATTCATTACGTTATGTTGTAGTAGTAGGCCAAAACATCCGTTTTGCAGAGAAATTAGACCGGTGTCATCGAAATCGCTCTCTTTTGGTTATTTTTAACGCACAGGACTGGTTTATTATCCTGTCGTGAATGAATATGGAATACGTATGCATATATTGGTGTCATTATTTATGCCCTAGCTCAATTCCACTACATTTGATCCCTTCCTCTGTTGATTGGATATTGGGCAGTTTGTTTATTAGTGCTGCTTTGTTGTGTAGTTCCCTCCTTGGACGACTCTGGGGGAGGGGTGTGTGTATGGGGTGTGTGTGGGGTGGGGGTGCCAATGGTTCTTTTGTGTGTGTTTTCGCTTATTTACTATTGTAAGCTTCTGTGTGTCATTATTTTTGGAAAAACTAAAAAATGTTTATTATCCTTGTGTGTTATCTCTTGACAGGCAGATTGCTTCGGATGTGTCAACTATATATAGCCTATATATATATATATATATATATATATATTACTTACACTCCTCTAACACTTATTCCAGGTATTTGTGTATTATACATTGTTTGTGTTCATGCATTCGTTAATTGTCACCAGGAGATAGATTTAGGACTAGAATGCTGTTAGTTATACACTAACAGCATTCTTCAAAGAAACCACAATCCTCTAAGTGAATTCACAAATATTACTATATCAAGGAAGGCCAGTGGGTACATTATAGTGACATCTTCTAGGCTACATTTGGCAGTTAGATAGGTGCAGTTTGCCAAACTCTGAATATGATGAACTGTGATTCATACGCCAGTCTTCAGCTTCTGTTAATCCACTCCACTCGTGAATGAGTTTAGATCCACGTGAAACTGCCTGAACATCCGCTTTGTTGTGTGACAGTACTTGCGAACCAATGGTTGTTGGGAGACAACTCCTCAGATCCTGAATGTGACCGGGAAGTGGCTATCAATCCCAATTCCCAAATATCACTGTTTGATCCCAATGGTGTCACCCTTGCTTTCTGGCTATAGCCACAGAAAGAGTCCTGTCACTGCAAACATAGCTACACCTCCGCCCAATTTCCCCCCCCAACTACATCTGGACACTTACATGTATTCCTACTAAATCAATGGCTCTAGATAAACGCCTGGGGTAGTGAAACAGGAGTGATCCGTATGCCTTGTTAGTACTGCAGCTCAGGTCATGGGAGCTGGAACAGTAAATGGTTTAGCAAGGCTGCGAGGGGCCTATAAAACAAACTATGTTGGCTGTTAATGTAATGGGGTAGCCGGTTGCACGTTGTCCTCCCCAGCCTTGCAGTAAGGAGAGTGAAACGCAGGCAGCACCCCGTGCTCTGCTCCTCTCCACTCCTCTGTGTGGAAGCAAAAGGATGATGATCCCTGCCTGCAGGTTTCCTCTAGACGGCCATGCTGCAGAGGACAGATTTTTGACAGATCCTCCCCATAGATTCCCACTAGAAAGGCGTACGACAAAGAACACATTTGGCTAGGCGTGTGTTTCCCAAACTTTTCACTTGATGATCACTATTGTCCTACAGCCCCTTTCACACATAGTTCCCTGTATATTACATGGAATCCCAACACGGGTCTGCCAGTGATTTTCGCCGTTCACACATGTCATGGCTTAATGCCAGACAATTGCCATGTTCTCCTTTTCACACATGGATCCGACCCGGGTCTGTGAATCACGCTTTCAACTGGATGCAGAACTGGAACAAGACAGGCGTGTGAGACTGCCATATACTATATATCTGCCATATATCATACCTCTGTTTTCTATGTATTTATCAGTGGTGTGCCGTCAGGGCCAGCAAGGCCTTCTCTGCTGGCCTAAACATCATCAGAATATACATTTAATTTTTATATTTTTTTTCTACAAATATGTATTAAATTATTCCCGTAGTCTATTCTCTTCATTTCATAGCTTTCCTCTTGGTTGCGCTGCTTCCAGACATTTGGAGGGCTTGCCTTTAGCTTTTATCCAATCAAATTCAGCCATAATGTGTTGCCAGGGTACCAAGAAATCTGCCCGCCTGCAGATTCAACAGTGGCGCGAGTACAGATTGTAATTTAAAGTGAGCGAGAAAAGAGCTGTGGCGTGCCGTGGTCAGATCTCGAGTTGGCAGCAAATCCAAGCAAATCCGACGAAGGGGCCTTCTGGATGGCGGAGCACCTGATCAGCCCCTTCACGTCTTTTGATTGGATACAAACTATTGGGAGGCGGAGCTAACACACTGAAACTTGATCTCGCTAATTTGTGTAGATGGAAGGTGTTGTTCTACAAGCCGAACCCCGACGTTAGCGACGATATCCATGTAAAAGGACTTATTGGTGGAACTGATCAACTGTACAACAGAGTCATTGAAGTCTTCTTGAGGAAAGAAAGGAGGATGGATTTTGTGTTCAAATAATCAGTTGTTTTGGTGAGTACAAAGCATTTAATGTTTTCTGCAAGAGATGTAGACATACGGAGCGACCCTGGGGTTCGTAGAGATATGTGTGTTGTGTTGCCTGGCTCAGTTGTGTGAGTAAGTGGGGCTTCAATGCGATCTTCTAACCACTTCCCGGGCTGCTACCATGGAAAACGACACACCCCCGTGACCGTATGAACACGAGGAAGATAACCATCCTTAAATGGAACCTCGAAACGGTTCTCCTATCGAGATCGACAGACCCCAAAGTTCGGGAACTGAACTTAACTGACGCTTTCGTTTTCATGCAATGAATTGAATACACCCAGACAAGGTGCCGCTATAATAACAATGGCAACGCCCGGTTATACTGCGTTTCTGTCTAAATGTATAGTTTCTAGAGCCATGGCGTCATAATGATGGTATTAAGAGGTGGAATAATTCAGGTAGGACATCACTGAAGGCCTAGGTGTGAAATGCACCACCCGCCACTGGTATTTATCATCATATTTTTCACATTAATTTAACAGCGAGTCAACTCGTATTATGTTTACCATCACCAAGTTTGCTCTCCAACTAAAGCACTTGATTACTGTTGATAAAACTTACTATACTAGTCCAAAAGCACAGTATGGGAGAACTTGGCGATGGTAAGCATAATACGAGTAAACTCAATTATTGCTATGCGCTCTGCGCTGCGAGCTCTCCCTGCTGACTGTGCGATGCGTGAGAATACCATATACCATATATCTGCCATATATCATACCTCCCCTATGATCTATGATTGGAAATGAAGTAGTGTCCTGTTGTGGAATTATATTTAGCCTAGTAGTAGTAGCGATATTCAGAGTCTGGGGCAGTTCTTATGCGCTCTGCCCTGCTGACTGCACGATGCAGGACCAAGGAATGTTCAGGCTTCTGTTCACACATACGGCGACCCGGTACATTACATGGAATGATACATGGTCCTGACCAGGGAACATGCCATGGCCAAATTTCCCTGGTCAGTCGCGTCCACACACACCCAGTACACAGGATATTCCATGGAATATACTGGGAAGGTTTGTGTGAAAGGGGGTTACTCTCTCAACCAGAAGATAGCCTACTGCTACAGAGGAATGGAGCTAATTAGTTGTATGTACTACTAAGCACAGGTCCCTGTCTGTATTCTCTCTACCAGGAGATGCTGAAGCCTGTAGTGTGGTATAGCATCTCCCCTCCTCTGTCTTTGCTGAGTGGTGGAGGACAGGCGGCTTGTCCCCATATCGCCTTGGACAGCACAGCACAGCACAGTGTCAGCCTACAGCCCCCCTGTGTTGACTGGCCTGACTCACCCGTCCGTGAGAGTGTGTATGCATGTTAGTTTGTGTGTGTGTGTGAGAGAGAGAGGGAGGCAGATGTGATGATGTTATAACAGTGCCCTTGTAGTGACTACATTATGGGTTCATGTTCTCCTCTTACTGTTGGTTGTGTAGTGGGAGGGAACCAGTTCTGGCACTAGGGGCAGAGGGGAGGATTATTAACGTTGCAACTTCCTGTTTAGACACAACAGTTTTGGTGATCTATTTTCTGGTCCTGTACTGAGAGTACAAGTTGTTATTTTGATTAAACAGTTATCATTACGTTGCCTACGTCTTTCCTTTTTCCTCCGGCACTACACCCTCATCGCAGAATCTCTGAATCCATAACAATGTTTTGTGTCTGTATGCGTGTGTGTGTGTGTGTGTATGTCTGTGTGTCTGTACGCGTGTGTGTGCATGCGCGTGTCTGTGTGTGTGCGTATGTGCTGCGTTGGATTTTCAAAGGTTTTGGCCACATGGTGTAGTGGAAGTGGGGGGAGGGGTGGCACTCTACTTGGATGGATTACTCTATTGGGGTGTAATGGCCAGCATTTAACCCTGTCCTCAATACTACCGTATGGTTATCAGGAGACTCACACCAATCCTGCTCTACGGGGTCCCAGAATTTACAGTCATCAGCATTTGTCAGCGTTTTCATATGGTTGAATTCTATAGCGCATGGACAGAGGAATAGGGGGGGAGGGAGGGATAGGGTGAACAGGGAGAGAGGGGGAATACACTGTGAGAGAGGGGGGGGGGGATGGGTACAGCCTCTAGCAAGAACAGGATTTAAAGCGACAGTGTATATTTGTTTCTCCTGTCGTGGATCAATGATGTTACGTTTCAGGAAGTTCATAACGTGGTTGTTTTGAAGAGAGGGGACAAGACATCTGAATGAACAGCCGATTATCCCAGGCTGCTTCCGCCCCTACTGTTTCTCCTGAGATTTCTACTACCCCTACTACTTTAAAAAAAACAAAAAACGTTCTTCTTCTATCTAGCATGACGACTGCCAATGGCCGCTGGCCTGTTCTAGATTACTTTTCCTGCTATGACCGGCGGATTGATGATTCACTTATTTAGTCAAATGTATTGATTGTGTGGCCTGGGGTGGTCCAGTGGTCTAGCACCGCGGACTACAGTGCACACATATGCCCATATCGGCATGGGTTTTAATCCGGCCCATGCCCTGCTGACGACATGCCCTCTCTCTCCCTTCTTCTCCCTACGTTCCTGTCTGTCTTCACTATACCTGTCCAATAAAATGAAAAAAATGACTTTAAAAAATAAATGTATTGATTGTAGCCTAAGTCGCTTTGGAATAAGGTGTGTTTGCTAAATGCCCAAAATGTGATCTCAACCTAGCGGTGATCTCAACCTAGCCTGTCTGTGGAATGTCCCTCTCCTCTCTCTGTTGTTCGCCTCATGCAGTGCGAGGGCTTGGACCGGAGGACACTCGTCCTTTTACATGTTACGCAAACATGGGAGGCAATGTATACAAGGCTGCACTCGCATGGTGTGTAATCGACTGCGGCCCTGAGAGCCGGAGGAACATGTCCGCCAGTAATCTACCGTTTACTCTGGCTTCCGTCCTAATTAACTGCAGATCTCCAAAACCCACAGCTAGGAATCGGGGGGGTTTAATTTGATAAGCGCAACATCAAAAAAAGGGCATGGTTGCATGGTGTCTTTGTGGCTCTATGGTTGTATGAGAAACATGATCCGCTCGTGTTTGAGTTCCTCTGCGGCCGTGACTGTGGCTTGGCACCCAAAACGGGCCTTCTGGTAATGTTTGAACCCAACCAAAGTTCAGTTACTGAGAACAGCAGCAGTAGAGAGAGAAAGAGAGAGAGAGAAGCCTGTACATTTCTTAGTTCTCAGAAGAACACAAGGAGAAAGAGATGGAACATGTTTTGTATTGATATGTGAGTGGGAGGACGATTTTGTGTACAGTGCGTAATGTTTGGAAATGCACATTTACTCTTGGTAATAGTGTACTGTTTGAGTGTGTACTGTGTGTGTACTGTGTATGCATCTGCAGGCTATAGTATTACACTGTGTCTTTTATGTATTCGTTTGTTTACTCCTTTCGTTGGATACCTATTGTCTCTGGTCTTGTTTTTTTTTGCTAAGCCGAAGCATTATAATAGGCTACAGTAACAAACTGTGGGTAATCAAATCCTGGCCTAGTTAAGTAAAGGACATTCGAGGCTCAGTGGCTCTACCACAGATTAGGCAGGAAGAGGTCGGTTTCCGAGGGACTCAGGTGCAGTAAACAGAGATGGATCTTAAAGCCTTCAGCAGAAGATAATGGGCCAGTTTCACAGACAAGGCTTAAGCCTAATCCTGGACTAAAAAGCATCTTCAATGGAGATTTTACATTGAAAGTGTGATTTAGTCCAGGACTAGGCTTAAGCCTTGTCTGTGAAACCGGCCCTATGACAGCCAATGAAATTGTGTTCCACCGTTTTAGAGGGCCAGGGCAGAATTAAATTGTCACATTTATAGCCTCAAATTGCCCAAAGGGGGGGGGGGGGAGTTAGGACTCAAACAAGGACTTTAAGGCCCAATCCCATTTCTTGTTTTTATGCCTATCGCTTTTTGACTTTCCCCTCGGAACAGAGTTACAAGGGAACAGAGTTACAAGGGAACAGAGTTACAAGGGGTAGTGGTTGAAATCTTCCCCTATGAAATGGGACAACCCTTCAAGACCTTGATATGTCATCTGTAGAATCGTAGAACAGCATGGACACTCTGATTCGTTCAGATAAGTTTCACGTTATCAATCGATCAAACAAGTCATCAAATAAAAAAGAAGAATGCTTCATTACCACTTACCAGGCCACTTCATGACAGAATAGTGGTGCTCTGTAGGCTAGAAACCCATGCTCCTAGCCTACCAGTCTGCATGTTAGATCACTCGGCGATTCCCTGGTTGCACGATCTAACTATAACTACTAGATCTACTATAACTGAAAGCGGCAAGTAACAGGCACGTAACATCCATATGCTGTAAATAAATATATTTGACTACCAGCAAGACACCGGAGCACTCGTATCTATAACAAACGCAGAGATTGTATGAGCCCTGGCGTCAGTCCAATGGAAGCGTCAAGCACAGCCTTTCCATAGAAATACATCGCTCCCTGTCTAACGTTATATCTAACGTTACATGTTTTAAGGCTGATCTGTGCATGATAGTGCTGCATTTTGACATAGGCTAATTCTTATCGCATTTCCCCCTGTTGAGCTGTATAGCGGTACTTATTAAAGTGAAGTGCTCTTATGACACTTAACTCCTCCTACTGTCCCGCCTCGCTCCAGGTCTGTTGTGTATAATGGAGAAGCGTATCCTACCCGTACTGTACTTTCAAATGCGTGCTGTGCCGAGCCGTACCGGTCTGGTCAATGGAAAAGCGCTAATAGAGTAGGGTTTCCATGTCATTACTTGCTAGCTTCCTCCTTGATAACTTACTATATATAGCTAACACAGCTAGCAACAAAGATTCAATGATTTGGTGCCAAGTTTGACAAAAGGGACTTATGCCGGCGAGCAGTCACAGTTGTCGGTTGATGTATTGTATTGTATTGTCAATTAAATTATCCAGCCAATGTTATTTCTCAGGCTAACTGGCCATCTGCTGCACTACTGGGCCTTGTGCTAACCCGGGAATGCCATTGCATGTTTGTAAAGGCGCAACACAGGATTGTTATGGCATTTAGCTCATGTGTGAACGGCGAAAATACTGGCGGTCCCGGGTTGGGATTTCATGTAAATGAATTGTCAGCAGAGTTTCAAAGGTATAGGCCTATAATAATATACCATACCATCTACCCAGTGGTGTGCCGTCAGGGCCAGCAAGGCCTTCTCTGCTGGCCTAAACATCATCAGAATATACATTTAATTTTTATATTTTTTTTCTACAAATATGTATTAAATTATTCCCGTAGTCTATTCTCTTCATTTCATAGCTTTCCTCTTGGTTGCGCTGCTTCCAGACATTTGGAGGGCTGGCCTTTAGCTTTTATCCAATCAAATTCAGCCATAATGTGTTGCCAGGGTACCAAGAAATCTGCCCGCCTGCAGATTCAACAGTGGCGCGAGTACAGATTGTAATTTAAAGTGAGCGAGAAAAGACTGTGGCGTGCCGTGGTCAGTTCTCGAGTTGGCAGCAAATCCAAGCAAATCCGACGAAGGGGCCTTCTGGATGGCGGAGCACCTGATCAGCCCCTTCACGTCTTTTGATTGGATACAAACTATTGGGAGGCGGAGCTAACACACTGAAACTTGATCTCGCTAATTTGTGTAGATGGAAGGTGTTGTTCTACAAGCCGAACCCCGATGTTAGCGACGATATCCATGTAAAAGGACTTATTGGTGGAACTGATCAACTGTACAACAGAGTCATTGAAGTCTTCTTGAGGAAAGAAAGGAGGATGGATTTTGTGTTCAAATAATCAGTTGTTTTGGTGAGTACAAAGCATTTAATGTTTTCTGCAAGAGATGTAGACATACGGAGCGACCCTGGGGTCCATAGAGATATGTGTGTTGTGTTGCCTGGCTCAGTTGTGTGAGTAAGTGGGGCTTCAATGCGATCTTCTAACCACTTCCCGGGCTGCTACCATGGAAAACGACACACCCCCGTGACCGTATGAACACGAGGAAGATAACCATCCTTAAATGGAACCTCGAAACGGTTCTCCTATCGAGATCGACAGACCGCAACGTTCGGGAAATAACTGACGCTTTCGTTTTCATGCAATGAATTGAATACACCCAGACAAGGTGCCGCTATAATAACAATGGCAACGCCCGGTTATACTGCGTTTCTGTCTAAATGTATAGTTTCTAGAGCCATGGCGTCATAATGATGGTATTAAGAGGTGGAATAATTCAGGTAGGACATCCCTGAAGGCCTAGGTGTGAAATGCACCGCCCGCCACTGCATCTACCGCATCGCGCAGCTACATTTAGCGCAAGCTACCACCCGTCATTAACCCGGTAAAAAGCTCTGCTACCACCTGTCAATGAGCCACCAGACAGGGAGTGACTAGGTTCCTGACAGCAGTGGGCACCGTAGCTTGTTCCACCAGCGGGTTGGCAGGACGATGAGAAGCCGTGGGCAGCTCGACCGCTGCAAACCCGCAGAGCCGGTGGTGCCAGTCGGCCAGCAGAGGTGGAGGAACAGAGTGAACGGGCAGGTGTGTGGAGGCTGACCATTGCTTGCATGTAGCAAGGGGTAGTTTCCTTAGCTGCCGGGTAGGCGAGCACAAGGGTCTTAACCTAATCGGGAGCCGGTGAAGGGCGTGGAGGAGAGGGGAGAATTTGGGGAGGTTGAACACCAGATGGCCGTCTGGATGAGCTGCAGAGGTCGTTTTGTAAGTAAGTAAGTAAGCTAGCTAGCTACGGTTGGAAATGAATTGGTATACAGTTATGGAATTCATCACCACTTTGGCTGATGTGATGATGTGATGGCTTTTACATAATGTGATGTGATGTGGTTCACAAAAATCACTTTCATAGCATCTCCAACCACACACTCTTAAGGCGTTTATTATAGCAATTGATGACGTTGTGACAAAAAAAACGTTGCTATTTTCCGAGACCCCGGTTTTCCGGTTAACCGTAAAACAGTCCAACCCTAGTGTGTGTGTGTGTAGCAGCTCATTATTCACTCTTTCCCGTCCTGCTCTATGACGGTGGGGTTTTCACATGGAGATGATGGTGGCAGACGCTTGCCTGGTCTCCTCCTGCCTCCGTGTCCAGTTGGAGGAATGCACTGTTTAATGTTGACTTTCAGACTCGTCTCTGCTGACCCAGCCCCAGCTGTCGCAGACCTTCAACACACACAGGCACAGACGCACACACACACACACACACACACACACACACACACACACACACACACTCCTGTTTGACTGTCACTTAATGTCACTTATGTCTATATTATCATGGCTTGAGTGTGTTGCTGCTGCGGTGGTAGTGAGAGCAGGTGAAGTCAGTCCATGGTCGGAGCATGTTGATGGAACACACACAGACTGGGGTTGGGGCTCCAGGCTGAGGGGAAGGGGGAGTGGTTCAGGCACAGAAGAGGAAGAGGCTTGGGTTGGGGGTAGGGGGGGGAAGCAGCTTTAGAGTGAGAGTGGGGTCACAGGGGGCCATGGTTTTGTCATGGTAAACCACAGACTTGACCAGCTGCTGTGAAGAATGCCCAGGACAATGGCTGTCTACCGCGACTGCATGGGAACAGGACGTCCTCCTGGGACAGACACCGAACACTTCAACCACATCAGGAGAATGAAGACATAGACATTTCTTTTCGGTGATTAGCCTGTTTATTGTGACGCTTATATCGCCCTGAGCTTCATCTTGACGTAGAGTAAGCAGTGTTCAAGGTTCCACAGCGTCAGTGTGTAAGAGTGAGTGAGTAAATGGTAAAATGGTAAATGGACTGACTTATATAGCGCCTTATTCCAAAGCGCTTTACAACGGCCTCTCATTCACCCATTCACACACACGTTCACACACCAATGGCGACAAGCTACCATGTAAGGCGCCGGCCCGCTCATTGGGAGCAATTTGGGGTTCAGTGTCTTGCCCAAAGACACTTCGACATGTGGCCTGCCGGTGCTCGGACCGCTGATCTGCCAACATTGCGATCATTAGAAGCCGGCACTACCTCCTGCGCCACAGCCGCCCGAGTAGGCAACAAAAGAATAGTGTGATCTTTTTTTACCCACACCGTCTTGTCGATGGGCTGAGCAAGTCCTAGTTTTCAACTTTTGCTGAGACTAAATCATATGTTCATGTCATACGAGTCTCTAGTTGATATTTTCGCCACTCACTCCTCCTCAGTCAACCCGTGCTGAGGGACCTGGGGCTTCTCTCTCTCTTCTCTCACTGATGCTCTGCCTCGGTGCATTGTGGGTCTATTGTTTCCAGGGCCTTTTCTTTCTACTGCCACAGAGGGCAACAGTGATTGACGGCAACACGTCAAGCTCATATTATACTGTCACTGTCAGACGGACAGCCGTGTATTCAGACCCCAAATGAAGGCTGTGTCTGCCTGCTAGAATAGATTGGGGGTGGGGGGGGGGGAAGCTCTAGAATAAGTTATCATATCCTGTCTGGTTGGTGCACCAGCTGACTGCCTGTGGCCATGTTTATGTCCAGAGTTACCGGTAAGCGTACTGTAGGCCTATGTTGTGTTGTGGTATGTCGGCTACCTCTCACTCTTTGTGTTGCTGTCCTTCAGCTCACGTGGGTCTTGTGAACGTCAGTGAATAAGTTGCTGCAGTGTGCACGAATGCACGAATGCACGCATGCACCCACTCTCTCTCTCTCTCTCTCTCTCTCACACACACACACTGCAGGTTGTACTAGCTTGATTGAATGCCCTCAAAATGTCAGTCAGGACATGACCTTGAGGAACACAACAATACAATGCCAAATTGGCAATGTGCTGAGCGTTTCCGCCACCTCCACCTCCTCATGAGTGTTTAGCCCCCCCCCCTCCCCCATGACCTATATACAGAGACTCCACTCACACATGTGAACCCCCAGCGTGTCAATCTCAAGGTGTACTGTACCATTGTTGTTGCTGCCACGGAGGCCTTTAATAGCTTTCCTTTCACTCCTCTGTGATATTTTGCATACATGTGTGTTGTGATTCTGTCTTCTGCGTTGCGTGGGCCAGGTGAATAAATAGTCCCATGAGGTAATAATAAAGTTGTAAAAAGAGATGTTTGTATGAAGTGGGTTGAACTTAATGTCACAGTACAGAGATGACTATGATAGGATGGTGGAATAATAAATAACCTAGGATTGAATCTTTAATTAAGCACTATGACTGGGCGTAAGTTGATGAGTGAGATCCGAAGTGTGTGTTAGTTCTGGGTTGGAACAAAAGCATGCACTCCCTCCAGGAGTTGAGTTTGAAAGCACCAATTGGATGGCTTGGCTTGTTAGTCTGTTATAATCCCTCTCTCCTCTCTCCTCTCCTCTCTTCTTCCTCCTCTCCAACAGCAAAATGACCTTAGAATCCCTCCCTCCCTCGCCTCGTCTCTCTCTCTCCAGTTCTTTATTGGCAGGCCCCAGCGTTCTCTCTCTCGCTCCCTCTCTTAGACATATCCCTGCCCTCGATTATAATTATTTTTGTCGTGCTCTGTGGTTACGCGGTCGAGTTGTGGTTGGTGTGTTGCCAGTGGTCTATAAATAGTGTTTGTGTTGGAGCGAATATCTGAATGAGGGGGAGAGGCTCGCTCAGCTCAGCGCAGCACAGAAGGAAAAGCCCTTTTTGGCATCCAGCTGGCAGCCTGCCAAGGCCTGGCTGAGAGCAGCTAGCAGCGTTGCTGAGTGGGTTTGGAGGTGGCAAAGTAAAAAGGAGTGAAGAGCTGTTGTGTTTTTGTCAGTTTTGAATGAATGAATGGGAAGAGGAGTTGTAGGTCAGACAGAGTCATGCTATAGTGACACGTAGCCTACATTATATGTCTGCTATAGGCTGAGATGCTCTGTAGCCTAGTTCTTCTCCTGGTTGCCTTGGTGAGCTGGGTGGTATATCTTCCGGTATCTTCATTGTTGCAGTTGTCAGGTTTACCTCCAGCAAGCAGATCTTATTTCTTCACTGAATTAGGACGGGCTTAACTGCTAAAGCAATAGGCGGTGTCATCCTCATAATGATGGGCCTCATCGCGTACGTTGGACTACAGCTGTCAGGAATAAAAAAAAAAAATCAGGTATGGCATATCTTATCTAAATCTGATGTCAGGATAAAGCAATTCATTTTCCGATATGAACATTTTGTAATGTCCACTCATAACAAAAATGGAATCGTTTGAAAATGTGGTGTGTCTATTGTTCATTCATTATCAAGTTAATTGTTTTGTTGATGAATAACCTGTGCATATCATTTGGTGATATAGCCTCCAGCCATATGGTAGTTTTAGTTTGTTTTTAGTGTGTCTGGGAGGAGCTTTATGATGCATTATGACCATATCCGTACCATTAACAGACTTTGTGGGCATCAAATGCGCATAGCTATACATATGCTAATTAAAGTCCTTGTGGGGTTATGGATGCGGAATATAGACCAGCCTGATGGGTCTTCATTATAGCACACACCAGTGGACCTGGGTTGTCTGGGTTTACAGATCCTCCCAGTCTTTGAAGGGCAGGACTCCAAAGTCTTATGCCGGTTTAATGTGAATACATCTAGAGGGTGAAGAGGACACATCGAAGACCTGCAGAACCCTCCTGAGAATCCTCTTCTCTCTGTGTGTGTGTGTTACAAAGGGCACATCTGGCAACATAACGCTATGGCGGATATCTGAAGTGTTTGTCCTTGATCAAGCCACGATCACACACTGCACTCCTTTTAGTCGGAGTAGACATTTGGGTCAAAAACATGTGGTGGAGTAACGCTGCAAAGCGTCCACACCATCGAAAAAACAATGGAAAGAAAGACCCAGCCGCTTTGAAAACAAAAAAACACCCAGTGTGAGCCTACAGTAAAAGGTCCAGGGTTAAAGTTAATTCTCATTTCTCTTAGTTAAAAAGAGCCTTGTGTCTGGACCTTTCCAAGCATGGCCAAGATAGTGACTGGGAAGGAGCTTGTCGTCGTAGTTGACACAGCAGCATCTGTTGTCATTGTGAAGACTAGGGTTGGGTACCGAAAATCGGTACCGGTAGGTACCGGTTACTTTACATTCGGTATGTACCCGTACCGAATCGCAAAGGAGATTTCGGTGCCTCATTTCGGTACTTTTCTATCTCGCGATGTCACATCGCCTGTTAAATTTCCACTCAGTGAAAGCAGCGAGTACGGAAGGATAACGAGAAGGTTGCTAATAGCAACTTCCGCTAGCGGGTTGGCGTAACGCGACGCTCGACTTATGGGTGCGTTCCGTAAACTTGTTCTGGAATTCTGATCACCACTCGTGGAATGCCTTCTGTCCAATCAAATGACTTGCTCCCCTTATGACGTCGGGCCCAGTGTGCGCTGCGACGCTCTCAGAGCGAGTTTACGAACGCAAGCCTTTGATTGGACAGTGCACTCCAGGATTCGACGCGTCTGTTGATGACGTTGTGCGGATGTGTGGCTGCGTCTCTGCGAGGAGGACAACATGATCGGGGATCTCTTGATATTCGGGTACTGTCCTTATCCTACTACTGTGTCTGAAAAATCAATCGTCATGTATCATGGACTAGAGAGGGGGAGGGGAGTAGTAGTAGCTGAGCGGCAACAGAGTTTGGATTTTGACGAGGTGGAGGGCTCCAGTTTATCAGAGTTATATCTCCTCTTGGTTCTGGGGGCTATGCAGGCCTCTTCACTAGATCCCTTTTCTAAGAATATTCTGATGTCCTTGAGGGGCTGCCGAACAAGTGTGTACTCGTATTCGACATCAGTACCAACGATAGGCACCCCCAGCTTAATGGAGTCCCCAAGGCTCAGGAGTTTTATTTTCATTTATTTTAATTTGAGTGTATATTTAACTAATATATATTGTGCCTCAGCAATAAAAAAGTGAAAAGCTGTTTAATGTTGTCGACCGTGTTATTATTATATATATATATATGTCATTTTAAAAAATCAAAAGTACCGAATTAAGTACCGTTTTGGTACCGGTACCGTTTTTAAAGTATCGGTTAGGTACCGGTACCGGATAAAACCCAAACGGTACCCAACCCTAGTGAAGACGGCAGCCTATTCACAGTGTGTGGGAGACGTGACCTTGAGACCCTCTCTCTGGCTAAGATCTTTCAGTCTGCTCCCCATTCATTCAGGGATCTGGAGGGCTTAAAATATAGATCTATCACCATAGCGATGAGACTAACTGTCAGTTAAGATAGCGAGAGGATGAAGGTTATGTGAGCGCGGCGTGTCAATCTCCAGTCATTCCGTCATGTCATAAAGGTTCAGACATGTACCATATTGTTTCTAACGTCAGAATGATTGATTCCGATTCTCTCAGCACAATAACCTCAGCAGAGATGCAGGTAGGGTGGGAATGATGAGAGTGCATCAGATCACATCCTTGTAGTTGTGGAATCAGTTTGGACTGTCGGGCACACATTGTATATATTCCGATCTCTTGTCAGTGTACATTAAGCCAGACCACCGAAAGCACCTACGGTTGCCTCCCTCCAAGATCAGTGGTCGCCTGCACGGCATGCACGCGTTGACTCAAACTTTGGGTCAGGTGGTGAGACAAATATTAGTGAAAACTGTGTAGGCTATAGGCCAAAATAAATCCAGAAATAAATCCCTTGTGTAATGTATATCCTCGGCTATCATAATCAAATATTAGGCTAAGCATCCAACTGCGACCTGAAAAAAATAATAAGAACAGCATTAGAACAGCATTAACAGAACAGCATGGGTTGCGTAATCAAGAAACGTCTACTCAGTAGAAACGTCTACTTTTTCCTGGGACAAAATGAGGCAAAAATGAAATACAAAGTAAAGAATTATTCTCTTTACATAAAAGCTAAGGCCCAATCCCGATTCCCTTCCCTACGGCTCGTTTTGGAGTGCCACTCGCTATGGAGCCAAGGCCTCTGAACAGAGCCACAAGGCGTAGTGGTTGAAATCTTTCCCTATGAAATGGGACAACCCTTCCAGGACCCTGATACGTCATCAGTAGTGTCATAGAAAAGCACTTACCCTCGCGATTCATTCAAAACTTACGTTTCACGCTATCAATCGATCAAACAAGTCATCAAATAAAAAAGAACAATGCTTCATTATCAGACCATGACAGAATAGCGGTGCTCTGTAGTCTATCAACCTGTGCTCCTACCCTGCCAGTCTGCACTGATATAGGACAACAGTGCAACAACTTCGAGGCTGAACTTTAGTTAGCCTAAATTTCCGGTGTGATATGCCATCAAAGGGGGGAAATACAACATGGAAAAATGCATGACTATAATGCACAAATCAGCCTTAACATATGTAACGTTAGATAGATAACGCGCTCCATATGGTCAGGGAAAAGCCTAGGTATAAAGAGCCTAGCCAGCCTTTATGTTAGAAACCAGTGTTTTGAAGTTGGGTGAGTGTATAGGAAGACATCCAGCTCAGTGGTGTCTTTGAAAAGACTGACAGATCGATAGAGAGAGAGCTTTCACACACTGATGCCTCAGAATCTTGTATTGGAGTTTTCTGTATTTTCAATCTTTTTCTTTTTCTTCAAACAGCAAAGACTCATCTGTAGCTCTCTCTCGTCTTTCGCCCAAGGCAAGCCTGGACCTGTGTTCTATAACGCGGAGAAACACATAAGCTACTTGAAAATGACCTTACGTATTATGTTGCCGTGAGGACTAAACAAACAGTCTCATCTCTGCCTCCGCTGTCCATTTCATGGAATGGAATGTTGGAATTATTCATTATGGGAAAGGTATTTAACCGTAACTAAGCTTAATACGCCTTAACTTGAATAGGCTTATAAACAATAATGCCCCAAAAAGGAAATGCCGCAACAAAACATAACGTGTCCGCATGGAGGTCTCTGAGGAATGGGGAGTGCCTGGTCTTATAGCCCAACCACCAGGTAAAGGCAATTCTGCTGATCAGTCAGACTACTGTGTAGGTGTGTAACGGTACGCGACTACGCGTATTCGTACCGAAATGTTTCGGTACGGGTCCTTCGGTTTGCGTCCGTACCGAACAAATGCAGCTTTACCCACTGCATGTGCAGAACTCAGCCAGTATGCATGTGCACACGGTGAGATTGTTAGTAGGCTACAGTAGACTGACTGGACTGAACCTGGGCTCATCAGTACCAATGTTCTCTGGTTCTGAACCTGGGCTCAGCAGTAGGAATGTTCTCTGGTTCTGGGCCATTCATATCTCTCCAGCCCCACAACAGTATCCTGTGTTGTTGCTTGTGCTTAAGTAACATCCCTTTTCTGAACAGACTACTGACGACATTAGAGCCCAGTTAACACTACCTACTTCTGTAGGAACCGCCTGCAACAGTTAAGGCCTCCTCATCCTCTCTGCTCTGTCGCTACACCTCCCCGTCCCTCCTTCTCATCCTTGTCAGATGTGCAGAGCAGACATTGAACTCAGGCCTGAGTAGAAAGAGTGGACAGGGGGCGCTTAGGTGGCGTAGCGGGTTAAGCGCTGACCATGTACCGCTGGGCTCCCGGTTCGATTCCAACCGCGGACATATCCTGCATGTCATCCCTCCTCTCTCTCTCTCACCCATCCTTCCTGTCTAAATCTTCACTGTAACTGTCAATGAAAAATATGAGTGGGACTGCCCCACTCAGAAAAAATAACTTTAAAAGAAAAAAAGAAAGAGTGGACAGCTGTTCTGTTGAATGGATCTGCTGCCCTACTCGGAGGAACTATAAGAACAACACACTACAGCTGGATAGAAAGGTGCAGTGTTTACGGTTACGCAAAGGCTCGTGTCATCACGTGTTTCTGTAAGGATTTGTAAACAACTAAAAGGCTTGTTTGCTGGGGAAGTGGAGCATGCGTGTGCAACAGGACCCGAGAGATGGTGAACTATGCCTGGGCCGAGGAAACTCTGGTGGATGTCTGTAGCGGTGTACTGAAATTTATTTTTAACCGCTTTTACACGGTTTTCTTGTGTGATTTCTCCTAGAAGGTTTACGCTTGGGACATACACCGCCGACCTCAGCAGCGTGTGTGTGTGCGTGGCGGCGTTGCTGCGGCTCTCACACTTGCACTGTCTATATACAGACAGCGTTTCTCCTGCGGAGCTGCTACTGCCAGCCCTATATTTGTACATTGAGTTTGCCTTTGATAATGGCCATCATCAATAATATAATCTTTCATTTCACTTCATTATAAATTGTTCTGGGTTCAGTCTCTGCTGTCATTCATCCTTAATGAGTGGTTCTAAAAGTGAAATGGTTATAACCAGAAAGCAGTCACATCTTTTATGTTTACCCTTGTTTAGAGCATGGGTAAACATAAAATTATAGCATGGCTAATTATAGCCTACGTGGGGTCAATATGACTATCAACAGATAATTTTTACTGTGCGCAGCGCACAGAAAACATAGACGAGATTCCGACTCTCTAGATGGCGTGCCACTGCAGCCAGCGTGAGACACGCTTGAGACGCGCGGCTTAAGCGGGCTGTGTGTCTGCTCTAACCTGTTAACATGGGCCGTGTGTCTGCTCCAACCTGTTGACATGGACCGTGTGTCTGCTCTAACCTGTTAACATGGGCTGTGTGGCTGCTCTAACCTGTTAACATGGGCCGTGTGTCTGCTCTAACCTGTTAACATGGGCCGCGTGTGTCTGCTCTAACCTGTTAAGATGGGCCGTGTGGCTGCTCTAACCTGTTAACATGGGCCGTGTGTCTGCTCTAACCTGTTAACATGGGCCGTGTGTCTGCTCTAACCTGTTAACATGGGCCGTGTGTCTGCTCTAACCTGTTAACATGGACCGTGTGTCTGCTCTAACCTGTTAACATGGGCCGTGTGGCTGCTCTAACCTGTTAACATGGACCGTGTGTCTGCTCTAACCTGTTAACATGGACCGTGTGTCTGCTCTAACCTGTTAACATGGGCCGTGTGTCTGCTCTAACCTGTTAACATGGGCGCCGAAATGAAACGCACACACGCTGCTGAGGTAGAGGTCGGCGGTGTGTCCCAGGCTTTAGGCGGGCTGCCTAAGCCTTTTCAATGCAGGAAAAACCCTGCATCATACACTACACTATATTAGGGGTGTAATGGTACCAACATTCTTCGGTACGGGTCCTTTGGTTCAGTAAGGCAAGGCAAGGCAAGTTTATTTGTATAGCACATTTCAACAGGTGCTTTTCAAAGTGCTTTACATATAGCATTAAAAGAAATACAGAAAAAGAAGGATAAGGCCTAGCCTTACCGAACCGAAATGTTTGTGTACCGTTATACCCCTACACTATACACAAATACATGCTAGGCCTATTCATTGGGCTAGGCGGGAATGCTCACTGAGGCACGATATTCATTAACCAGGATGTCGCCTTCCTTTTGAAGCCACCCAGGGGGGTTGTTCTGACAGGCAAAGGCAGACTATTCCACTCAGAGGCTCCTGAAGATAATAAATTACCTTTCCAGGCCCGTCAGCCTTTTCAGGCTTCTGAATCTGTGTACACACACACACACATTAGCTATCCTAGCTCTAGTGTTGTGGTCGAGTCTTTAACACAGGTCAGTAGTCAGAGCTACATACTGTATAGGCCTACATGTTTTGACATATTACCGGTAGTAGACATGTCATAGGGATGCAATTTTCCACATTGTTTTATTTTCCTTTAATGGTACCTAGGTAGAGGTAGAGGTGAAAACACACACACACACGCACACACACACAGTAGCATGACTGACCTCCTACAGTGACCCGCTTACCTCTAAAGGAAGTGGCTGTCTCAGACCAGGAAGTGGTAGAGCATCTGCCAAGAACAACTCAGGAGCCTCCCCACTTCTACGACAGGGACGAGCAAGAGACTCCTCACGCCAGGTGTGTGCGTGCGTGCGTGTGTGTGTGTGTGTCTACTTGGCCAGGACCAGCTGGCCAGGGCTCAACACAACAAAGGAGCGCATGAGGTGGGTGTAGGAGTGTGTCCTGTGCCAGGGAGGCAGCAGAGTGGAGTGCCAGGGAAGCCCGGACTTTATGGAGCACTTTATGTCACAGCCAGAGAGAAGAGAGAGTGATAGCGAGAAGAGAAAGAGAAAAATGGAAACTGATTTTTTTTTGTCTCTTGGTCTTGGAGTTGTCTACATTTAGCTTGGGAAACTGTACCTATACAAGATATCCACCACTCAGTGTATTTAACTGTCCTTTGTTTTACAACGAATAGGCCTACCTTTAACATGGAAGCATTCATGTCCAGATAAAGGCCTGTAACAATTTGTAGTAGTAATTGATATTCACTTTACTATTAGCTCTACCAAGCCTTAGTGATTGTGTCTTAACTATGTGATGATTCAGCAACAATCCCATAGGACCCTACCCTGCGGACCCTACCCTACCTATCCCAACAATCCCATAGGACCCTATCCAGAGGCTTCAAAGCCTTAGCCGGCAGCTTGCTCTGTTCTGGTCCATTACCTGGAGCTAACCTCTGACAGCACTCAACGCTCTGAACCCTCCTCCCCCTGTCCATATATAGCCTGCAGCCATTTCGCAGGTTGGGTCTGCAGAGACTCTGGTCTACTGAGGTGGGCGGGTCTCTCCACGGGGGGGGGAGGGCCCTTCTTCTCTTCCCTCAAGACCAGTTCACCTCTCATCTCATCCCTGCAGCAGTCATCAAAGGACATTCCTGATGAGCTATCTATGGACGGGACGTACCGTAGGGCTCCAGTGTAGCAGAGGTCGTCTGTCATGTACTGTGGCACCAAATCAGCAGGTGATCCAAAAAAACGAGAGTTGAATACCTCCGCACGTTTTCTTGTAAGCCGCCGACGCCGTCGTAACATCTTGAACACACTGTGTTTAAGGCTGCGTGTTTAAGGCTCGAGTAGCCTAGGTCATCGACGACTGGCTCTTTGGGATCCTCAGGGTTTGGTCAATGTAAATGGTTAATTTACAGACTTATATAGTCGCCTTATTCCAAAGCGTTTTTTACAACGTCCTCTCATTCACCCATTCACACACCGATGACGGCGAGCTACCACGCAAGGGAGCCGGCCGGCTCAAAGGGGAGCAATTTGTTTCCCCATAGCCCCATATGGTGACCTGGTGGTTTCATATCGAACCATTACAGTTCATTCTGTGCATTTTGATTGGTGCTGATGACCCAGCCGCAGGCGCCTGATGTGCAAATCACTGTGGTTTGGTTCTTCCTCTTCCTTTTAGAAAGACCCGCCATTGTGCTCCGGGAATGAAATAGCACCAATAAAGACACCCCGTTTTTGTTGTTGATGTTATGTTACGGCTCATTTGAGACTGTAAATGGGAAAGATGTGGCATGGGGATACATTTCATAGCATACGTGTAGTAGTAATCCTGAGGTAATTCATCTCCGCAAATTACACCCGAGGCCCTACTCGCCAATTCTAGTTCGGGAATAAAACGTGTGTTGTTTATTGGGGCTTGGGTCTCATTCAATGTGCCGTATTGTGATGATGTCATGTTCTGAGTTCTGAGCTGCTGTTGCGCAGAGAGCTAGAAACGTCAACGCTGCTCACAAGCCACAAGCTAGTGGAAGCGAGCGAGCGTGTGCAGACTGCTGCTGTGAGCCACAAGCTCTTTTGATGTGGTCCAGACCGCCATCCCAAACCCCAAACCAGAGAACAGAAGTGATGACAGACAGACAGAAGTTATGTGTATCCAACATAATCTTTCTGTCTCTTGTCTCTGTGTGTGTGTGTGTGTGTGTGTGTGTGTGTGTGTGTGTGTGTGTGTGCCTCTCTTTCTCTTTTACTCCCTTCCCCTCTCTCTGGATCCAAAGTAAAGATTAGGCCTGCCGCCTGCATACAGAACTCCAGTTAGCCTGAGGCTAGCCAATTAGCACAGTCAACAGCCCCAACAGCACGAGAAGGTGACCTCATGCGTACACACTAAGCTTACGAGCTCTGGTTTTTCATTCCCAGGCACGTCTGTCTCGCAAAACACACACCACCACCTCACCTCACCTCACCTCTCTTCAGGGTTTTTCTATCGCTCTTACATTTACATTGTTTGGCATTTAGCAGACGCCTTTATCCAAAGCATCTTACAACACATACATTTTGTCTAAGTAATTGAATCATCTTATCCGTCATCGCAAGAAAAAGTAATCGATGATTGGGTCAGAGGCCACTGGAAGTCAAAATGCTAGAATTATTATTTATTTTTTGTTCATTATTTACAGTAGAGAAACTACAGGGGGGTAGAGGGGGACGGTTTCAGGAGGGGCAGTTAAGGTATAGCCTGAAGAGATGGGTCGTCTTCATCTATGGTGGAAGAACACCCATTCTTGTCTATCCCTGACCAAACAAACCCTCTCTGTCATTTAATGACTCTGTGTGTTTACATAGCTAACAGCTTCTGAGGCTTGTCAAGAAAACCTACATTTGCGGGGAGTGTGTTGAAGGGACTGCAGTGTGTGTCTGCGGTCTACCAGCTCTGGTTCTAATTACAGAGCGGGGTCCTTGTAAGGAATGTTGGATCAGTGCAAGAGCTTTGGCCTCACTCTGTTTCTGCGTGTGTGTGTGTGTGTGTGTGTGTGTGTGAGAGCTGAAGAACAGCAAGACAAAGTGCGAGAGGTAGCCCACATACTACAAGACACGTGCATGCGTGCACGTAGTATATGTGCATGCGGCGCACAGGCACACGGTAGTGTAGTCTGAGGCCGTTTATGGGCCGCATGAAATGACTTCCAGACTTTTCCTTTTATTTTTTCCTCCCCTCATCTCTCCTCATGTCATAGAGGCCCATCGCTTTTCATTGAATAACCTTCCACAGTTCAGGAGTCCCTGGTCAGATCAAGCTTACTTTGATGGCACGGATTTATTTTATTTTTTTCTTTAACAAACATGCGCGGTTCATTTCATTAATCATGATGTGATTACTAGATGTGTGACCGCCTGGTATGGTAGGACTAGAAAACAAGTCACATCACATCACTGATAGGCCTACTTCAAAAGCAAAAATGACCATATTTTGTTTTGAATCTCAGGCTACAAGTGTCCCAGCAGCATGCGTTTGAACCATATTCCTGAGCCTTTGTGATTGGTCAATAAACAACGGTGTCAGTGAGTCTCAGGAATCCTAGTGTTTTGAGGTAGACAGGATGCGAGCAGCTCTGGACATTGTAACTGTGGACAAGGACTTTGTAAATGCTGTGTGCGTGCGTTTAAACAGTTCTAAGTATCTTCAGAATCACTCCAAACCATCAGTCAAGCCAGTAGAATGTATGGTATGAGGAGAACCATTTACCTGAGTCTGGGGGGGGGGCGGGGGGGGCGGGGAAGATGGCGGCAGGGGCTATTTTAAGAGGAGCAGCCTCTCCATGAAGTGACCTGGGATTGGTGGTGTTACTGGCCCACTTTCGTACCGTGTGTGTGTGTGTGTGTGTGTGTGTGTGTGTGTGTGTGTGTGTGTGTGTGTGTGTGTGTGTGTGTGTGTGTGTGTGTGTGTGTGTGTGTGGTGTGTGTGTGTGGGTGTGGGTGTGACTGCTGATAAACAGAGACAGGTCACATTTTATCTAGCTTGGTGAATATCAGGAATGTAAAAGAAATATGCCTCAGACAGACAGAAGTGTGTGTATGACCTCTTGATTGTTTTGAAATTTCTATACCTCCCCTCTCTCATCCATCCATCCATCCTGTCTTAATCTGTCCATTCATCCATCCAATCAACCAACCAACCAAACTAACCGACCCAGGGCTTGACATGAAGCTTTTTCAGCTCACTCCTCAGGGAACTCCTCTGTCCAACTCAATAGAAAACATCTCACCCTCTTAGCCGTCAAATAAAGACTTTATTGATGCTACCTATCCAGATGTGCTACTTAGCTGTTCCCACAATCTTGGGCTCTGCACCCATACATCTATGCAACCTTTTTGGCTGATGGTGAGCAATATTCTTTTGAAAGATTTTGCCTTTTGACCTGCAGACATGTAAATATTTGCATGTACACACTGGCTTGGCTGCAGAATGTAGAAATGAGATGATAATGGCATGCACAGCGTGTGTTATCTGTAAGCAAACGTAGCTAGTGCTAGCTCGTTATAACGCGTGTATGTCATATTGCAATAATAAAGCGCAAAGAAAGAATACTTTGATTATTCTCTCCTTGATTAGAGAATTCCATGAACACACACCACACAGCAGGTTTTAAGGATACTTTGCTACTCTTTTCTTGTTTTATTTATTGTGTTTCATTGATTATTGATGCTTTGGCAATATTGTTGTAACATTCAAGCATGTTTTCAACATGCTCCCCATATGCTTACATTATAGGCTACATGGAGTGAGTAGTAGTGATGTAAAATAAATATTATATATATATATATATATATATATATATATATTTCTGTAGTGGGAGCATTATTTGTTAGAGGATATTGGTCTATCAAAATACGCTGCCCGTGAAATCTTGAATAAAGATGTTATATAATATATAATTATATTAGAGGCCGTCATCCTTTTAGCAGTCACTGCTGTATAACCCATACTCAAATGTTGGCATTACAGTAATGTTTGGGTCCGTGTGTCTCCAAACTGAGCTTTGATGGATGACCAAACTGTATTTTATTTTATTTTTTAACAGACTAGATGAAGGGATCTGGTACTACCATGCTAGAATGACCACAAGTCCCATAGCAGATATTCTACTAGAACAATTAGTTCCAGGAGAAACATACATTGTGGGCTTGCAAAGTCTTATTTTGGTTGCGGAAAAGGTTGGGAGCTCGGGAAAGATAGCGAGAAAGGGAAAGGGAGTATGGCAGGGAGAAGAGAGAGACAGAGGGAAGAGAAAGTGAGAGTGTGTGAGAGCGAGAGAGGAGATGGAGTGTGAGAGAGCGAAGGGGGAGGGAGAGAGAGAGAGAGCGTGGAGCTGTGTTTACTATACAACACAGGTTTGGCAGCACTGATGTATTTGAATGTCTGGTGAATTTTCCCATCCACAAGACACATTGAAAGAAAGTGAGATAGGTTGGTTGATTGCATAGATGAATGGATAGGTGAAAGAGAAGACGGATAGATGACAGAGAGGAGGTATAGAAAGATCAACACAATTAACTATTAAGAGCCAAATGAACCTCAGCCACACCCACCCCAACACAGGGAGCCTAATTTTTTGCCAATTTCATTTATTTAAATAGCCTATTTTAAATCCTTAATCGTCTTCGACCCAGAAACAGATGTCTTCTCATTCATGTCTGGTGGTGTGATTCATGTTTGGTGGTTGTGAGGATGCAAGAACCGCGGCCCTCCCCAACTCTACTCACTAGTATTACACACTGGGCTTGGTTTACTGGTTGTAATGGTTCCCCCCCTTTTTTTTTTTTTATACCACACCTACCATCACAAACATACAAACCAGGTTGTTTTTGATGTTGACGGTTTATGTTTTTCTGGTTATTTCCTCGTCCTCTGATGTTGTGAATGAAAGCGGTCACGGTGTTGCCAGCCAGCCAGCCAGCCAGCTAGCCACTGTTCTCCGGTCAGAACAGGCCACCTAAATGGGAAGAGGGGACAGACAGGGGAGACCAGAGGTAGCAACGCTGCTCCTCTGTGGCTCCCGGGCCGTTGGTGTGGAGCCTTGGTTGGAGTGCATACTTCCCTTTGTGCCCCTGACATCTGCTCTGGTCATTAGCCCCTGACGTCCCCATGGAAGCCGCCGGCGGAGCGACTCACTGAATGCAGATGAGGGTGGCTGTGGCTGCGGCCGACCAGCTAGCGTAGCTTAGCTTAGCATGCTTTTAGTATTCATCCCGTGGTATGGCAACGTGAATGCGGTGGTGGTGGTGTTGGCACCGGCTTCGCCAGGATTTTCTACAGGCTACACACTGTGTGTGTGTGTGTGTGTGTGTGTGTGTGTGTGTGTGTGTGTGAGAGTGAAGTAAGGGTGTGAATAGGGCTTTGTCTGGGGGAAGAGGCAACGATGATACACTACCACAATTTCCACAAGTTGCCAAGCAACCATAATGCACAGATTGGCAAGAACATCTGCCGCAGCCAGCGCTGCCAAATCAGTGTTGTATAGTAAACACAGCTCCACGCTCACTCTCCCTCCCTCGCTCTCTCTCTACCGACGTCTATCTCTATCCCTCTCTCTTTCTTTCCCTCCTGCCCTCCCTCCCTCGTTCCAGCAGAGAGCAGGAGGAAAAGGGAGCACCCTCCTTCCTGCTGCTCGAGGCTGCTCTTCTTCCCGAGGAAGCTGGCAGCATTTTCACACCGCTGGGATCATCTGCAACGGTTTATGTGTGAGGGAGTGTGAGTGTGAGTGTGAGTGAGAGTGAGAGTGTGAGAGTGTGTGAGTGTGAGTGTGAGTGTGAGTGTGTGAGTGTGTGTGCGTGTGCGTGTGTGTGTGTGTGAGTAGGTGAGTGTGTATGTCTGTGTGTGTGTGTGCACACACCTTGCTTTTAGCCCTAGAGAGAACTGCCAACGTTATCGATGAACAACACATGCTGCAGTGACTTCAGTGAGACGCCATGCTGCTGCCTTTACCTCAAAAGACCCCCTCACCACCCACCCAATCTCTCTCTCTCTCTCTCTCTCTCTCTCTCTCCGCCTGCCTTTAAAAAATACCCCCTCCCTCCTCCTCTCAATCCCTCTTTACCTTAAACGCCCTCTCACTCTCTCCCTCTAAGCCAGCCGTATCCAGCTCAGACATAGGGAACGGCTCCGCGGCTGTTTTGACAGAAAGAGGAACGCGTTTTCCACGCGTGGTGGGGATGGCGGTCTCCCGCGCTTCTATTTTCAGACACTGCAAAGCGGCGTGTCCTCACAACATCAAACACCCCCCCCCCTGCCACGCGGCACACCTCCTGCCTGGCACTCGCCACCGTGCCGCGGCGATGGCTGCTACCGAGCGGAAGAATCCCTCGCCGTAGAAACCAGACCTGACAAAACATTGTCCTTTTTTCTTATTTTCTTTTTGTTTTTTTCTGCTTTTATTGGGATAGAAAGAGACAGGAAAGAGATTGACAGGAATAGATGGGTGTAGGTGAAAGAGAGAGAGAGAGAGAAGGGGAAGGGGATGGGGCTTGGGGCTTGGGGGCTTGGGGCTTGGGGGGACAAGACAGGATGACAGGACAAGAGTTGTCGAGGGTCTGATTCAAACCGGGGGACCGTGGCGGTTTTTATGTGTGTTATGTGTGTGTCCTTTCTTCAAGCCCGTTGACACCCAACTTAGTAGAGATCTGTCACTCCTGATCTGTCGGCGTCTGATTCGCCTCATAAGTACAGTAGACGTTCTTTCTGATAGCAGCCAAAGTGTGGAACGACAGTGAGTTGTACAGTATTTGAGGGAGGATGTATAACCAAGGTGAACTGACTCCGTTTCAATCTTGGCTGACATGTCTCTCTCTCTCTCTCTCCCCCCCCCATCTCTCCCCCCTCACCAGGACCGAGCCATGGGGAAGTGGACACGCGGGAATGTTTGTTCTACAACGTCAGCTATGAGATCGAGAAGACCAACCACAGCGGCGTGGAGCGCTGCGAGGGGGAGAAGGACAAGAGGTCTCACTGCTACGCCTCGTGGAGGAACGTCTCCGGCACCATCGAGCTGGTGAAGAAAGGCTGCTGGCTGGACGACTTCAACTGCTACGACAGGTCAGGGCCCACACACACACACACGCACACACACACACACGCGCACACACACACACACACACACACACACACACACACACACACACAGTAGAACCGACCCGCTGTTTGTTCAGCTCGTCGTTGTGAAAAGTAATTTCCCTGATAGTTTTTTTTTGGAGCGTGCCATAGTAGGAAACACGTATGCACGCACACACCCATATAAACATGCACACGCACACACATATATGCACACATACGCTCACCCACAGACACAAATATGTGCCCGAACACACGCACACACACATACACAAACATGCGTGCACACACACACACACACGCACACACACACACACACAAATGCGCACACACACACAAATGCACACACACACAGTACGAAAGTGGGCCAGTAACACCACCAATCCCAGGTCGCTTCATGGAGAGGCTGCTCATCTTAAAATAGCCCCAGCCGTCATCCCCCCCCCCTCCCAGTCTTAGGTGAATGGTTCTCATACACACACCTTCTACTGGCTTGACTGACGGTTTGGAGTGATTCTGAGGATACTTGTTTAGACTGTAATCATGATAAGATTGTGTAGCCGGCAACGGTGTGGTAGTACAACTTGTTCCAGATGAATAAGCTCATTGCCTTAGGCTGTAAAATCTGTGCAGCTAGAAAGCACTGATAGTTGCTCGCTGTACTGTAGGTTTTTCCTGACCCTTATTGTTTGTCTTGTGTTATTTCCCTTTTTCTTATTTTTTGGGGGGTCTTTTTAATATTTGTCTTTACTTTCTGATTTGTTTCTTACGTCTTTATGTTATGATTGTTTTTGACACTTTGGCAATGGAAGCATTTGTTTGTTTTTGTTCATGCCAATAAAGTCAATTGAATTAAATTGAGAGAGAGAGAGAGAGAGAGAGAGAGAGAGAAAGAGAGAGAGAGAGAGAGGACACTGGAGAGTGACCTGCCATTGGCTACATCGCTGACACTGCACCATGCTGTGCTCGACCCCGGGGCCTCTCTGTCCCCCAGACCTCTCTGTCCCCCAGACCTCTCTGTCCTCTCTGTCCTCCAGACCTCTCTGTCCCCCAGACCTCTCTGTCCTCCAGACCTCTCTGTCCTCCACACCTCTCTGTCCTCCTGACCTCTCTGTCCTCCACACCTCTCTGTCCTCCTGACCTCTCTGTCCTCCTGACCTCTCTGTCCTCCTGACCTCTCTGTCCTCTCTGTCCTCCTGACCTCTCTGTCCTCCAGACCTCTCTGTCCTCTAGACCTCTCTGTCCTCTAGACCTCTCTGTCCTCCTGACCTCTCTGTCCTCCTGACCTCTCTGTCCTCTAGACCTCTCTGTCCTCTCTGTCCTCCAGACCTCTCTGTCCTCCAGACCTCTCTGTCCTCCTGACCTCTCTGTCCTCCTGACCTCTCTGTCCTCCAGACCTCTCTGTCCTCCAGGCCTCTCTGTCCTCCTGACCTCTCTGTCCTCCAGACCTCTCTGTCCTCCTGACCTCTCTGTCCTCCTGACCTCTCTGTCCTCTCTGTCCTCCAGACCTCTCTGTCCTCCTGACCTCTCTGTCCTCCTGACCTCTCTGTCCTCCTGACCTCTCTGTCCTCCTGACCTCTCTGTCCTCCTGACCTCTCTGTCCTCCAGACCTCTCTGTCCTCCAGACCTCTCTGTCCTCCAGACCTCTCTGTCCTCCATACCTCTCTGTCCTCCATACCTCTCTGTCCTCTCTCTCTCCTCCAGACCTCTCTGTCCTCCTGACCTCTCTGTCCTCCAGACCTCTCTGTCCTCCAGATATTTACTGGGGGTCAATCAGTCACTACTATGTTCTAATATCAAACCCAGTGTACCATTTAGAATGCGTGGCCAATCAGTTTATTTCTTTTTGGTGTGGGGGGGGGGGGGGCGGGTATTTTAGTGATATGCTAAAGTGTGGTTAATGGAAACACACATTAGTTAAGGGTAGGGTTGCAACTGTCTCGAGAGGCCTTGTATAACCGTCTTACCGTACTCTAAACTTCCTGTCTCTCCCCTCCCTCCCTCCCTTCCTCTTCTTCTCTCTCCCTCCCTTCCTCTTCTTCTCTCTCTCTCTCTGACAGACAAGAGTGTGTGGCCACGGAGGATAACCCTCAGGTGTTCTTCTGTTGCTGCGAGGGCAACTTCTGCAACGAGAGGTTCACACACCTGCCGGACGTCAACGGACCAAGTAAGCAGGGTTTGGGGCAGGGCGAGGGAGGGGGGGGGGGGCTCTCCTCTCCTACCTGACAGCAGTGCCACCGATCCTGGATCAGTCTCCCATACGTCTGTCCTGGATCAGACCTCAAGGGATTTATACCAATCCTCTGGGCCCAAATTCTGCTTTAATTTGAAGTGTTCATTTGATGATTGTTATTTTTTCTGAGTGGGGGCAGTCCCACTCATATTTTATTTCATTTTATTGACAGATACAGTAGAGATTTAGACAGGAAGGATGGGTGAGAGAGAGAGAGGAGGGATGACATGCAGGATATGTCCCCGGCCGGAATCGAACCGGGGACCCTGCGGTTACATGGTCAACGCTTAACTCGCTACGCCACCTAAGCGCCCCTGGTGATTGTTCACTTAACCTCCTTGTCATGTGCCAGTATGTTATTCTGAATTATGATCCGAGCATATTCACACAACACTCGAAGGTGTTCCCTATCGAATGTCATACTGCTTTTGCCATCTGATCGTCGTATTTCTGATTGTTATAAGCAGTTTAGTTCGGGTTTGTTATTTTAGGCGGTGATGAGTCAAATAGGGCATAAAGCTTAAGAGGGTTTATGAACAGTATTGTGGTTTGGAAGCAACATTTTTTCTCGATCGTTTCTTCTTTCCTTCGTCTTTTTGAGTTGATTCGCCCTGATTGACGACCCGTTGTCCTCAGCCACCTCTCTCCCTCGGGCGAAAAGCAATAAGACAGGATAATCCTAATTGATGCGTTTCATTTTGAACCCCATATAAGCGGCGGCCCTGGCGAGTGGGTCTTTGTTGCCTGACTATTGACTCTTGTTCTTAAACGCTCACGGTGGGGTTCAGTAGGATCTCGAGCAGGCAGGCGTGAGGTGTGTTCAGTATTGAATGACGGGAGCTCGACACTTCAGAGTCATATTGCCAGGTAGAGTGACACCTCAACATCTTCGCTGCTGCCCCCCCCCCCCACCCCCTCAAAGTATTCCACACAGACCTGCATCTAGACAGGCTGCATAGCTGTGTGTGTGTGTGTGTGGGGGGGGGGGATGGCAGGTGGGGGGGGGTTTGTGTGTGTTACAGCAGATACTAGGCAAAAACCTGAATACAGATTACCTACCTATTCCTATACTGCTGTACTGCCAACCCCCCCCTGCTCTCTCCCTCCTTCTCTCTCTCCCTTCTTCCCTGTCTTTTTCTTCTCCCTCCAAACCTCCACCTTGTTTCCAAACATTCCCTCCCTCCCACCCCCCTTTTCCTCTCCTCCCTCCATCTCTTTCTCCCTTTGCTCTCCTTTCCCCCTCCCTCTCTCTCTCTCTCTCTCCCTTTCCCCTCCCCCTCCCTTTCCCCTCTCCCTCTTTCTTCCTTTCCTCTCCTCTCCCTCCCTCTCTCTTTCTCCCTTTTCCGCCCCTTCCTCATTCCTTCAACCCCCCCCCCCCCCCCCCTCTTCCCCTGACAGCTCTGTAACATGGTGTTCTGTTTGTCTCTCTCTGTCCTAGTGATCAAGCCCCCCCCTCTCACCCCCTCTCTTCTCAACGTGCTGGTCTACTCTCTGCTGCCCATCGCCATGCTCTCCATGGCTCTGCTGCTGGCCTTCTGGATGTACCGCCACCGCAAACCCCCCTATGGCCATGTCGGCATCAATGAGGTAAGTCACATACACACACACACACACACACACACACACTCTCACACTCTCTCACACACACACACACACACACACACACACACACACACACCACGCTCTTCTTCTGCCCCTCTCTCTTGTTCATTTCTGTAACCCTCACTGTTGTTCTCTCTCTCTCTCTCTCTCTCTCTCTCTCTCTCTCTCTCTCTCTCTCTCTCTCTCTCGTTCTCTGTCCCTCTCTACCTCTTCCACCTCTGGCGCATGCTTTCTCACTCCCATTCTCTCACTCACGCTCTCTCTCTCTCTCTCTTGCCCTTCTCATCCCTCTTTCTTCGGAGGCCATCTTGTTCTGAGCCCCCCTGAGCAGCCAAGTAGGCCACGCGTCGCTTGGTTAATGTCTAGCTCCCTCTAGTGGCGGCTCAGCAGCACCACTCTGAGATATCGGTTCCCCTATGAACACATGTAACCTACTTACAGTGGCTTCGGAAAGTATTCTCTTCAATTGTTCCACATGTTGTTGTGTTATACTCAATTTAAAATGGATTAAATAAAAAGGAGTGTGTGTATGTATGTATATAGCCTATATAATATTCCATTTTAAATTGAGTCTATAACACAACAAAATGTGGAAAAAGTGAGGGGGTCTGAACTGCAGGGCTTGACATTAAGCTTTTTCAGGTACAAGTGAACTTATCTTTTACTTGGCCGAGAGCCATTGCATTGCAACATTTTGGCTTGACTAGCGAGTCTGTGATGCAGACAACGTTGAAATGTATTTCCGTTTTTTCAAAATAATAGTCAGAACATTTTGATTGGTGGCTTTCACCAGCCGCTGTCACAATTTTTAAATCTTTTTTTAAAAGGAAATATTACGTAACATAAAGTATGTGCAATTTCAAACACGTAATTTTGATCATTATTATTTTACATGAGTAAGCATACAAGCAATGAATAAAAAGCTAAATGTATTTAATTTATGCAACGGTAAAAAATGGGCTAAATAAATTCAAAACTGTCGGTACATATTCAGTATTTGGCCACGTGTTTCCTTAATTTCAGTTTAATCTTCGGCCAAGAATTTTCATTTCGGTGCATCCATAAACTTAATATAATGGTCAACAATCTCGGCTATCGAGGAAATTGCCATTCTTTTCTAGTGGAAAGGGATCAAATAAGTATGACCCCCCCCAAGTCACGGACCTCTAACCCCTGAACTTTGACCCCTCTCTTTGTCCACTAGGACCCTGGCGGGACCCCGCCCTCCCCACAGGTAGGGCTGAAACCCCTGCAGTTACTCGAGATCAAGGCCAGGGGGCGCTTCGGCTGCGTGTGGAAGGCCCAGATGATGAACGAATACGTGGCCGTCAAGGTCTTCCCCATTCAGGTGGGTTCGCTGCTAGCGAAGTCAGTCATCTGCACAAAGTCAGATGGGTTAGTCCATGGGTCTTTCTCGACTGTCTCGATTCTCCGTCCCTCGCATGCTGTCCTCCATCTTCCACTCGCCTTTTACAAAAACAAAAAGCGTCGGAGGAGAAGGGGAGCGCAGGGGAGGAACCTCGATCTTCTCCTCTGATGCATTCGTAGTAGGAAGTGAGTGGAGGACGGAGGAGAGGACGCCCGGAGTCGTGTTTCTAACAGTCGAGAAAGGGCGTTGATGTCGCAGATGAAGGTGTTGCAGCGCTGGTGTTATCCCGAGTAGGGGTGGGCATCAATGATCGACGATCGATAATTGATCGATAAGGATCTTGGTCGATCACAAAATATTTTGCTCGATAATCATTAATAAATGTGATTATTTTTTATTTTTTTAATAAGAATTATAATGGAAATTAGCTTGTCCACGTTATGTGTGAGAAATGAACTTTGCATTTGCCTTCGCATTGAATTTCGCAACGCAGTACGGCATGATGCAACAAGTTCCCGTACGTTAGTGTAACCTCCAGTAATTCCAGGTTCCCCTCAACAAAGAGGCACTGAGAGCGTCTTATAAAAAAGTTCAAGTTTATTACACAGTTGTAAAAAAAGGTTAGCAGAGCAAGCTCGGAAAATGGCGAAGCGAGCGAAACGAAGCTTGGTGTGGGAGCATTTTGATCTGAAAGGCGACCTCGTTCATTGCAAACACTGCGCAGTGACCTATAAATACAACACGACAAATACCACCTGCAAACCGTTCACCCGACCCTGATTTCTCCTTCGCTACCTTCTCAGCCCTCCATCATGTCTCATCTTATACGCGGGAGGTGTGATGCACAACGAGAAGAGAAAATAACGATGGCCATCTGTAAATTAATTGAAACAGATATTCTGCCGCTCAGTTTTGTCGAGGGTAGAGGATTTCGTGCGCTGATGCAAATAGTCGAGCCAGCATATCCTGTTCCATCCGTTCAAAACGTAAAATGTGTTTTTAAGTTAAACAATTTAGGCCTTGTTTAAGAGGATTGTTATCTGACTGTAGTGTCTAGTTTGAATGTGAATGAATGAATGTGTGCAATAGTAACACAAATAACGTTTTTTCCTCAAGGAAAACATGCTTGTTATTTCTGCCCTAGTTTTTTTTTTCTTTTTTTAATGAATTCTTGCGATTATCTAAAAAGAAATTTTGAACGTTTGCCCAGCCCTAATCCTGAGTGCTCCTCTCTCCCTCCTGGAAAAATATGCTTATGAGTTTCAAAACGAACAACTAGATGACGGTGTTTTTGGTCACAAAAAAGTACTATCCCTTTTTAGCTGCAGTAGATCACACCCCTAACTTAACATTCCCCACATTCCCCCCCCTGTCCTCCCTACCCTCTCCCCTGGCCCCCCCTGTCCTTCCTGTTCATCCTACCCTCTCTCCCTGCCCTCCCCCCCTGCCTCCCCCTGTTCATCCTGCCCTCTCCCCCTGCCTCCTCCTGTCCTCCCTGCCCTTCTCCCCCTGCCTCCCCCTGTCCTCCCTGCCCTCCCCCCCTGCCTCCCCCTGTTCATCCTGCCCTCTCCCCCTGCCTCCTCTTGTCCTCCCTGCCCTTCTCCCCCTGTCCTCCCTGCCCTCCCCCCCTACCTCCCCCTGTCCTCCCTGCCCTTCTCCCCCTGTCCTCCCTGCCCTCTCCCCCTGTCCTCCCTGCCCTCTCCCCCTACCTCCCCCTGTCCTCCCTGCCTCCCCCTCCGCCAACAGGATAAACAGTCCTGGATCAACGAGCGGGACGTGTTCATGACCCCGGGGATGAGGCACGAGAACCTGCTGCGGTACCTGGGCGCAGAGAAACGAGGAACCAACCTGGAGATGGAACTCTGGCTCATGACCGAGTTCCACGAGAGGGTGAGGGAGACAGGGGGGCAATGATGGGGGAGGGAGGGAGGCGGGGTGGGTGAGACTGGGTAGAGGAGAGAATAGGACAACCGGTCTACCTCCTGTTCCTTTTTCTCCGAGCTGTGGAAACGTCTTACCAGCGGTTAGCCACCACTGACCTGTTGTGGAGAGACACAGTCTGTATTGGCTTTGACACGGTTGCGGTTTTGTCACTCAGAGAGGAATCGCTTTTCGATTTTCCTCGCCGGTGAACAAAATAAAAGTTGGGTTTTCTGACATTTAATAGTCCTCCATTTCACAGAGACCAGTGTGTGGACTGGCATTCATTGATCAGAAGGATAAAGAACATTTTAAATGATGGCATCTCTTCTTTGGGCTGTCCAATATGTATAGACCTCACTTTAACCATTGACAACTACTCTCTCTCCTGTGGGGAAATCCTACTTGGGCTCTAACAGCTCTGTATTGTGTGTGTGTGTGTGTGTGTGTGTCTCTCTCTCTCTCTCTCTCTCTCTCTCTCTCTCTCTCTCTCTCTCTCTCTCTCTCTCTCTCTCTCTCTCTCTCTCTCTCTCTCTCTCTCTCTCTCTCCCCCTCCAGGGCTCTCTGACAGACTATCTGAAAGGGAACGCAGTGAGCTGGATCGAGATGTGTCACATTGCCGAGACGATGGCGTGTGGGCTGGCCTACCTGCACGAAGAGGTCCCTCGCTACAAAGGGGAGGGGCCCAAACCCGCTATCGCCCACAGGTACCCAGAACCACCTCAGATCAGCTTTGTTTGCGGTCCGTGTTCCCGACAGAAACGGGATCCCCGGGTCAGCTGATATTTCGATGTTCTCACCCTGACTCCTGACCCCCTCCTGCCTTGTTCCATTTTGGCGTGATTCAATCTGCTTCGCCTCATTTCAACCAATCTCCTCTTTGTCTCCTGCAGGGACTTCAAGAGTAAGAATGTGATGCTGAGGCTCGACTTGACGGCCATCATCGGAGACTTTGGTCTGGCGGTGCGGTTCGAGCCTGGGAAACCCCCTGGGGACACGCACGGACAGGTGGGTCACTAGTGTGTGTGTGTGTGTGTGTGTGTGTGTGTGTGTGTCTGTGTGTGTGTCTGTGTGTCTGTGTGTGTGTCTGTCTGTGTGTGTGTATGTGTGTGTGTCTGTGTGTGTGTGTCTGTGTGTGTGTCTGTGTCTGTGTGTGTGTCTGTCTGTGTGTGTGTATGTGTGTGTGTCTGTCTGTGTGTGTCTGTCTGTGTGTGTCTGTGTGTGTGTCTGTGTGTGGGTCTGTGTGTGGGTCTGTGTGTGTGTCTGTGTGTGTGTCTGTGTGGGTAGTGACTGACTGTGTCTTCGTCTCTCGGGTCAGGTGGGTACGCGGCGCTACATGGCTCCGGAGGTTCTAGAAGGAGCCATCAACTTCCAGCGAGACGCCTTCCTCAGGATAGACATGTACGCCATGGGCCTGGTGCTCTGGGAGCTGGTGTCACGCTGCAAGGCTATGGATGGTGAGACACACACACAACACACACACACACACACTCACACACACACTGATTCACGATCTTTCTTCCAAGACCCACCAAAAGAATACCTAAAGTACTATTCTGTCGTGTGTGTGTGTGTGTGTGTGTGTGCCTGCCTGTGCCTGCACGTGTGTGTGTGTGTGTGCGTGTGTGTGCCTGTGTGTGTGTGTCAGGCCCTGTGGAGGAGTTCATGCTGCCGTTCGAGGAAGAGATCGGCCAGCACCCGACCCTGGAGGACCTACAGGAAGTGGTGGTTCACAAAAAGTTGCGGCCGCTCTTCAAAGACTGCTGGCTCAAACACACTGTGAGTCGTGTTCTGTTCTCTTTCAGAGTTATGACAATGTCATTCATGTTTTATGTCATATGTTAGAATCCAGCCTAGGCCCTGCTGACATACCCTCTCGCCTCCTTACTTTCCTGTCTTCCTCTACTGTCTCTGTCCAACAAAAAAAGAACAAATATAATTAATTAATTAATTAATTTTTGCCATTTAGCAGACGCTTTTATCCAAAGCGACTTACAACGAATTACAGGGACATTCCCCCTGGAGTAACTGAGGGCTAAGTGCCTTACTCAAGGGCACACTATTAGTGGTGTGGCTTCAGGCGGGATTTGAACTCACGACCTTCCGATCACAAGTCCAACTCACTATCCACTAGACCACCACTACCCCCTATATATATAAGAGTGGGACTGCCCCCCCTCTTAAAATATAACCTTTAAAAACGTCATAAATGCTTAATACTCATGTAAATGAAGCAGTCCTTACAGTGTGGTCTGGTCTCACCCCCCCTCCCCCCACCATGCAGGGTCTGGAGCAGATGTGCGAGACTATAGAGGAGTGTTGGGACCACGATGCAGAGGCTCGTCTGTCGGCCGGTTGCGTGGAGGAACGCATCTCCCAGATCCGCCGGCTGACCAGCCCCCCTACCTCCGACTGTCTGGTCTCCATGGTGACCTCCGTCATTAACGTGGACTTGCCTCCCAAAGAGTCCAGTATCTGAGTATGCCGTGGCGCGTGACCCTGCCCACAACCCTCAGACACACCACCACCACCACCGCCACCACCACCACCGCCGCCGCCAGCGACAACAAGCAAACTAAAACCACCACCGTTCTTCTTCTTCTTCTTCTTCTTCTCCTCAGCCTCAGCAGATCTCAGACTAGAACCACATGAATGCAGCTGCTATTTTATCCTGACATTATTCTTTTTTTATGATTAATTATTATTCAGTCGTTTTTTTTGGGGGGGGGGATCAATATTACCAGCATACTTCTCTATGTTTTGGGGGTTTTTTTGATCAAGAGAGGACGTTCTACGAAAAAAATGAATACAGAAATTCAATCTCCAAGCGCGTTCAGGTGCCGACGAATGAATGCTGACCAGGTGCAGGTACCTCAACAGTCTCATCATCTCTCAGACGTTTGTTTTTGATTTAGTTTATTCCTCTTTTTTTAACCTGTCTTCTGGACAGGAATGCCTGTAACGACAGCCACCAACCAACCAGTCCACTAATCCACCCAGCAAAACCTAGCAACCATTTACCAACAATGCTGCAAAAAAAAACAACCTTGTAGGAACACGAAGACTGTTACACACAACTAACCATCCTCAAGGATTTTTTTTTGTTTCCACAACTTTTTTTTTTCCTACAGTGTGTGTGCTAATACAAAACCTTCGGAGCTAACGGGTGTCTCTGCTACACAGGGAGGAGATGCAAGGCAACTACTGGACTGGTTTCTTTTTGGGGTTCAGGTCCAAACTGGTTGTGAAACCCTTATGTGTTTTGGGTCATGCATTTCTTAGGAGTGGGTGGGATGTTGAAAGACGTTGAAAAAAGAAAAAAAAATGGCTTGTGTGTGTTGAACTGGGTCACAGAATCTGGATATTATTCCATCTTGTTTGGTACAGAGCTACTTCTCAGGTAACCAGTCGCTAGGGGGTGGGGGGGGGAGAAGGATTCAAGGTGACGTGGTGACAAGCGCCCTGCTCGGTATGGACAGACCCATAGCCGCCACCTGAGAGGGTCCGTGTGGGGCCCGGTGCGGTGGGAGAGGTGTTTCTGACTACGTTCAGAGCCTTTTTTAGCTGAGATCAAATGGGAGTATAAACGTGGATGGTGCCCAAACGACTAGAAACACTAAAAAACAACACCCACAGGTGCAAGACCATGGTGACGATGCATACACATTTCAGGTCTGGGAGTGTGTGCGAGTGAGCGAGTGAGTGAGTGAGTGAGTGAATGTGTATGTGTGTGTGTGCATGTGTTGGAGAATTAAGGACATGAAAAAAGTCGTAGCCAAAATGGCTAATAATGAGTAAATGATTTGTTTTTCAGTGTTGTCTTTTTTTTTGTTTTTCTTCTCCTGTTTTCAGTGAGTGTAACGGACATGGGGAGTTAAGGACGTAGTCTCTTATCTGTCCACAGAGGCCCCTCCTGAGACCTCGGGAAAGCCTACGGCTGTGTTCCAACACTAGCTCACCACTCAGAATGACGCAGTGTATTGGCCATGCGTTGTAAAGACGTACGCTCGTTCTGATAGGACGGGAGCTTATAATCCTCCTCTAAGCGTCGCGCAGGAGGGCGGGGGTCTCGGAATCCCCCTGTCGTAGCCCGGTCCCATCATTATTTACCTCTTCTCGCACAGGGACCAAACTAGAGTAGTGACCGTTGTAGGTCCTACGTCGTAGAGGCGCTTTAAACGACCAGTTCAGTCTTCACTTCATTCAAGAGTGGTCCCACCTTCTCGCTCATTAGGAAAAAACAGACAAACAAGGAACCTTTTTGTTGTCTTAATAAAGTGGCACGCAAGAAAATCACATTTCTGTATGCCATAATGTGTAAAAACAGTGAATGTCCACAATGCTGCTGTTTCAACTCAAAGATGAATATATTTCTGTATATTCCGTTTTTTTCTTTCTGTGCATTTACACATGGAACTTCTCTCAGTAGACAAAAGCAAACGTGCATTCAAGAGCAAAACGTCCGTTCAGGTGTGACCAGAAGGCTTCCGAGGTGTAAGACAACAACACAAACAATAAACTCTGGTAGAGATAGAACATGAAAATGAAAAACAACACAAAAAAAAACTGCTCATGGACCACAGACCACCTCAAACCAGAAATACCTCAGATTTTTCTACGTGTATAAGTTCTGTTATATATTTTGTTAGTTGTGTTGACTTGTAGTAAATATATTTCAATGTGAGTGTTTTGGCTTTTATGATTAGGGAGTTTTTCTGAAGAAAAAAAAAAGTCCTAAATCTTTGAAAAAGAAGTGCTACCACACGTCATGTTGTATAAATGAAAAGAACATTGTGTAAATACCTGTATACAGTTGTAGAGTTCTGCCTATATACGACACCTGGGCATTATTCGGTAGTGTGCTGGCTTATTCCTCAACTCTTCTGTTCCTCTCTCTGTTACCTAAAGGGACATTGAACCTTTGACTTATCCCATTCCTGGATAAACAAAGCATTTATATGGAAAACATCAATTGAGTAGAAGATCTACCATTGGCCATCTACCATCCTTTTTGAAGCAACCTTTCCAAAATTACTTTCTCTCAATTTAAAGTGTTCTAACTTTTTAAAAGCGTAAATTTATATTTTTATGAAATTGTTCCGGGTCGACGATTGATTTCATATTGTTTTTAAAGGGGGGGGGGAAGGTTTAATGTCCCTATCTTCTGTTCCCTTTCATTCTCTCTCCATGTACCTCCGCTCTGATCGCTTCAGCACTTTCAGCAACAACACCACACCATACAGCAAGCTCTACGTTGTTTTTACATGGTGCCATACATTATCTTAAGGTTCTGCTCCTCTCTGCAGGGGAATGTGTGTGTGAGTGTGTGTGTTTTTGTGTGAGTGAGTGAAAGACTGAGGTTTCAGGTCATGACATCACCTCTGTTATCATGAACCTAGTGTTCTGTCTGGAAAACATAGTTTGCTTTATTTCAGCTCTTGGGTTTCAGTAGGATGAACATTGTGTCTCAGAGCAGAGAGAGACTAAACAGTCAAGAAGCCTTATCTTCCCCCCAGCATGTGTTCAAATAACGAGTCCTTAATTATGCCATGATAGTGCTGGGCATGTTTACGTCTCTAGATTTCAACTTTATTTTTGTTATATTATTAGTCAGGTTGAATGTGTTCTTGGTTTGATTTCAAATACTTTTTTTTTGCAAATCAGGGGTGTGTTAGTGTCAAATGACTCACCTTTCAGGTTAGTGTTTCAGTGTTGATCTTTTCAGGAAACTTACCGTACTTGTCAGACATCCTCGTCAAGGTTGTAACATATTTTGGTTTACAGTATTAGTCCTAGATGTAAACGGAATCAGGAAATTGCAGCAATTACATCGACAATGTAGCAAGCAATATGTCCAGCAATACTTCTTATGTATTCTCTCTAGAATCAACTCCTAGGTACTGTATTAGGCCCTTGAGCTAGCGAACCAACCAAAACATGTCATCCATGCTGCGCTTTGTTTCGTCAAGAGCGAGGTTAGTACCGTAGATGTGCTGATCCCAAGCCGCCTTTTGTGATGTCAGCATTGTGTGATATTGATAGGCCCGATAGGCCCGATACCATTTCTTCAGCCATAGACCACCTTTAAACTATGAAAAACATGTAGCCAAATTCCTTGCACCAGAGTCTGCAAGAGAGGAACCAAAGTATTTTGTTGTTCAGTGTAGTTTAGTGAGGGTTGAGTTGTCCTCCTCTCTTCCTTCGGGATGTCAACATTAGTGACAACGCCTCTCATAGATGAACCCTGTCCCTTCATCTGAGTGGCTCGATATGAATATGGATATGGAATATGGACAATGGATTTGAATTGACATACTTGAGGCCTACTAATTTCAAGGATCAAATGGATGTATTGGATTCAGTGAGTATTAAGTTATCGATAAAGTATGTTTTTAAACATCCAAAATTAAAGTGCTTTATTTTTTTATTTTATAATCCCAAATAGTGGTCCTTGGTCACATATTTCGATGGAGAGCAGGGTTGTTTTTCAGTCATTCCCCTTGGTCAGTGTTATGGTGAATTATGCAATACCGATTGAAGGTTGTCTAGTTATAGCCCTGACGGGGAAGACCGTGAGTATGACATCACTGTCTGTCTGGGTCTTCCACCCTGGTGCCAATTGTAATAACTCCTGTGTTTCCAGATCACGCTTCTCTCTCAAGAGACTTAGTAACCACCTTTCTTTCCAAATGAATGTTTAGCTTTAGTGCTTTGACCATGTCAAGTGACCGAAGTATGACCGATACTGACACGAGGGTTCATGATGACTGAAGTGAAGTGATGATGGGGGTTGACTGATATTCACAGGTGTCCTGGTGTTGTCGATGAACCGATCGATCGCTCGGTCGATCGATCGATTCTGATGTTGTGCCTTTCGTTTCCTCATCGTCGTCGTGCAGAAGTGATCACAGCGGTGTCCCCTTCTTCCTGTCTTTGTTCTCGTACATGACAAAAAAAGTTCTCTATATATAATATAATATAAAACTCTTTAAAAAAAAAAAAGTGACCAGGTGGTACATCTGGATGCATTCTTTGATCCAGGTTTTTCAGGAACCAATTTTACCTCAGAGCTCATGTGAAACCAGTGTTGCTAATAGCTGGGATAGAAACGGACGTACATGTAACACTTATCATCACACCAACAGAAACCTCGTTTGTAACCGGTGTATAACATGTCATGATGCACCCCTTGACAATGTGAACCTTCCTCTCTCAGCCTCCCACCTCTTTTTTGTGTCCTTGCTGTTGAAAAGCAAGGGAGATTGTATGGTATGGAAAAGTGTTGACTCTGAGTGCTTCCTGTTTCTCTCTTGAGCTGTCCTTGTAGGTATAAGCCTACAGGTTGGAGGGCTCTCCACTCTCTCTCTCTCTCTCTCTCTCTCTCTCTCTCTCTCTCTCTCTCTCTCTCTCTCTCTCTCTCTCTCTCTCTCTCTCTCTCTCTCTCTCTCTCTCTCTCTCTCTCTCTCTCTCTCTCTCTCTCTCTCTCTCTCTCTCTCTCTCTCTCTCTCTCTCTCTCTCTCTCTCTCTCTCTCTCTCTCTCTCTAAAAACAACCTTGATGTTATCTCTTAATGAAGACAAAAAAAGGTTACAATTTGGAGCTAGTTATATAAGCTTTCGTTTAGCTTTGTACATCTCGCAGGAAGGCTTTTTAAAACACTAAGAACCACTGTCACAAAAAAGAAAATTATTCCATACCATGCAATCTTGTCAATTTAAAAAAAAACTGTTAGGACAGGCTATAGATTGACATGACAAATGTTTTTCTTTTTCATTTTCTGAAGAGCTGTTTGGAAGTGTTAAATCACACAGTGGACACACACACACACACGAGGGGAAAACTGGAAAAACGATCTCGACGATCTTCACGATCTTTCTTCCAAGACCCACCAAAATAATGGTGCAAAATGTGGCTAACGGGTCTAGGTGGCGTTTCTTTCCTGTTCCGTCAAGGGGTCTTATTTTAAGTGCTGTTTCTCGCCCAGGATACGTATGTGAAATGTAATGTTGTACGGTATGTTTCACTATTGTAGCTTAATTGTAGAACAGAGATGGCTTGTACTACTGATTTTAACATAAATATACAAAAAAAAAATCTGTGTAAGACACAATGTATACAGAGAGTTGAGCTTGTTGCTGTAATGAAGAGTATGTTTAGAAGTTTTATATATATATATATATAATGTATATATATATATATATGAAATACCCTGGACAACCCAACATCCATTGTATTGCCGTAAACGACATGAGGACTTTTTTTGAACGATCATTGTAACATAGTTCTTTAATTTGCAGTGTCTCATTGTTCCTTTTAACTGTGGTAATTTTAGAACTCAGTATCCAGAGTTTGAACTAGATTTGCCTAGTTTTTGGGGTGTGGCTGTTTCCTATGAACCTGTATGAATGTAGTATTTGCCCTATGTGAAACAACCACACCCTGACTGGTAGAGAAAAATACTAGACAGGATTATTTCAATTTTTTTGTATATGAAAGTAAACAATAAAATACTGTTAAAGCATTTGATTGAAGCATGTTTTCTTTCGCACGTGCTTTTATTATTTTATTGTTCAACTATTTAACATCCAATATGAATTTCATGATGGAATGGAATGGACTTTATTTGTCATTGCTACAGTACAGGTACCAAACAACGAAATTTAGGAGGGTAGGCTCCCCTGGTGTTAGGAAAGGGAAGAAAAAAAAAACACATTTTAGAAAATGCATAAATGCATAAAATCACAAGAAGGTAAGGAGCTGGTTTACATCAATAAAGGCTATGTACACAATCCACTGTACTATACTGCACAGATAGTCAACTAGGGTTGTCATATTGCACAAAGAGTATTTTTTTTCACATTATTTTAAAGTGTCACAGTTTGCAGGCTTGAAAATGTACATGTTTGTGCCTCAGCACTAGCTGCCATACAATCCGTCCGGACTGTCCTGGGCCCAGAACTTAGGCCTTTTCTGTGTTCAGGGCCTTGACGGCCCTGTGGTAGAAGCAGTCCTTCAGTCTGTTTGTCTTAGCGGCCGGGGTCCTGTACCTCCTGTTCGAGGGCAGCTTGACAAAGTGTACGTGCCCAGGGTGGGTCGGGTCCCTGGAGATCTTGGAGGCCCTCCTGAGACAGCGTGTGTTGTACAGCTCCTCCAGAGAGGGGAGGGGGGCGCCGGTGATCTTCTGTGCTGTTCTCACGACTCTCTGTAGCGCGTTTCTCTCCGCTGTTGTGCAGCTGTGGAACCAGTTGGAGATGCCGAAGGTGAGGATGCTCTCCACTGCGCCGTGGTAGAAGGCCACCAGTATCTCCTGCTTGTTGTGTTCTTTCCTGGGGCATCTCAGGGTGTATAGCCGCTGTTGTGCCCTCTTGATGGTGCCTTTTGTGTTGTCCTTCCAGACCAGGTCATCATGATAGTTGACCAGAAGTGTTTTCTATGTGTGTAAATTTTTTATAATTATTTTCAAGAACTGTACAGAAAAGTCAGATAAATGCTATCGAGAATAGTCTATTTTTAAATGTTAAAACAGTGGAGGCTTTGAAAATGTGGCAGCGATGAATAGAACTAGATGGTCTGTAGCGTACGGGACATGCTTCTTTAACAGACACATAGTATAAGAAGGTGTCTTCACCTATGCCATCCATCTCTTAGCAACAGCTCTGCCAGCCTTCCGACTCATGGGTAGAACATCACATCTGATCTCAGTGATTCAATGACAGCATACAACGCACTTTCCAAGCTGAACATGTGTACATCATTTAACACTCAATAGCCTTCCTCAGTTTGTGGCCCGCCAGATGACATAAATATTGTCATCTCTGATTTGGTGACATGAATAATTATGAGACACGTAACACAGCTTTAAGAGAGCAGAGGACCAAAGAAAATGTGGTCAGTAATCATTTTAGACATTTCCACTGCAATACATGTTGAGGAATTGGGTGACCGTGTTTACAAGGTAAAACAAGCTCATCAAATAGGGTAGACAATTCATTTTCATGGAGTCATTCACCATGGAGTTAGAATAGCTCCTCATAATGATATGAAAGCTTCGCCTTTCAGGGGGGTGCACAGTTTATACTGTAGTGTTATTGGCGAAAGAAATTGATTTAATAACCCTACAAGCTGTGATTCATTCAAGTGTGTGGCCCAGCATCGATGAGTGCCACCACTAGGGGGCGATGTTTACATTTCCAATACCTTCCCTCAACCCCCTTTGTTGACGATATGATGCCCCACACATCATGGTTTAAGAAAGACTTTCGCTGTCTTGTAACGAAATGAAGACAACACAAAACGGTCTATATATTGTTTCAACAGGGGTTCAACGATGGCAGCGAATGCGAAGTTTCTCCGGTTCGCCGGTGGTTTTGTGTGCGGCGGGTTCGTCAGCACAGGAACATGTGTCGCTTTGATCAAACTGACCCGGGTCGATACAACAGATCAGGACACACAACACACAGAGACAGGTAAGCTAACTATGCTAAGCTAACTCATTGTAGAGCTTGCTGCCTTGTCTGACGAGTAGCTACACACAACGTGACATTTTCTAATGAAGCTGAAGTACAGTACAGGCCAAAAGTTTGGACACACCTTCTCATTCAATGCGTTTCCTTTATTTTCATGACTATTTGGTACATTGTAGATTCTCACTGAAGGCATCAAAACTATGAATGAACACATAGGAATTATATTAACAATAAAGTGTGAAATAACTCTAAATATGTCTTATATTTTAGATTCCTCAAAGTAGCCACCCTTTGCTTTTTTGTTGTTAATACAATATATAATAATAATATAAAATATAATATGTGTTAATAATAATGTTATTATATATATCATATTATTATTATATATTTTATTAACAATTTTATTTTATTTTATTAACAACAAAAAAGCAAAGGGTGGCTACTTTGAGGAATCTAAAATATAAGACATATTTAGAGTTATTTCACACTTTTTTGTTAAGTACATCATTCCACATGTGTTCATTTATAGTTTTGATGCCTTCAGTGAGAATCTACAATGTAAATAGTCATGAAAATAAAGGAAACGCATTGAATGAGAAGGTGTGTCCAAACTTTTGGCCTGTACTGTAGGTGTGAGTATGCTCCATGTCTTAAGTGAGTGCATGAGTGCATGTCTTCAGGTTAGGTCTTAAGACGACTTAAGACATCTTTTGGTTAATTAAGACATCTTAAGACATCTCAAGACAAGGTGATGGCTGGGTATGTATTGTGCTGTCTGTGTTTACTACGAGCCCACCGTACTAATCATCCTCTCCACAGTTCCCCAGGTCCAGCAGGACATAGGGCGGTACGGCTTCCCCCTGACAGGCGCAGAGATCAGACACTACGCCAACCACACACTGTCCTACGACCAGGCCAGGAGGACGCCCAGATGGGTGGCAGAACACCTCTCCAACGTGAAGCTGTTAGGTTAGTTACCACACTCACAGCCCTATGATGGAGAGAGAGAGATCAGAGATGCCACTTTACTTCGATAGTAGTGTTTAGATCAGTGGTTCTCAACCCTCTCCTCAGGGAACCCCAGCCGCTCCACATATTTGATCTGTTCCACCACCAGCTCACCTGATTCAACTAATCAAGTACAAATCAATTAGGATTTGTACTTGATTAGTTGAATCAGGTGTGCTGGTGGTGGAACAGATCAAATATGTGGAACGGCTGGTGGTCCCAGAGGAGAGGGTTGAGAACCACTGGTTTAGATGGATTGATAGTGAGTTGAACACCAGTAAAGCCTAAGGCATTGCCTACCGTACTCATAACATGCTCATGATGAGACTGTGATATTGTCTTGATTCTTGCTGTTCCAGGGAAAGCAGAACGAAAGCACTGCAAATTCAAACCAGACCCCGGTATCCCGACAGCCTTCACTGCAGAGAACAAGGACTATCTGGGAAGCGGATGGTCCAGGGGACACATGGCTCCCGCGGGAGACAACAAGTCCTCAGAGGTAACACACACACACACAGATGCCTGTCTATCCACCCCCCCCTTATCTTTTGTTGTATCGATCTGATCTATCTTTCTTTCTATCCATCCAACACCTTACAGCAATCCATGGCAGAGACCTTCTACCTGTCCAACATTGTCCCTCAGAATTATGAAAACAACGCAGGCTTCTGGAACAGGTAGGACACAGAACCTGTTTGAAACAAACTAACCTCATCCCCCGGTGCCATTGCACATACAGCGTCTGTCTGTATGATCTTTTAGTCTTTGTTAACCTATTTGTTTATTTTGTTGTGGTTTGTTTCAGGCTGGAGATGTACTGCAGAGACCTGACCAAGCACTTTGAGGACGTGTGGATCATTTCAGGGCCTCTCGTCCTTCCAGAAGAGGGCGTCGATGGGAAAAAGACGGTGTCATATGAGGTAACTATGCTTACAGATCCACATCACTGTCTTGTCCTCTCTTTTTTCTGTATTGTCTTTGTTCTGTATTGTCTCTAGGTCCTCTCACAGTTCTGCCTCTTATCTACTTGATGACACAGTGGTAGTGGTAGTTCAAACCGGGATCCGCGAGTTTGATCACAAAAAAGTCGATTATCTTGATCCCACCAGAGGGGCGAATTTCCAGTGGATTACCAGAGCAAAATGTACTATGCAATTTATTTACAAATATGTTTCAATATAAATAAGATGGCAAAGTTTGTTCACTGAAATAATACACAATTTTTAGCCTTCATGGCAAATCAATTTTATTTTGTATTTTTTGGTCTATAGTTGGTCCAAAGTCCATCATCTGTCATCACCTTTCAAAAGTAATTGCGGACAATAGCGTCTCGCATTGCACCACCACTCAGTCTCTCATTTAGAGGGAAATCCATAGGTGGGCCTAGATCATCAGCAGCTGCAAGGGGCTCTGGGGGATCATCGATGTCAGAGAGGGGGACTCTGAGATGGACAGCGATATTGTGTAGCACAATACAAGCCAGTGTTATGCGGCATGCTCGTTGGGGTTCCACTCTCAGAGAGTTGCGGCATGCAAAACGCCTCTTCAGTGCTCTATTATGATTTTACGTCCTTTATGTATTTAAAAATATAATTAGACATTATAGATGTCTCTGCAATGTGGTGTCTTGTCTTTCTTGTATTATTTTTCATATCCACTAGATGGAGATTGGTAGGATTAAAGCACTGATATTCAAGATCTAGTAATCTTGGAAAGTCTCAATCTGGATCAGGGTGATCCTATCCTGAATTGCTTTGAAATACTGGGACAAAATCTGGCCAAGTTGTCTGATCCTGGATCAGCAAAAAATGGGATTTCAAAATCTGATCGGATCTGATTGAGATTAAAAGTGTTGAACTACTGGGCCTTGGAGGTTAATTGTAACAGACATTTAAACCAGGGGTGCACCACCCACTGTAACTGTTGTCTTATTAAGTGAGACGGGGTTGTGTTTTGTGAATTTCAGCGGTAGTTTTACCACCCGGGCCATGTTCAGAAAGGTGTGTCACATAATAACGTTGCAGATAGAATCTGAGTCATAGAGTCATGAATAGAGAACACTATTACCTACTCTCCATGTCTGTTCTCTGGTCAGCCTCTATGGTATTGATTTCATCCCTGTCTTACTCACATGTTCACTTACTGAGTGAGGAGTGATGGCTATGAAGGGTTTGGTTTCTCTTTATGATGTTTGTTATACTTCATTATCGTCATTCTCACTCGTTGTCACTCCTCTCTTCTGCAACTTTTCCCTAGGTCTTACCTGGTAAAAAATTAGGGTTTGATTATATAGATACATGGATGTCCTCTTTTGCCAGTTCTGGTAAAGTAATTAAACAATTCCACTAACAAATACACTCAGAGCACTTTATTTGGTACACTATACTAATACTGGGTAGAGCCTCCCTTTGTTCTCAAAACAGCCTCAGTTCTTCGATTCCACAAGATGTTGGAAACATTCCTCAGAGATTTTTCAGGTGCACTTTCAAACTGTGAATCTCCGTTCTACCACATCCCAAAGATGTTCTATTGGATTCAGATCCGGTGACTGGGAAGGCCACTGAAGAACACTGAACTCATCGTCATGTTCATGAACCTAGTTTGAGACGACTTTTGCTTTGTGAAATGGAGCATTATCATACTTGAAGTAGCCATTACTAGATGGGTACATTGTGTGCCAAGAAAACATTCCCTACATCATTACACCACCTGAATGAATGAGAAGGTGTGCAGGTGTTCCTAATAGAATATTGGGTGAGTGTGGTTTTCTTTTGTGAGTGAGTGTAATATGTTCTTCCCTTCCTCTAGCATTTCTGTGACTGCTTTTGACACATATTCTTATGGAAATTGTTTACTTGTGATCACTGTGGTGTATAGTTGATTCTGAATCACATACTTTAGATCAATGTACTCCGATTTGGGGTCAGGGTCTCAATCGTCCTTTGATTAGTTATTCATGTTAGTGTGAAGGACAGTCATGGTTTTAAAATGTTTAAAAAAAATAAAAAATGTTTAAAAAAAATAAAAAACACTGTTGAGGAAAACTGCATTCAAGCTCATGTCAGTCTTGCACTCATCTCATGTGTTTCCTCCAGGTCATAGGCAAAGACAACGTGGTGGTACCAACCCATCTCTTCAAGGTCGTCCTGGTCGGGAAGGACCAATCAACATCAGACACCATAGCCCTCGGAGCCTTCGTCGTACCCAACCGGCCAATCGGGTTTGAGCGACCGCTGACAGACTTTCAGGTCAGCCTATCGGAGGTGGAGAACATGTCGGGGCTGACCTTCTTTCCTCAGGTAGAGAGGACCGACAGCGTGGCCAACCTGTGTGAGGTGGACTCGTGCCAGCTGATGGGCTATAAGGAGTTCACACTGTATCTGACTGGCAGAAAGGTGGGCGGCGCCCGCACAACTGTGAGGCTGGAGAAGAGCATGGCGGAGCTGAAGGAACAGGGCATCGCCCCCGATGACTACCTACTCAGACTGTACCAGGAGAAGAAGAAGGAGCTGGAGCACAAAGAGCACCCGGAGGTCAAGCCCGGCTGCTGATGTTAGCCCATGTGTTGGCATGCTGGGCTAAGGCCTAGGCCAGGGGTCGGCAACCTTGAATGTTGAAAGAGCCATATTGGACCAAAAAACGAATCTATCTGGACCCGCAAAAAAATGTAAAGCCTTATATAAGCCTTATAATGAAGGCAACACATGCTGTAAGTGTCTATATAAGCTATAATATTAGCCTACTATCAAAATTACTAAGTAGGCTAGAAATACATAAGCCTTAGCACATATGCATACAACCGAATGCAAACGTATTGTGCTTTACAAAAGTGAAACACTAGGATAGCGTAAAGGGGGTCTGGGGGTTCCCCCCAAAACATTTTTTAACAGAGTAGATGCAATTTCGTGTATTCTGGTGCCTTTTAACAGGTGGGTTGATACTTTTATCTGGCTATACTAGCCTGAGAAAAAATATGGATACGTTTGTAATTTCATCCGGAGGAAGTGAGCAAACCAAGAGATCAGCCAAAAAATAGACAAATCTACAGACTGTAGACTACAGTACCAAATGAAAACTAGCCTCCCTCGTCCTCTTTTCACTATTTTAAGTTAAACCCTCTCAGACCCACAGGAACGCCGGCGCTCCCAAATATCATACCTTCTTTAGAAGTTCATAATTCGGAAACGGTTTGAGCTTAAGACAAGCCGCTTTTTGCATCTAAAAGTAGGCAAATAGCGCTCACTGGGAAGCTCCCGTTCATCGATGTGCGTCGCCGATGTCTGTATATAAATCTATGTGGATAGTTTCTTGCTTTGCCTGCCGCAGTACTTCGTCAATCCCTGTGGATATAGGTCTACTCTTGAAAAAAAACTGTCACATCCAGTCTCATGTTGGGTCCAGTCAAAATGTATAATACTAGTCATGTGCCAACATATCCTAATTCTATTGGCCCTCGTACAACATTACAGCGTAAACAGGGAGTTGTAGTTCAAGGAGAGAGACGCGGCAACGTAAAAAATAAATAATCGTTGTTAATTTCCATTTGTGGTCAAAGCCACAGGGAGCCACTGAAGATGGGCAAAAGAGCCGCATGCGGCTCCGGAGCCGCGGGTTGCCGACCCCTGGCCTAGGCCAAGACAACACCCTACTCCTAGACTGGACAAAGAGGGGAACAAGTGTATTGATGTGACTGAAGTTAGCCCACTGAGCTGAAACCTAGGACCAGTACGTGCCTAAAGCCCAATTTATACTTCTGCGTCGAATTTACGCGTGGCTACACCGTAGCTCTGTCAATTTCCTAAATTTCGTTGTTTGGTACCTGTACTGTAGCAATGACAATAAAGTCCATTCATTCATTCAATTTATAGTTCTGCGTTGTTCGGTCTGCGTCGCGTTGGTCGGTGTACTTATAGCGGCATAATAGCGATTTTTTTGTTATGCTTGTTGTAAATAAAAGTTCTATGATGCATTGAAATGACATTAAACTAAGATAATACGGTGGTTATCATAATTTTTCAAATCTTTATTAATAAGTAATTACAGAAAAAGTAAATGACATTTCTGTCATGGCTTCCGCATTTTGGCCTACGAGAGAGTCGGAATCATGTGCTACCAAGCGGAGCAATCACAGTGCTTACGGTCTGCGTAGGTGTGTTGCGTAGTTACATTTTTGGAGAGGTGCGCGTCAACCTACGGCGTAGGCTACGCCGTAGATTTTACGCAGAAGTATAAATTGGGCTTTAAAGGTAGGGGTTGATTTAGAATTCAGATCTCTGCCACTGGTAGCTGTTATTGGTAAGGGATTTTCATATATCATGTTGTATTGTTCCAAACAATTGAATTGCTTTTAAATTAGCCTATTTATTTATGAATGAGGTGTTGTTGAAGTTACTTTGAAGTAACAAAATATTATTGTAGATTTGTTTTGTATATGGTTGGATACTTAACCAAGAAAGAAACAATTCCAGATGTTAAAACCCACACATGCGCAGCCCGTGCATTTTCAGTTTCCTGTTCTCTTACTCGCCATGGTCAGAGTGTGAAGTGTTCTCCGTCCCTCAATAAACCGGTGTTCTCCACTGTCGTCTTTGCTTGAGCAGTGTTTCACATTTAGATACTTAACTCCTCTATGATGTTATTGACCTGTTTAGAGACGTACATAATCATGTATTTATCCATGTTGTATCTAGTCGAGCCTCTCAGGTTTCTGAGCGGTAGAGGGCTATGGGCTGACGTTGGACCCTCTGATGTCGGATCAGAGGGCGCCATCAGGGTTTCAGCCCCAGATCAATACCAGTCAGAGTCGGAGGTCTTGTCAGCATGTCCTATGAAGTATAACTCGATCATCTCATCAGGCCTTTTACGGATGTAACCCATCCGTATGCGGGCGGACGGCGTTTCCTGACAGAGGTCCTAACGTAATTGGGTTTGATGTCTAGATCGCCACAGGAAAGCGGAGACTGATGTACAAGACTTGTTGACGTGTCAGGTTATCGAGGAGCTCTTAGGACGGTGGATTGTTTGTTTATGACAGTGGATTGGTTTGTTTATGAGTCCTATCTCTCGGCTAGATAGTAGGACATCACCACTCAGTCTCGGTGCAGCCAAATAGACTGGGCAAACTGGATATCAGATATACAGTCCTACTCCCTAACAGCCAGCTACACTCATCACTCTCACCTGACCGCCCGTCCAACCGGCAGACTTCATGTCGGGAAGTAAGATGTTACGCTGCCTTCAGCCTCTTCTTCTCTGTGTGGAGATGTTCCCTGTTCAATGGGATTTGTCGACTCATAATTGTCTTAATGCAATGACTTGATTCCAGTCTGGTACAGTCTAATAGCAATGCCACTACTGTGTGAGTACACAGATAGCCACCTGCCACTCAAGGACTCAGAGACGGACAGGATTCTAGGACACAGAGGGGGCAGGGACAGATTTATCGGACATAGATGGGAGACACGGTTAATACCATTCCTTATTCAATTGAGCCTGACAATTGAGCCTGTCCTCCAATTTCGGCCTCCACCAGCCTCCCCTGAAATATCAGCATGCTAGTGCTAACAGGGTTTTACGGGGAAAGGGTGCTGGTCTTGGTACATTCTTTGGGCTGGTTTCCTGGACAGATTAAGCCTAGACTGAAAATGTACCTTCAATGGACATTGGGGTTATCGACCCCGGAAGAAAAGGCATGTTGAAGCTCGTTTTTTAGTTTACTACAGAACATTTGGAGAAGCCTGTAGATTACTGGGAGAATGTTGTCTTGGTTAGAAGAGTCAACAATCGAACTTTTTAGCAACGATATGACACACCATGGAGGAGAAATGGTTCTGCATAAGATCCTAAAAATACCATACCTATAATGAAGTTCGGAGGTGGCATGGGGCATCATAGTATGGGGCTGTTTCTCTTCACATGGTAACTGGTGGAATCCAAATGATCGAAGGGAAGATGAATGGAGCCATGTACCGTGAAATTCTTGAGAAGAATCTGTTGCTATCAACCAGGATGATGAAGATGAGACATGGTTGGATGTTCTAGAAGGACAACGATCCAAAACATACTGCAGGAGGAGACTCTCAATTGGTTCAAGGGGAAGAAAATAAAGGTGTTGGACTGGCCTAGTCAATCGCCAGACTTAAATCCAATAGAACATTTGTGGAAGGAACTGAAGATCAAGATTTAAACACTGTGTTGACAAATGGGCCAAAATCCCACCTGATTACTGTGAGAAATGTGTTTTTTTGGACACAAAGCGTCTTGAAGCTGTCATTGGAAACAAAGACTTCTCCATCAGGCATTAAATACATTTCAGTTAGCGTGTTCTATACTTCTTTCCTGTGTCATTCCCCTTTATTGCACAAAACTTTTGGATTGTATTGGAGTGTTACAATGTCTTTAGCTGTGTAGGTTAATTGAGTTTATATGGACTAATTATGGAAATTATGGACCAGATATCAATATCTGGTCTACAGTTCATATGAATAGCTGCAATAGAAATATGTTGAATTCATTTTTTGGGGTAAATTACCCCACTGTATACCCTGTACACTACATAGCCAAAAGTATGTGGACACCCGAACATCACACCCATATGTGTTTGTTGAACATCTCATTCCAAAACCATGGGCATTAATATGGAGTTGGTCCCCCCTTTGCTGCTACAACAGTCTCCACTCTCCTGGGCAGGCTTTCCACTAGATTTGCTCCCATTCAGCAACAAGAGCATTACTGAGGTCGTGCACTGATGTTGGGCAAGAAGGCCTGGCTCACAGTCGGCTTTCCAATTCATCCCAAAGGTGTTTGATGGGGCTGAGGTCAGCTTGAATTTGGAAGCGAGGGCAACAGCGTGAACACTTCATCATGGTCCTCAAACCATTCCCACAAGCCTTGCCGTTTCAGAGATGCTCTGACCCAGTCGTCTGGCCACAGCAATTTGACCCTTGTCAAAGTTGCTCAGGTCTTTACTCCTGCCTATTTCTCCTGCATCTAACGTCAACTTCACTTCGCTGCTTAATATATCCCACCCCTTGACAGGTGCCATTGTAACAACATAATACAATGCTGTCAGTGGTCATACTGTTTTGGCTCATCTGTGTATATACCCGATGTAACCAAATATCCTTATATAATATACCCTGTATAGACTTTATATACTGTATACCCAAATGTCCTTATACTGTATACACTCTATATACCCGTTACCCTTTCATCATAGTACAAGTCTTAAAGTGTTTCTAACTGTGTGCCTGAGTGCTCCTGACTCATATACACTTCATCAGACCGGCTCCTCTATTGCTGAGACCAATCAGAACTGATGGAAAAACCACCGACTCTCAGCCCACGGCATGTTGACTGTGAGAGTTAAAGCTCTGTGTGTCTACAGTATGTGTGTGTGTGTGTGTGTGTGTGACTGTGTCTGTCTGGAAGTGTGTGTGTGCGTCTGTTTTGCTGCCCACAGTCACCCCACGATCTCCAATCCTCACTGAGCAGGAAGAGTGTAGGCGGATTGGACACGGTGGGGTTGAGTGGCATTTAATTCAATAGGTGACGTCTAGTCTCTCCTGTTTGTGTGTGTGTGTGCGTGTGCGCGTCTGTGTGTGTGTGTGTGTGTGCGTGTATGTACCTGTGTGTGTGTGTATGCGTGTGTTCGTACCTGTGTGTGTGTGTGTGTGTGTATGTGTGTGTTCGTACCTGTGTGTGTGTGTGTGTGTGTGTGTGCGTGTATGTACCTGTGTGTATGTGTGTGTGTGTGTGTATGTGTGTGTTCGTACCTGTGTGTGTGTGTGTGTGTGTGTGTGTGTGTGTGTGTGCGTGTGTGTGCGCGCGCGCGCGTGTGTGTGTGTGCGTGTGTGTGTGGATGTGGAGCAGGTGTGTTCTCCAGCTCTAGGCTGTAATTAGCAGCTTAAGTCTGCCTGAGTGTCGGTGTGATTTCCCCCTTCAGAACAACAACCAACGCCATGCTAGCAATTAGTCCAGCTTCCTGCTATACTGGGTCTGGCGAGGGCTGTCCTGTGTCTAATATTTAAGACATGATATTTTTATTTTATGTTTATTACAGTAGGCTATACTGCCGTTCATATTATACAAGGCCTCACAAGGGACTGTCCTATACAATCAGGACCAGTTTTTCTGGACCTATATGAAGTCTTCTCAATCTAAGTGTGATTTAGTCCAGGAAAAACAGGTTTACTGTCATCTGTGGGTGTACATGCCCTGCTATTGACCTGACAAGGTGTGCACTCGAGTGTGACCAAGGTGGTTAGTTTAACCACACATGACTGAGTCGGCTCCCTTTAGCTGTTAAGTCTCATGGCTTTCCCTGTAGTTCCCTGTGTTCTCCAGCAGGTGGCGTTGTGAAGCCACAGACATTTATAACTGCTTTTTTTTTACTGTCTGGGGGATGAGGTGGATGATTAGAAATTAGTGAGCTGCAGACATACAGATGGTGGGGCATGACAGTGCAGTATGGTAGTTGTGGATTTCATCCAATATTCCCGCTTTGAAAGCATGACCTCACCGGTCGTTTAATCCCAACTTTCTGACCACATCAATCATAACAAGTGCCATTGGGTGATGTGTGTGTGTGGTCCGAACAGTTCAGATTCACAGTGTGAGACAAATGGGAGTAGGGTAGGCGTTACCTTGGACCATCTGACTCTCTCACTCACTCCGCGGCTCAAGGGCAATCAAACGGTCCGGATGCGTTTTGGGAGAGAGGTTACAGGCGCTCAATCTCTCCCCTGCGCTGTGGCGAGCGTTTATCGGCGCTCATGTGAAGTTGTTGCTGTGACTTTCTCAAAAGCTGTTGGAATTTCCTACGGACAACGATTTTTTCCCCCCCCGGATGATTTCCTATGTAGGAGTCTATTTTAATAGGAAATGCAATAAAAAAAGATCAATTGGTCAACTCACTGGAACCGTTGAAATTGAAAATGCCCAATAAAAGGAAGTTGATCATTTTTTAAAGGGCATTTTGAGTGATCCATTAAGGCATTGGATGGCACCCGGGCACTAGTTTGTAACTTATTTTTTCCCGAACTAATTAGTGCTTATTAATCATATCAAGCTGTTTCTCGTGGTCTGGAATATTTTTTTTAATGACAGAGTTGGACATGGCATTGCTTTGGGGTTCTCGACAAGTCGACAGAAATGCCGAAATGAAGTGAAACAGACTGAGGGAAGAAATGTTGCAAATACAGGAGTTTCACATGTAAGTAGCCCATACTTTCTTACTATAGTGGTTTTCGGTTGGTCTATTATTCTTATAAAACCTAAATCAAAGAGCATTATTGGTGACCTGTGCTTTTTCGTTAAGTAGATGTAGCATGTTTACCTATATCAGACATGTATTTCAGTTGATCCGGATGACTACAATTAGGCTACTGTATCCATTGAGCTATTTCAACTTTGTTTGGGAAAAACAAAACATGTTCTATTCTCAATTTAACTATATTCCCATCAGAATTCATCCATGGGACTTCATTTTTGTTCAAATGTTTGGCCACAGACGAGACAACTAGAACATTCCTGTTTCCTTCAGGCGTAGCCTACAGTGTCACTTTTCTCTGTGCTTGTTGGCATACATTAACATTGCCATTGGAAACGTCAAACATAACATGCCCGTTTCACAGACAAGGCTTAAGTCCTGGACTAAATCATACTTTCAATGTAAAATCCCCATGGAAAATAGTAGTATTAGTAGGCTTAGTCTTAAGACTTGTAAAAACCGGCCCAAAATATACATGTTATTCATAATTAGCTTCTTCTCCTCATTTATAGCCTACGTTTATCTTCAGGGCAGATTATTGTTCATTTGTGTGATGGGATTTGATATTGCGCGACATTTAGTGTCCGACGCACGTTGGAAATCACGGTGCTCAAGTGATGACTTCTCCTCCCCTGGTGTCATCCAGACCAAGCGCTTTAACAGCAGCCGTGTGCACTGCGCCTAAACTTTAACTCCGTCAAGACCAACAGGTGTCCATAGCAGGCTGGGACTCAAACAAAGCTGCATTTGTGTGTGTAGACTGTGTACCATCGCAGATCAAAAGCCACGGCGCTGAGATGTTTGTTCAATGTAGCGGCGAGCCTCTCTCCCGAATAACTGACCTTTAGAGCCCTAGTTGGCTGGGCAGACGCGGAAACTCGTGACGTTAGAATTATAAGGTTCTATCTCCATTTTTGTCAAAATTGAGTTTTTTTTACATAATCTGATCCATTAGGTGTTTATTAATGCCTGTGTGGTGTTATTTTTTAGTAATTCATAAAATACAAAGGTTCCATCTCACAGAACATAATGGAATGTAAAAACTTTGACGCTCAATATCTCTGAACAACACTAAACGGAGATAGAACCTTATAATTCTAAACGGAGATAGAACCTTATCATTCTAAACTCACGAACTGTCAGGCCTCGGCGGAATGAGGTGGATCTCCCCAGGCGACGCGCTCTCTTGTCCAAGGTCCTGAAAGTCAAGACAATAAAGCGGCTGATTCAGTTCAATTCCTGACCAAACCAAACGTTTCTTTGATCAGTAGACTATGAGGCACTCTCAGAGCAACAACTCCCCAAAACAATAACGGAAACAATCAAACAAGGACAAGCTGTTGAGATTCTATAGCCTATTGAGCTGTACAAGCGCCTTTACCAGGCCTATATATCTGTTAAAATGATAAAAGGCCTCAAAGGAAATGTTTCATAATAATAATAATAATAATAATAATAATAATAATAATAATAATAATAATAATAATTGATTCTAATAATGATGTTGTTGTTGATATTCTTGTTTTGGATGTGCGTTGAAAGCATTAACGTTGATATTAGACATGCCGGTATGCGTTTTATTATTGATAGCTCTATCAAATAGCATTTCATGCATGTGCAATAAATAAAACAATAAACAAAATAGAATGTAATGTAATAAATACATAGGATTGTTTTAGAGAGTGCACATTGTGTGCCAAAGTTGCTTGGTTGGTTTTGACTTTTGAATTCAAACATCATAAGATGTTTACATGGAACAAGTTTGGGATGTGATGTTATTGTGTGGTGTAGAGGTACCCTGTTTGCTTAAATGGCGCACTGGAAGGACCAAGAAAAGGGTTGATTATATAAAACGCCTGGTTCGTGCATGTCTGCTCTGTGCTTGCATGTGATCAAAGGGGCCATTTAGCATTGGTAGGCTATATACATGTTTGCACTATATACTGTAAGCTTGTTTTACTCCACTGTTTGTAAATATTGTAATTGTAATCAAACGGCAGAAAACATGATTAAACATATCATTTTTTATCTCATGCATGGTCATCCTTGCATCCAAAACTCACTCTATGCATTTGAGAGTGGTTACATTTCTCCAAACCCCCTCAGTTCTTTACCAGAAATAGTGATGGAGTGACCACTTTGTAGTTGTTTCAATCCCACACTGTGTGTGTGTGTGTGTGTGTGTGTGTGTGTGTGTGTGTGTGTGTGTGTCTGTGTGTGTGTGTGTGTGTGTGTGTGTGTGTGTGTGTGTGTGTGTGTGTGTGTCTGGGTCTGGGTCTGTGTCTGTGTGTATCTGTGTCTGAGTGCATGCATATTTATAGCTATGAGTTTAGTTAAGATGCCGCGGGCATGTTGTTATATCAGCATTGGACTTTTGTGCCCAGAACTAGAATGTTGTCTTAGAGGTAAAGAAGAAGTCTGTGTCATTCCTGTGTTATCGGTGGCTAATTAAAACCCCCCACTGTGTTAGAAGTGAGTGTATGGTTTGTGTGCTCACCAGGGCTATAGGAGTATATTCATACATATGTACGTACATACGTACTGTATATAAAGACTTAATCTTCCCCTGTTGTTGCTCAGTTGTTGTCTGTTGTTGCCCTGTTGTTGCTCACTGTAGCAGCAGTGAGTGTGCTACAGCATGCTACAGATGATAGTCCCATGGTTAATTGCTCTGGCGGGGCGGGCTACAGTAATCAGTCACCCGGTATGGATATGGCTGCATCTCAATCATCTTGAAACATTTTAAGTGTATAACCTGATCATAGGTCTTTTAGACTGTGCCCCCTCCCCATTCCCCCTTTTTTAGAAATATTATTCCATTTCATGACAATTGTATATCATTGAATTGAATATTAGGATTATATTCTGTTAGCCATGAAGAAACAAGCACAGCTCATTTATTTCCATTGACTTGTATCAGCATCAACCACCCCCCCCTTCCTATGAAGCTCATGTGAACTGATAGGGACCATGTTTGGCAATGATTCCAGATGGCGTTTATAGGCATGTATAGCTATAATGTATATGTATAGCTACTAATATTCCTGATGAGCTGTGAAGTCTATTTCTTCTCCCGGTATTTCTGTGTTTTTTGTTTTGTTACCGGTGTCAGCGATGGAGATATTCCTCTCGGTTATGACTGGACAAGCGAGCTTTTCTCGTTAAAGCTTTAACACCACTTCTGACCTTGGAATCATTATTTGTTTCGCCGCTCATAATTTATTTGTGACAAGTGCCCCTTATGTCAGCGCGCCCCACCTCATCTCCCAGAAAGCAATCTGAGCTTTCAGGGTTGTTCCTCTCGTCTGGCGGCGTCTCTCCCGCACTGTTCTCTCTTCCGATTGTTTTTGTCTTTCGTTAAGTTGTTGCTGATGAATGGTGTTGAACGATGAATGAAATCAGAGGTTGTTTTTTTTCTTCTTTGATTTACCAATCACGGCTTTGGGTTTCTCGTTGTCGTTTTTGTGTTTCCACAAGGTCTTATAGCCTTACAACACAACAGTGTTTTTCTTTCTATCCCAGTGATAAGATGTCAGGATGGATTTTTAGAGAGTTGTGCGTTTCGCTGTTTCACCAGATGGCCAGATGTCGGCCTCTCCTCTCCCCTGTGTGTTGTGGTATGCCTGTGATACACTGTGAGCTTGTTGTGGCCATATGATGTACAGCCTTTAGCCGCTCAGGGGTCATGTAGGTTATACAAGCTGTCACCAGATCTCTCCTCATCCCTCATTGCTAGAATTAGCAGAGCTCCATACCAATAACTCCCATTTGCATTTATAGATTTTCATTACTTTTAAATGGATTGAGCACATTACCACCCACCCCCCACCTCCACCGCCCACACACCACCCCCACCCTCCCCTGACTGTTGCAACTTTACCCCATGAATGTGTATTTCATGCCTGGGGGGGCGGGGGTTATGGAGTGGCGGTGGTAGTGAGTTGGTGATTTTTCAGAGTTGCTGTGGGGAGAGTCGGTGGGGGGTTGCTGGTGTGGTGTGGTGGGGTCTCTGGGTCGTCGGTCGTTTAGTTGGCCGGTCAGTAAACACCTGTAGAACGGTTGTTAACAATCAATCCTCGACCTGTCAGCTCTCTCTATCTTGTCTTCCTACCAGATGAACTCCCTCCCTTCTGGACTGCCGATAGACATTGTCTTAAAGAGACACGGGTTTACTGTACCACTGGGATGTACTGTTTAAACATGAGTCTCTGGTTTTGGAGATGAGAGATTAAGGCGGATCTAGATGTCCTCAACAGGAGAGGACCTCTGGCTGTGTCATCTGCTGTATGACCCGTATTCAATCTATTACAGATAGGAGGTTTCCGGCATCATCATGCTAAAAACATAATTCGTCTTATGTAGCAATGAGGACTGTGTGGCTGTATGTCCTCTAGAGAACAATGTTTTCCTGTATGGAACCTTTCTCTGGCCTATGGACAGTGGTGATGTATCTTCTAGTCTCTGGCTGCTGTTCTTTAAAGTAGAATTCATCGAACAAACACACACGTACACACAGCCCCTCAGAGCATGCCTGGCAATTTACAATGTTGACTTGAATGGGAATGTCCATGATTCTAATTTTATGGTTCCTACTGGTTGGTATGCAGGGCGCATTGGGACACGGCCAGATCCGACCAGTGATAAAGACTCCAGCCAATGGAGAAAGATTACCAGACGTGCATTCACTCAGGGTGAGGGTTGAAACGCAGTACGACAGAGACCTTGCAGGAATTAGCTGGACGTTTCTGCCGTTCAACCAACTGT